>NC_134691.1:223718309-224047892 GCF_050947455.1 Rhinoderma darwinii
GGGCTGTGTGGCGCTCTCTACAGGGGGCTGTATGGCACTATCTATATGGGGCTGTGTGTAACGCTCTCTACGGGGGGATGTGTGATATATAGAGGGGGCTGTGTATGGCGATATCTATGGGGGTGTGTAATATCTACAGGGGCTGTTTGTGGCACTATGTACAGGGGGCTGTGTGTATGTGGTGTTTTACAGTGTGTGGTATTATTATATTCAGGCACGCAGTGTTTGGTGCTATTATATTTAGGGGCACAGTATGTGGCACCATGATAACTTTATTTTCGTTTATAGGTGTGGAAATGTTGGAAAAGTGAGGAGACGTCTGAGTGGCAAATTCTGCAGAAATGAGTCATGGCCGGGAGAAGTCTTCATGAGCGCTGGACCGGATGGAGAAGAAAAGAGGAAAAAAACGACTAGAATCTGAGACGTCGTCACCTGTGAGTCACTAGATTTATAGAGAATCTGTCACCTCTCCTGACATGTTTATTATAGGAATCCTTGTATTCCACAAAAAGTCTTTCTGCAGTCCAGGACTGATAGACAATTCCCCTTGTCAGGAGGTTGTGTCCCTGCACAGTGTGATACTCTCAGTATGTATGGACACAGCCCTGTGACAAGGGAAATCGTAACACTGTTAATGCTTGCCCAAAAAGGTAGTGTTAAAAATAGTTACGGCGCGGCAGGGCGGCGGTGAGGAAGGGGGGCCCAAGTTTGGGTAACAGCCCAGGGCCCATGGTCTACTTAATCCGCCACTGCATGTGTGTGTGTGTGTGTATATATGTATACACACCGTGTGTGTATATGTATACATGCAGTGTGTGCATATGTATACATGCATCGTGTGTGTATCTGTGTGTATACATATATATATATATATATATATATCCTCGTGTGTGTGTGTGTGTGTGTGTGTGTGTATATATGTATACATGCCGTGTTTGTGTGTATATATGTATACATGCCATGTGTGTGTGTGTGTGTGTATATATAAAAAATAGACAAAGATAGGAGCAGCACTGTGGCAATAAACCAATATGGTAGGTGCTATGCTTCAAAATAAGGAGTCGCCTCTCCTTATATGATGAACATCCAAAAATAAAGAGCAAGGAAGCAGCACTCAAAAAGAAGTAGGAATAAATTCCTCCTTCTTTTTGAGTGCTGCTTTTTTGCTCTTTATTTTTGTGTGTATATATATATGTATACATGCCATGTGTGTGTATATATGTACACATACCTCGTATGTGTGTGTGTATATATATATGTGTCTATATTTGCCTGTATTTGTAGAGGGCAGCAATAGAGTCCCCCGCACAGGGCACCATCCGACCTAAAGCCGGCCCTTGCAGTATATTATCTACTGAGAGCTCTATGGGGGATTATCCCCCCCCCCCCACAAAGCCCTCAGCAGTCAGTCAGATGCTCAGCCCCCCCCCCTACAGTATAATCCCCACCATAGATCCCTCAGTAGTTATTTTTATACTGTAAGGGAGGGGGCCAGAGCATCTGACTGACTGCTGAGAGCTCTATGGGGGGGATAACTCCCCCCACAGAGCCATCAGAGTCAGACGCTCAGACCCCCCATGCAGTATAATTTCCCCATAGCATCCTTAGTAGTTATTACAGTGCATGGGGGGGTCTGACAGCTTCAAATTATAATGCCTTTCCTTTAAAGTGTAACTAAACTTTAAAAAAACCTTTGACACGTCACACTGACATGGGTCCGAGCACTGATCACTAAAATGAAGCGTCAGAAGTGCTCGGGTGATCGCTGTGCCGCTTAGTTTCTGATTCGCTTTTCTCGGATCAGTGTATGGGCTCAAAGACTCACAGCGCTCACCCAAGCACTTCTGTCTCTTCGTTTTAGCGATCAGTGGGGGTTCCAGTGCTCAGACGTCCACCGGCCAAAACGTCTAACATGTCAGTGTGACATGTCAAAAGATTTTTAAAAATTTAGTTACACTTTAAAAGAAAGGTGTTATCATTTTTATTAGAGGAGTCTCTGCATTATCTTTTTCTGGCGCACAGGACCTCCCAGATGGGCCAGAATTATTATCTATTAATATTTTTGGCGCATCTCTAGGTCCTGTGCGCCACAATAGAAATTACAGTCCATTGACCTCTAGTTTCTATTGCGGCACAGGGGAGAAGACAGAAGACTGCTGTGGGTGAGTATAAGTTTTTTTATTTTTCTTATTTCAAATTTTTGTTTTGCAGGTTCCGCTGGACCATCTGGACTACGTCAAGGATTCGTTGGACTACGTAGATGATTTACACTTCACTTATTTATTTATTTTTTTAAATAAAATGGTCAAAGAGGTTTGTGTGGGGCCATTTTTATTTAAATTAAAAAAAAAATTTTTGTGTCTGTTTTTTTAATACTTCATTACCACCTCAGTAATGGCAGTTGTCTAATTGTTGATGTCCACCACTAAGGTGGGGCTTAGCGTTAGCCAGTAAAAAGGCCAACACTAACCATCCATTATTACATTGGGATCCACCGCCACCAGGGGTGCCGGGAAGAGCCGGGTGCAATCCAGGACACGACCATCTGTAGCGATGGACGGGCACTGGGGCGGCCGTAGGCTGGTATTATCAGGCTGGGAAGGGACAAAAACCTTGGCCCTTCCCATCCTGGTAATGCTAGGCTGCTGCTGTTATGTTGTATCTGGCTGGTTATGAAAAATTAGGGGGAACCCACGTAGTTTTTTTTCAACTATTTTATTTTTTTAAAACGATGTGGGGTCCCCCCATTTTTCATAATCAGCCAGATACAACACAACACAGGAGCAGCAGGCTAGCATTACCGTGGAAAAATAAAAAACCATGGTCCTTTCAGGTTTTTGTCCCTCCCAGCCTTATAATACCAGCCTGCAGTCGCTCCACTACCCGAACATCACTACAGATGGTCAAGTACTGGGTGGTACCCGGCTCTTCCCTGCACCCCTGGTGGCGGTGGGTAACAGGGTAATAATGGAGGGTTGCTGTTAGCCTTTTTACTGGCTAAGGCCTCATGCACACGACCGTAAAAACTCCCGTTATTACGGGTCGTAATCACGACCCGTAATAACGGGCTCATAGACTTCTATTGGCGACGGGTGCCTTCCCGTTTTCTCACGGGAAGGTGCCCGTGCCGTTGAAAAAGATAGAACATGTCCTATTTCAGGCCGTAATAATGGCACGGACAGTCCATAGAAGTCTATGGAGCTCTCGTAATAACGGGTGGCTACATGTGTGCACCCGTCATTACGGCAGCGTTGCTAAGCGACGTCAGTAAATAGTCACTGTCCAGGGAGCTGAAAGAGTTAACTGATCGGCAGTAACTCTTTCAGCACCCTGGACAGTGACTACCGATCAGTATAAACCTGTAAAAAATAAAAAAAAAAGACGTTCATACTTACCGACAACTTCCTGCTTCCTCCAGTCCGGTCTCCCGCCCGTTGCCTTGGTGACGCATCCCTCTCGACATCCGGCCCGACGTCCTGGATGACGTTTCAGGCCATGTGACCGCTGCAGCCAATCACAGGTCAATCACAGGCTGCAGCGGTCACATGGACTGCCGCGTCATCCAGGGATGTCGGGCTGGATGTGAAGAGAGGGACGCGTCACCAAGACAACGGCCGGGTAAGTATGAATTTCTTTAACTTTTATTACAGAAAAGGCTGTCCCTTCTCTCTATCCTGCACTGATAGAGAGAAGGGGCTGCCGATTAGTGCAGTGCTATTTTGCCGACAAAAACGTGCTCGTAAATACGGGTGGAATACGTGTGACACCAGACCCATATTTACGGGCACGGGTTCGTAAATACTGGTGCAAAACGGGTGGAATACGTGTGACACTGAACCCGTATTTACGCCAGTATTTACGGGTGGGAAAAAATACGGTCGTGTGCATGAGGCCTAACGCTAAGCCCTGCCTTACTATGGACGCCGTCAAGCAGACAGTGGCCATTACAAAGGTGGTAATATAATTTTAAAAAACAAAGACATAAGAAAACATTTTTATTGAAATAAAAACTCCTCCACACAACCCTCTTTCACAATTTTATTTAAAAAAACAAAACATCGAAGTAGTCCAAGTAATCTATGGCTTAGTCTAAATGGTATATCCGAACATAGCAAAAAAATAAAAGCAGTATAAAAAATATAAACCTATACTTTTTTCTCCCCTGTGCCACAATAGAAACTAGAGGTTAAGGAAAAATAATTTCCCTTCATGTAACTCTGCTTCCTGTCAACTGAAAAGTCATCCGCCAGAGGGAAAAAATGTTTCCTCATGGTGGCGTACAAGAAAATCTAATTCCCAAGTGGGGCTTTCTTGTACTCATCGGGAAACATTTTTCCTTCTGACAGATGATTTTTCCGTTGACAGGTTGCAGACTTCAATAGGGGTGGTGTTAGGGGGGGCAAAATAGGGTCTGTTCATAGTTTGTGTTTTTTCCACCCCTGCCCCAGATTTCAATCCTATATCCGACCCTTTGTGCAGAATATCACAAGTTCACAACAGAGCTTGCAGAGGAGAAGCGCACACCCCTGCGGACCACGATACAGAGAGCGCGTCTAACGAGTGAGTATGGCTGGCTTTGCAACTCTGCACCTTTCCTCAGCCTCCACATCTTATTGGATGAGAGGAGGAGGAGAAGGGCGGACTGTGGCTGATAACATTCACTGCTGGTATATATTTATATGTGCGGTATATTCACTGCTGGTATATATATCTGTGCAGTATATTCACTGCTGGTATACATGTATCTGCGATATAGTCACTGCTGGTATATATTTATATGTGCGGTATATTCACTGCTGCTATATATGGATCTGTGCGGTATATACACTACACTGCAGGTACATATTTATTTATAGGTTGTGCGCAGTTTATTTTTTGCTTTGCTACTGTTCCATATGCCTTTTTTTCTAAATATAAATTTTTCCCCCTTGCAGTTAAAGTGGTTGTTCCAAGATTAAATGATATCCCCTGTCTACAGGATAGGACATAACATGCTGATAACTAGAACGGTGGTCCCTTCTACCCCGGAGTAACTGGAGCGGCAGGGTGTGTGCTTGACCTGCAGCGTCATTAACTCAGGGGTACGAGGGACCCCACTGATCAGCATGTTATCTCCTATCCTGTAGAGAGGGGATAACATTTAATCTTGGGACAATCCCTTTAGGCCTGAACATGCAGTGAATAGTTTTCAGATTATATTACTGGCTCGATGATCACATTCATTCCTAGCCTGGTCTGTGCAGTTTCGGTTTACAAATATTACGGATTGGTTGTACAGATCCAACAGAAGTGGACAGAAAGAAAGTGCGTTACTATACTGACTGTAAAGTGCAGCTTGCGTTACTATACTGACTGTAAAGTGCAGCATGCGTTACTATACTGACTGTAAAGAGCAGAATGCGTTACTATACTGACTGTAAAGAGCAGCATGAGTTGCTATACTGACTGTAAAGTGCAGCGTGCGTTACTATACTGACTGTAAAGAGCAGCGTGCGTTACTATACTGACTGTAAAGAGCAGCATGCGTTACTATACTGACTGTAAAGTGCAGCGTGTGTTA
Organism: Rhinoderma darwinii; assembly: GCF_050947455.1. Taxonomy (NCBI): domain Eukaryota; kingdom Metazoa; phylum Chordata; class Amphibia; order Anura; family Rhinodermatidae; genus Rhinoderma; species Rhinoderma darwinii. Next base: position 223,723,870 of record NC_134691.1, read on the forward strand.
CTATACTGACTGTAAAGTGTAGCGTGTGTTACTATACTGACTGTAAAGTGCAGCGTGCATTACTATACTGACTGTAAAGTGCAGCGTGCGTTACTATACTGACTGTAAAGTGCCGCATGTGTTACTATACTGACTGTAAAGTGCAGCATGAGTTACTATACTGACTGTAAAGTGCAGCATGCGTTACTATACTGACTGTAAAGTGCAGCATGCATTACTATAATGACTGTAAAGTGCAGCGAGTGTTACTATACTGACTGTAAAGTGCAGCATGCGTTACTATACTGACTGTAAAGTGCAGCGTGCGTTACTATACTGACTGTAAAGTGCCGCATGCGTTACTATACTGACTGTAAAGTGCAGCGTGCGTTACTATACTGACTGTAAAGAGCAGAATGCGTTACTATACTGACTGTAAAGAGCAGCATGAGTTGCTATACTGACTGTAAAGTGCAGCATGTGTTACTATACTGACTGTAAAGTGCCGCATGTGTTACTATACTGACTGTAAAGTGCAGCTTGCGTTACTATACTGACTGTAAAGTGCAGCGTGCGTTACTATACTGACTGTAAAGAGCAGAATGCGTTACTATACTGACTGTAAAGAGCAGCATGAGTTGCTATACTGACTGTAAAGTGCAGCGTGCGTTACTATACTGACTGTAAAGAGCAGCGTGCGTTACTATACTGACTGTAAAGAGCAGCATGCGTTACTATACTGACTGTAAAGTGCAGCGTGTGTTACTATACTGACTGTAAAGTGCAGCGTGTGTTACTATACTGACTGTAAAGTGCAGCGTGCATTACTATACTGACTGTAAAGTGCAGCGTGCGTTACTATACTGACTGTAAAGTGCAGCGTGTGTTACTATACTGACTGTAAAGAGCAGCATGTGTTACTATACTGACTGTAAAGTGCAGCGTGTGTTACTATACTGCCTGTAAAGTGCCGCATGTGTTACTATACTGACTGTAAAGTGCAGCGTGCGTTACTATACTGACTGTAAAGTGCAGCATGCGTTACTATACTGACTGTAAAGAGCAGCGTGCGTTACTATACTGACTGTAAAGTGCAGCGTGCGTTACTATACTGACTGTAAAGTGCAGCATGTGTTACTATACTGACTGTAAAGTGCCGCGTGCGTTACTATACTGACTGTAAAGTGCTGCATGTGTTACTATACTGACTGTAAAGTGCAGCGTGTGTTACTATACTGACTGTAAAGTGCAGCGTGCGTTACTATACTGACTGTAAAGTGCAGCGTGCGTTACTATACTGACTGTAAAGTGCAGCGTGTGTTACTATACTGACTGTAAAGTGCAGCTTGCGTTACTATACTGACTGTAAAGTGCAGTGTGCGTTACTATACTGACTGTAAAGTGCAGCATGCGTTACTATACTGACTGTAAAGAGCAGCGTGTGTTACTATACTGACTGTAAAGAGCTATTAAAGGAGCCCTGACACAAGTTTAACCCCTTAGTGTCTAAGCCTGTTTTGGCCTTCAGGACCAGCCCCATTTTTGCAAATCTGACATGTGTCACTTTATGTGGTAATAACTCCAGAATACTTTTACCTATCCAAGCGATTCTGGGATTATTTTCTCGTGACATGTTGTACTTTATGATACTGAAAAAATTTTGTCATTAAATTCAATATTTATTTGTAAGAAACGCCAAGATTTAGAGAAAATTAGCAAAAATTAGCATTTTTCTAAATTTTAATGTATTTACTTGTAAAACAGATAGTAATACCACACAAAATACATACTAGTTTATATTTCCCATATGTCTACTTTATGTTTGCGTCATTTTTTGAACATTCTTTTATTTTTCTAGGACGTTACAAGGCTTAGAACTTTAGCAGCAATTTCTCATATTTTCAAGAAAATTTCAAAAGGCTATTTTTTCAGGGACCAGTTCAGTTCTGAAATGGCTTTGAGGGCCTTATATATTAGAAAGTCACCATAAATCACCCCATTTTGAAAACTGCACCCATCAAAGTATTCAAAACAGCATTCACAAAGTATTTTAGCCCTTTAGGCGTTTCACAGGAATTAAAGCAAAGTAGAGGTGAAATTTACAAATTTCATTTTTTTTCTTCAAAAATTCATTTGTAATACATTTTTTCTGTACCACAGAAGGTTTTACCCAAGAAATGCAACTCAATATTTATTGCCCAGATTCTGCAGTTTTTAGAAATACCCCACATGTGGCCCTAGCGCGGTCATGGACTGAAACACAGGCCTCAGAAGCAAAGGAGCACCTAGTGGATTTTGGGCCTCTATTTTATTAGAATATATTTTAGGTACCATGTCAGGTGTGAGGAGGTTTTGTGCTGCCAAAACAGTGGAAAAACCCCAAAAGTGACCCCATTTTGGAAACTACACCCCTCAAGGAATTTATCTATGGGTATAGTTAGCATTTTGAACCCACAGTTTTTTTGCTAAATTTATTTGAATTAGTATGTGAAGGTGAAAATCTACTTTTTTTGTGAAAAAATTAGGAAATGTTAAATTTTTACAAGGAATAAAGTAGAAAAAACACCCCAAGATATGTAAAGCAATGTCTTCCGATTATAGCAATACCCCATATGTGGTAATAAATTGCTGTTTGGACCCACAGCAGGCCTCAGAAGAGAAGGAGCACCATTTGGATTTTGGATTTCTGATTTTGCTGGAATAGTTTTCAGTGCCGTGTCGCGTTTGCAATGCACTGGAGGGAAGAAAACCGTGGAAACCCCCCAATAGTGACCCCATTTTGGAAACTATACCCCTCAAGGAATTTATCTATGGGTATAGTTAGCATTTTGAACCCACAGTTTTTTTGCTAAATTTATTTGAATTAGTATGTGAAGATGAAAATCTACTTTTTTTTCTGAAAAAAGGTAGCCATTTTTAATTTTTACAAGGAATAAAGGAGAAAAAGCGCCCCAACATTTGTAAAACAATTTCTCCTGATTACGTAAATACCCCATATGTGGTAATAAACTACTGTTTGGACCCACACCGGGGCTTAGAAGGGAAGGAGCGCTATATGGCTTTTGGAGCTCAAATTTAGCTGGAATGTTTTTGGGTGTCATGTCGAATTTGCAAAGCCCCTGAGAGACCGAAACAGTGGAAGCCCCCCAAAAGTAACCCCATTTGGGAAACTACACCACTTAAGGAATCTATCTAGGGGTATAGTGAGCATTTAGGCCCCACACGTCTTTTGCAGAATTTATTAGAATTAGGCCGTGAAAATTAATATCAACATTATTTCCACTAAAATGTTGAATTTTTTAAATTTCACAAAGGATAAACGAGAAAATGCACCCCAACGTTTGTAAAGCAATTTCTCCCGAGTACGGCAATACCCCACATGTGGTCATAAATGTTTTTTCATTAGAAAGTAATTAACCCTTTACGAACTGATTCATGTTTTGCTTTTTAGTTTTTCCTCCCCGCTTTCCAAGAGCCACTACTTTTTTATTTTTCTGTCAATAGAGCGGTGTGGGGGCTTATTTTTTGCGGGACGAGCTGTCGTTTTTATTGGTACCATTTTTTGGTACGATGCCATATCGGTGGACATAAACGGCTGTTTGGGCACGCTGTAGGGCTCAGAAGGGAGGGACGCCATTTGGCTTTTGGAGCGCATATTTTGCTTGGTAGTAGCTCTGGCGTTTTGCTGGTATTTCAGTTTATAATGTTGGGGCACATGTAGGCTGGGCAAAGTACATCAGGGGCATAATAAGAGGGTATAATAATGGTTGTAAATAAATAATAACCCACAGATATGTGGCCAGTGTCGCACTGATAAATGGTGCCCGATCTTATCCACTTTTGGAACACTCTGTACATTTTGCATCGCCATAATCTGGGAGCCGGAACTTTTTTTATTTTTTCACCACCGGAGCCGTGTGAGGGCTTATTTGTTGCGGGACAATCTGTAATTTTCATTGGTACCATTTTGGGGTACATGCGATTTTGTTGATCACTTTTTATTCAATTTTTCGGCAAGCCAGGTGACCAAAAACCATCAATTCTGACAATGATTTTTATTTATTTTTGACGGCGTTTACCCTGGGCTATAAATGACTATTATACTTTATTCTGCGGGTCGGTACGATTACGGCGATACCATATGTATATAGGGTTTTTTATGTTTTGCAGCGTTTGAGCAATAAAATAACTTATTTAGAAAATAAATGTATTTTCTGTGTCACCATATTCTGAGAGCCATAACTTTTTTATTTTTCAGTCAAAAAAGCTGTGTAATGGCTTGTTTTTTGCGGGACGGGTTGTAGTTTGTATGGGTACTATTTTGGCGTACATGCGACTTTTTGATCACTTTTTATTACATATTTTGTGAGGGGTGGTGACCAAAAAATAGTGATTCTGGCATTGTTTTTCGTTTTTTTTTTTTTGCGTGGTTCACTGTGCGGGAAAAATAATATTATAGTTTTATAGTTGGGGTCGTTACGAACGCGGTGATACCAAATATGTGTACTTTTTTTTTACGTGTTCATTTTTTTTCCTATAATGAAAGACTTATTATAGGAAAAAAAGCAGTTCTTGTTTATATCACTTATAACTTTTATTTTTACACTTTTTTTAAAACATTTTTATTCTTTTTTTTACTTTTTTCACTTGTCCCACTAGAGGACACTTAGACTTGCAGCTCTGATCGCTGCTGGAATACATTACACTACACACGTAGTGTAATGCATTTCAACTGTCATTGTGACGTGACAGTCACACTGACAGGAAGCCTACGACGACCACCCTTAGGGTGGTCCTCATAGGCTTCTGTACATGGCAACCCGGAAGCCATTGTCTGGCGTCCGGTTGCCATGGGTACCATCGCCAGCCCCCGTGATTTCACATGGGGGCTGCCGATCGGCGCTAAAGACCTTAATTGTGGCGTTCAAAATCGAGCGCCGCAATTAAGGGGTTAACTGCCGATATCAGCGGCGACAGGCCGCTGATCGGCAACGGGGAGAGCAGGGCTGACACCCTGCACAGTTAACCGCCGCTGCGGTGTAGCGCCGCGCGGCGGTTAACTGTCAAGGCACTGCCGTAACTGTACGTCAAGGTGCGCGAACTTACTGCTCACCATGACGTACAGTTACGTCATGGTGCGTTAAGGGGTTAAACGCTGACATTGTTGTTTCATTTTTGTGTTTGCATTTTGGATACACGTTGCCCTGGTCATCTTACTAGTATTTATAGCTGTGGCAATATAGGGATATTTACTACAAAATTGCCTTTAGCATTATGAGACCTTGCAGCTTATAACAATGATGTTCAATAATGTATTTCTTTGTTCACACAGTTTTAATCTTTTTTGTTTCGTTTTACAAGTTGTTTCTTACTTATGATTTTTTTTATGGGGGGGGGGGGGCACCATTTCCATTTTCTCCTCAGGCAGCAGAAAAGCTAGAATCGGCCCTGGACACACCTTTTAATCATTGCATTCAGGTGTTTTATTCAGTCCCATTGCACAGGTGTATAAAATCAAGCACCTAGCCATGCAGTTGCCTTTAGAAACATTTGTGAAAGAATTGGTTGATCTAAAGAGCTCACTGAATTTGAGCATGGTACTGTAATAGGATGCCACCGTTGCAACAAGTCAGTTGTTGAAAAGCCTTACCTCGTAGATATTGCACAATCAACTGTGAATGGTATTATTGCAAAGTACAAGCCTTTAGGAACCACTGCAGCTCAGTCATAAAGTGTGACAGACCACGTAAAGTTACAGATTGGGATCACTGAGTCCTGAGGCGCACAGAGCATAAAAGTTGCCAATGCTCTGCTGATTCAATAACTGCAGAGTTCCAAACCTCCTCTGTCATAAACATCCACACAAAACTGTACGCCAGAAGCTTCATGGCATGGGTTTCCGTGGCTGAGCAGCTGTATGCAAGACTTACATCACCATACGCAATGCCAAGCGCCGGATTTAGTGGTAAACGTGTTCTGTGTAGTGACAAATCACGCTTCTCTCTCTGGCAGTCTGATGAACGAGTTTGGGTTTGGCGAATACCAGGAGAACGTTACCTGCTTGACTGCATTGTGCCATCTGTAATGTTTAGGGGAGGAGGTATAATGCCATGGGGTTGTTTTTTAGGGGTTGGCCTAGGCCCCTTAGTTCCAGTGGACTGAAATCCAAATGCTTTCGCATACCAAGACATTTTGTATGCTTCCAACTTTGTGGGAACAGGTTGGGGAAGGCCCTTTACTGTTCCAGCATGACTGTGCCCCAGTACACAAAGACTGGCCCGCACAGTGCCCTGACCTCAACCCCATCCAACCCCTTTGGGATGAACTAGAACAGAAATTGCGAGCCAGGCCCTCTCATCCAACATCAGTGTCTGACCTCACAAATGCTCCTCTGGATTAATGGGCAAAAATTCCTACAGACATCTAAAATCTTGTATAAAATATTCCCAGAAGAGTGGAATCTCTTTTAGCTGAAAGTGGGGGGTGGACACCAACTCCGTATTTATGTCTATGGACTAAGAATGGGATGGGATGTCATAAAAGCTCCTGTAGGTGTAATGCGTCCGAATACTTTTGTTCATATAGTGTGTGTATATTTATATATATATATATATATATATATATATATATATATATATATATTCTGTGTATATGCATATAGATGTATGTATATGCACACTCAATAAAATAACTGTAGGGCGGCATTGCGAAAAGGATTTCAAATCCCTAGGGTGCCTGTGATTTTACCGGGCACAATAACGCAGCATGCTGCGCTAGTGTGTCAGGTATTCTCCGGTAATCCCTGACGGATCTGCCTCCAATGCAGATGTAAATGTAGCCTATACAAAAAGACCAAGTGAAACTAATAAACTGCAACACATTCAAAATTACTAAAAGGTCCAAGGTCCAAAGACAAGAACACTTCGGATGTTACAGGGTTTAACCCGTTGGCGACATGTCACGTACTATCACGACGCTGCCGCCAAGGGTTTAGCGCATTGGCACGTAACTGTACGTGACAGTGATGGAGCAGGCTCAGAAGCTGAGCCTGCTCCATCACCAGCAGGTGTGAGCTGTATATCACAGCTGACATGCTGCTGTAACAGCAGGGACCGGACTGAGGTCAGATCCCCATCGATTAACCCCCTAAATGCTGCGATCAATTGCGACCGCAGGATTTAGTTGGTTTGTACGCCATCGGCATCCCTGTGACGCAATTGCGGGGGTGCCAATGGTTGCTATGACAGCTGGAGGCCTAAAAATTACCTATTAGGCCCCGCCGAGATGTAGACGTATGTAGTGCAGTGTATTAGAATAGCGATCAGGGCTTCAGGCCTTCAAATCCTCTAGTGGGACAAAAAATAAAAAGTTAAAAAATTAATAAAAATGTTAAATGAAAATAAAAAAATAACGTTTTTAAGTTACATAAACAAACGCCATTTTTCCCCATAAAAAATCTTTTATTATAGGAAAAAAACTGAAAACATAAAAAAAAAAGTACACATATTTGGTATTGCCGCTTCCGTAATGACCCCAACTATAAAATTATGACATTATTTTTCCTGTACGGTAAACGCTGTAAAAATAAAAAATAATTCCAGAATCACTGTTTTTTGGTCACCTCGTCTCTCAACAAAATTGAATAAAAAGTGATCAAAAATTTGCATGTAACCCAAAATGGTACCAATAAAATCCTCAGCTCGTCTCGCAAAAAATCAAACCCTTACACAGCCTTGTCGAAGCAAAAATACAAAAGTTATGGCTCTTAGATTATGGCTACCCAAGAAATATACGATTTAAAAAAAAGTGATTTTATTGCGCTAACGCTGTAAAACATAAAAAATCTATATACGTATGGTATCGCCATAATCATATTGACCCGCAGAATAAAGTCAATATGAAATTTATAGCGCTTTGTGAATGCCGTAAAAAAAAGAATGAACAACAATACCAAAATAAACCCTCACACTGCTATGTTGCAGTAAAAAAAGTTATGGCTCTCAGAATATGGCGACACAAAATGTGCAGAGTGTTTCAAAAGCGGATAAGATTGGGCATTGGCCATATATCTATAAATTATTATTATTTACCCCATTATTATACCCTCTTATTATGTCCTGATTTACGCCGCACAGATTACATATACCCTGATGTACTCGGCACAGCTTACATATACCCTGATGTACAGTGCCGCATCTGCCATGAGGCCAGGTGAGCCGACGGCCTCAGGCGGCACCACCTACCCAAAGGGGGGGGCGGCATTTTCAGCCCGGGACGGACTGGACCGGGGGGAGGGGCCATGCTGACGCACATAGCAGACGTGCCGAAAGTCTGTAACACTCCTCCTCCTCTCTGACGCTGCACACAGCACATGCAGCCAGAGAGGAGCAAGTCTGCAGGAGGAGCGACGAGCAGCACCAGAAGCACGAGGTAAGTTCCTGCCTTGCTGGGACCGGGACCCGTGACGTGAGTATACTGCAAGGGGGGGTCTGGGCATTTTACCGACAGCAGAGGGCTCTATGGGGCTGGAATAATCCACCCCATAGAGCCCTCACATCACTATAATGCAACGATTAGTGTGGGTGGGGGAGGGTCTGAGCATCTGACTTACTGCAGAGAGCTCTATAGGGGGGGATTCTGCCCCCCCCTCCCCTTTAGAGCAGTCAGTCAGATGCTCACACCCCCCTAACCTTTCAGTATAGTAACTAGTCAGGGCTCTATGGTGGGGGGATAATTCCCCCCTATAGAGCCCTCTGCTGTCAGTAAACCCCCTGGGAAAGCTACAAACAGGGCTGTGACTGGTGAGTTTCACAGTCACTCACAATGCACACTGAATGCAGCAGCTGCGGCATTCAGTCTGACTGTGAGTCTCTGACCAGTCACCAGCCACACGCAGCAGAGAGACAGGAGAGACTAATAGTAAACCCTCAACTACTACAGTTTCATAGGTATTGATTATGACAGCTTCTATAGAGTAGTGGTTAGCTTGTCTGCCTTACACATGAAGGTTGCTGGTTCAAATCCCAGCTGGGTTTTTTTTTATTTTAAATATTAATATCTTGTATTGGGCTTTGTTCACACTAGCATTAATATACGTTTACCTCTCTTCCGTCAGAGGGAGAGGATCAATACGTTAAACGGAAAGCAACGGTTCCATTAGAATTACCATTGCTTTCAATGGTAATTCTTTTGTATCAGTTGCTTTCCGTTTGTCTCCGTTCGCTAGGTTTCCGTTCTTTTGAACGGAAATAAAAGTTCTGCAGACTGCATTTTTGTTTCCTTTAAAAAAAACGGAAACTTAGCGAACGGAGACAAACGGAAAGCAACTGATACAAAATAAATACCATTGAAAGCAATGGTAATTCTAATGGAGCCGTTGCTTTCCGTTTAACGTATCGATCCTCTCTTCCTCTGACGGAAGAGAGGAAAACGTATATTAATGCTAGTGTGAAAGAAGCCTTAGGGCCTGTTCACATCAGCGTTGGCTTTCCGTTCTGGGGTTCAGTCGGAGGTAACCCCGCAACGGAAAGTCAAACTGAAACCACAGCTTCCGTTTCCGTCACCATTAGCGCAGTCAACTGCGCTATTGATTCCGTCACAAAAACGGAAACCTGCCGGAATGGTGACGAACGGAAACCATTAGCAATGTTCCCGTCACCATTGATTTCAATGGTGACTGAAACGGAAGCTGTGGTTTCAGTTTGACTTTCCGTTGCGGGGTTCACCTGACGGAAACCTCCCACGGAACCCTGGAACGGAAAGCCAACGCTGATGTGAACAGGCCCAAATCCTTCCCCATAAACCTGCCCCCGCTAATTAAAATAAATATATTATATAATGTATATAGCGCTGTATCCTGTATCCGTCAGGTCAGCGGGACTGACTGATTCAGTGTCAGCGAGTCCTGCAGGATCGAGCTGTTACCGATCACATCTAAGTTCATAACTTAGATGTGATCGGTAATAGACGACCTAATGGATTCAGGTCTTAGCGCAATATACAGCTGCTCTGTATACAGGATACAAAGCAGCTGTATCTCAAAAAGTGCAAATAATTTTCAATAAAAAGTAATTAAAACTTGCACCAATCGCATTAATAGATATCTTTATATATCATAGTGACATGTCCGAAGTTTTCATCGGTGGGGGACCGAGCACTGAGGCCCCCACCGATCGCTAAAACGAAGCAGCAGAAGTGCTCGGGTGAGCGCTGTGCCGCCTCATTTATGATCGACTTTCAGCCGAGTGAGCGGTGTACGGACTCATAGACTTTATATTGAGCCCGTACACTGCTCCAAGGAAAGCCAAACAGAATTGAAGCGGCACACCGTTCACCCGAGCACTTCTGCTGCTTCGTTTTAGCGACTAGTGGGGGGTCTCAGTGTTCGGACCCCACTGATCAAAACTTCTGACATGTCAAAAGTTTTAAAAAAAGTTGTTACACTTTAAAGAGAATCTTTCACCTGCCCACAGATTTGCATTTGAGTGCAGCATGTAATAGTCAGGGCTGCACAAACTCTGGGGCACTTTAAAAAAAAATTCCTACCCTCTTTCCTTACTTAGATATCGGTGCTGTAATACTTGACGCCCGATATTTAAATAACCCCATAAACTGCCAATGGGGCGGTAATTGGCAAGGGGACGTGTAACATCGCTGTGACACAATCCGCTACAGACAATGTCAACAGCATGAGCTGGAGAGAGGAGATCATGTGCGCGCGCACGCTCTCACTCTTCAGCTCTCGGCAGGCAAGTACAAGACTGTGATCTCAGGTGAGAGATCAGTCTTGTCGTCCTTGTCTGCCGAGAGCTAAAGAGTGAGAGCGTGCGTGCACGCACAGCTCCGATGCCATGGAACAGAAGAAGAAGAATTCACACTCTTCTTCTCCTCTTGTGTTCCTTAGTGGTGGCGGAGCTGCGCGCACGCGCTCTCTCCAGCTCTTGCTGTAACGCTGACCGTAGCTGATTGGACAGTGTCACAGCGATGTTACACGCCCCCTTGCCAATTACCTCCCCATTGACAGTTCATGGGGTTATTTAAATATCGGGTGCCAAATATTACAGCACTAATATCTAAATAACGAAGGAGGCTAGGAAAAAAATGTAAAGTGCCCCAGAGTTTGTGCAGCCCTCCCCATTACCTGCTGCACTCAGCTGTACATGTATGGGGAGGTGAAAGGTTCTCTTTAAAAGAAAGGTGTTATAATTATTATTATTTTTTTATATGTTTTATTTTATGGGCCTAATTTTTCTAATTATTTTAATATGTTTCCGAAGGTAGCTATTTATTCATATGTTTGTACGTCTGTGGGGGCAGCCATTTTATTTTTCATACTGTTCATTTTTGTTTTGCAGGTTCCGCTGGACCATTTGGACTACGTCGTAGATTCGTTGGACTACTTCGCTGATTTAAGCTTTATTTCTTTTTTTTTTTAATAAAATGGTTAAAGTGGATTGTGTGGAAGAGTTGTCATTTCAATAAAATAAATGTCTTTATGTCTCTGTTTTTTAATACTTCATTACCGCCTTAGTAATGGCTGATGTCTGAGAGCGTCCATTACTAAGAAGGGGCTTAGTGTTAGCCAGTAATAAGGCTATCACTAACCCCTATTATTACCCCGGTACCCACCGCCACCAGGAGTACCGGGAAGAGCTGGGTACGATCCAGCACCCGACTGTCTGAAGAGAAGGGCGGGTACTGGGGTGGCTGCAGGCTGGTACTATCAGGCTCAGAATAGCCAAAAACCATGGCCCTTCCCACCCTGGTAATGCTAGGCTGCTTCTGCTGCTGCTGCTTTATTGTATCTGGCTGGTTATGAAAAATGGAGGGGATCTCACGTATTTTTTTTTCTATTTTTTTTTTTTAAAAGACGTGGGGTTCCCGCTATTTTTCACAACCAGCCAGATACAATAAAGCAGGTGCAGCCTAGGATCCCTAGGGTGGGAAGGGCCACGTTTTTTTTATCCCTTCCCAGCCTGGTAAAACCAACCTGTGACCGCCCTGCTGCCTTACCGTCGCTTCAGATGGTCGGGTACTGGATCGTACTCCCCTCGCGGCAGTGAGAACCGGGGTAATAATAGGGGTTAGTGATAGCCTTTTTACTGGCTAACACTAAGCCCCTTCTTAGTAATGGACGCTCTCAATCAGACAACAGCCATTACTAAGGCCATAATAAAGTATTAAAAAAAACAGACAAGAAAAACTTTTATTGAAATCTAAACTCCCCCTTGCAACCCTCTTTCACCATTTTTTTTTTTTTTTTTTTTAAAGTAGATCATCGGAGTAGTCCAATGAATCTACGACGTAGTCCAAACGCTCCAGCGGAACCCACCAAAAAAAAGAAGTATAAAAATTTTAAAGACTTAAAAATTTGCCACAATAGTCACTCAATATAACTATACTGTAATCACTTATATGGTCTGCAGATATCTTGTGTATAACTGGCATCTACCTCTATAAGGTCACTATATGGTGGTAATATTGGTCTATATATAGTGGGATTTATTCACTAACAGTATGGTGGGTTTTTTCTGACACAATGTTGTAGTAATATGTGATCATGGTTTGGTAGTTTTATTCAGTAACCGTATGGAGGTATTATTCAGTAACAGTATGGAGGTATTATTCAGTAACAGTATAAATGTATTATTCAGTAACAGTATGGGGGTATTATTCAGTAACAATATGGGGGTATTATTCAGTAACAGTATGGGGCTATTATTCAGTAACAGTATGGGGGTATTATTCAGTAACAGTATAAAGGTATTATTCAGTAACAGTATGGAGGTATTATTCAGTAACAGTATGGAGGTATTCAGTAACAGTATGCAGGTATTATTCAGGAGTAAAGAGAGAAAAAAAAACAAAAAAAAAAAACACGGCGCCACCTTGTGCAGATCAGTCGGTAAAGGTGAGACAAGAGTGCAAGTAGTTGTGCTCACCTAGGTAGGAAGTAAATAGGCGTGTAAAACCACAGTGCTGCTGCCAGATCCGAGTCGGTATCCGAATGGACCGCTTAGGTAGAGAAAATTGCAGGAGAAAAGGGGATCATTCCAAAAGGCGCTGCTGTGTGGTAGGAATAATAGGACCGAAATCCGGAGGTATTAATAAATTCAATTTATTCGAATGAGTGGCTACGCGTTTCAACGATGAACAATCGTCTTCATCAGGCCATGTGCACATTACATTGGACACGTCTTATATAACATCTGGGTTCAAAAATGACACGAGTGAGAAAACCGCCAAATCTGTAGGGGTCAAGGTGCGATCGTGACGTCACACCCGGCTTTTTTCATTCATTATTCTCACTGCGGAGCAGTGAATAAATAAACATGTTTAATACACCAAAACATTCTCAGTAAATTGTTACACAACGGAAGGGTAATAAATAAGAAGTTTGAAGTGTTCATAAAAAAGCTTTTCTAAGCGGTATCGGTGTACGACTGTAAAAGCAAGGCATCAGATGTTAGTCAATAGGTGACTGAATTGAAGCGATAGCGGGGAGTTAAAATAGTAATTTAAACGTAGGACTACACTAGAGACCAATAGGTTGCTAGGTAACGGTGAAAGACGCCAGGACGCGAACTTCGTCACCTAGGCAACCAAGCCTGGAAACGCGCAACAGAGCATAGGGAGATCTGCGTTTGCTGTAAATAGATTATAAAGACTGCTTTAGAACAGGTATAAAGTATAAATATATAAAATATAATGTTAAACATATAGTATTCTTTTTACACAGGTAAAATATATTATGCAAGATTCTGTGCAGTTATAATTACAGAGTTGCTGGGTAACAGAGAAGGACGCCAGGACGCAAACTTCGTCACCAAAAACAACCAAGCCGGGAGCAGCAAGAGGGAGCATAGGGAGATCTGCGTTCGCTGTGAGTAGATTTATAAAGACTGCTTTAAAACAAGTTTAGATAAATGCATTATAAAAAAATATAGTATTAGACATATAGTATTCTTATTAAACAGGTAAAATATATTTAGCAAGATTCTGTGCAGTTATGATTAAAGTAGGAATACGCAGTGTATTTCTTGTATTTTTGTAGGAATACGCAGTGTATTTTGGCTCTAGTATATACTTGTATTAGAGGAATATTAACTTTACGGAAAAAAAAGTAATAAGTTATAAAGGATGATGGTTCTAACAAGACTAAAATTATGTTACTAGGTAAACAGTACGTAGCAACGGAATAGGAGGATCTAAAGAAGATCGGGGATAACACTTGCTACGGGTGAGTTAATAAAAAATGGTATATTACAATTAAAATAATTAGGAATGCAATAATTAAGTAAAAAGGGATAGTCACATCATGATGGACTTTATACATGGAAAATTTTTTAGTGGCAGAAAGGGGATACATAAAGGATGAATGAATTTGTCACTCATATTGTCGAATCTTACTCATTGTCTATTATTGTGTGATGAAGTGACCCTCGAGTAGTAGTTTCCAGTTTATGAAAACTAGAGCTATTGATTAATCCAGTGTTGATTCGGAGATATCATTCAAACCCCCTGGGTACAAAGTCTGTAATTTGAAAATCCAATAGTTTTCTCTCTGTTTGAGTTTATTGTATCTGTTGGGGACATCGAGGTGTATGTCTTCGATGGGTGTAACTGTAATTTGGTTAAATTGACATTTGTGTACATGGGTAAACCAGGTATTATTCAGTAACAGTATGGGGGTATTATTCAGTAACATTATGGAGGTATTATTCAGTAACAGTATGCGGGTATTATTCAGTAACAGTATGGGGGTATTATTCAGTAACAGTATGGGGATATTATTCAGTAACAGTATGGGGGTATTATTCAGTAACAGTATGGAGGTATTAGTCAGTAACAGTATGGTGGTATTATTCAGTAACAGTATGGGGATATTATTCAGTAACAGTATGGTGGTATTATTCAGTAACAGTATGGTGGTATTATTCAGTAACAGTATGGTGGTATTATTCAGTAACATTATGGAGGTATTATTCAGTAACAGTATGCGGGTATTATTCAGTAACAGTATAGGGATATTATTCAGTAACAGTATGGGGATATTATTCAGTAACAGTATGGTGGTATTATTCAGTAACAGTATGGTGGTATTATTCAGTGACAGTATGGGGGTATTATTCAGTAACAGTATGGGGGTATTATTCAGTAACAGTATGGAGGTATTATTCAGTAACAGTATGGGGGTATTATTCAGTAACAGTATGGGGGTATTATTCAGTAACAGTATGGAGGTATTATTCAGTAACAGTATGGGGGTATTATTCAGTAACAGTATGGAGGTATTATTCAGTAACAGTATGGGGATATTATTCAGTAACAGTATGGTGGTATTATTCAGTAACAGTATGGTGGTATTATTCAGTAACAGTAGTGTGGTATTATTCAGTAACATTATGGAGGTATTATTCAGTAACAGTATGCGGGTATTATTCAGTAACAGTATAGGGATATTATTCAGTAACAGTATGGGGATATTATTCAGTAACAGTATGGTGGTATTATTC
Organism: Rhinoderma darwinii; assembly: GCF_050947455.1. Classification (NCBI taxonomy): domain Eukaryota; kingdom Metazoa; phylum Chordata; class Amphibia; order Anura; family Rhinodermatidae; genus Rhinoderma; species Rhinoderma darwinii. Next base: position 223,739,364 of record NC_134691.1, read on the forward strand.
AGTAACAGTATGGTGGTATTATTCAGTGACAGTATGGGGGTATTATTCAGTAACTGTATGGGGGTATTATTCAGTCACTATGTGGTTATGGTGTAGGGGTATTATTCAGTAACAGTATGGGGGTATTATTCAGTAACAGTATGGAGGTATTATTCAGTAACAGTATGGGGGTATTATTCAGTAACAGTATGGGGGTATTATTCAGTAACAGTATGGAGGTATTAGTCAGTAACAGTATGGGGGTGTTATTCAGTAACAGTATGGGGGTATTATTCAGTAACAGTATGGAGGTATTATTCAGTAACAGTATGGAGGTATTATTCAGTAACAGTATGGGGGTATTATTCAGTAACAGTATGGAGGTATTATTCAGTAACAGTATGGGGGTATTATTCAGTAACAGTATGGAGGTATTATTCAGTAACAGTATGGGAGTATTATTCAGTAACAGTATGGAGGTATTATTCAGTAACAGTATGGGGGTATTATTCAGTAACAGTATGGGGGTATTATTCAGTAACAGTATGGGGTATTATTGGTAATGTTGGTCTTACAATCTATGTCAATTACTGTGGTGGGGGCTGTGGGGAAGTGTGAGTGTGGCAGCAGATGATCAGGCTAAGAGACAGTCTGCAGAGTGGCATGTGATGTACTTTGACATGTAGGTGATACTTACGTGTAGGTTGTGGGCACATAACTTGTGTACAGCCCAGGGCCTAAGATCATATTAATCCACCACTGGCATGGAGCCAGCACAGGCAGACCACAACAATACAGCAGGTAGAGAAAATAAACCGGCCCAGGATGTGCCGCTTCAAAACAGCGCTAAGCGCGATCCGTCCTGGACTGGCCTGAATGTAATTGCAGAGAGTGACGGCGCAAATGAGACTGGCTGCCGAGGAAAGATATGGGGCTGTGCAGTGCAGACTGTACTATTTGCACTGCACTGATTGGCAGTAAGGATAATTCTTTAAATATTTTCCATACTTCAAACAGCACTTTAAGGCTATGTTCACACGGAGTATTTTGCAGGAGGAATATCTGCCTCAAAATTCCGTTTGGAAGTTTGAGGCAGATTTTCCTCTCCCTGCACGCCGATTTTCGCGGAGTTTTTCGCAGCGTTTTTCGCCCGCGGCCCTTGAGCGCCGCGGGCATAAAACACAGTGAAATACGCTTTCTCTGCCTCCCATTGAAGTCAATGGAAGGTCAGAGGCGGAAGCTCCCGAAGATAGGGCATGTCGCTTCTTTTTCCCGCGAGGCAGTTTTACTGCTCGCGGGAAAAAGACGACGACGCCTCCCATTGAAATCAATGGGAGGCATTTTCGGGCCGTTTTTGCTGAGTTTGCGGTTTCCGCGTCAAAAAACTCGGCAAAATACTCCGTGTGAACATAGCCTAAGGCTAAGTTTTTTGCAGGAGGAAAATTCTGCCTCAAAATTCTGTTTGGGATATTGAGGCAGATTTTGTCCTTCCTGCACGTCGTTTGCCGCGATTTTCACCGCGTTTTCCGCTCACGGCCATTGAGTGCTACGGGCAAAAAACTCTGCGAAATACCCTTTCTCTGCCTCCCATTGATGTCAATAGGAGGTCAGAGGCGTAAACGTGCGAAGATAGGGCATGTCCCTTCTTTCTCGGGAGGCATTTTCGGCCGGTTTTTGACGAGTTTTGCGGAGCGGTTTCCGTGCCCAAAAACTCGTCAAGATACTCTGTGTGAACAGGGCCTAACAAATAAACATCAAATGTTTTCCTATTTAAAAAATTTATATATTGCATCTTTGATGTCTACAGCTAGGAATGAGAAAACTCTGATAGATTTGGGGGGGCGCCTTTTTATAGTTTGCCTCAGGCGGCAGATGGGCTAGGTTCACCCCTGCTGATGTACTCCGCACAGCTTACATATGCCCCCACATTATAAACTGAAATATCAACAAAACCCCAAACAGAACAATTACCAAGCAAAATCTGCGCTCCAAAAGCCAAATGGTGCTCCCTCCCTTCTGAAACCTACAGTGTGCCCAAACGTCAGTTTACGTCCACAAATATGGCATCGCCATAACCGAGAGAACCCACGTAACAGTTTGAGGTATGTATCTTCAGTGGAAAAAGCTGGGCACCATATATTGGGCACTGAAATTACATATATGTGAAAAAAAAGTACATTTTCGCTTTGCACCACCCGCTCTGAATTAATTTCTAATTTAAAAAAACACTTGTAGTGTCAAAATGGTCTCTACACCCCTTAAAAAATGCCTTGAGGGGTGTCGTTTCCAAAATGGCGTCACTTCTGGGGGTTTGTTGCACTATTTGACCTCGGCACCCTGCAATTGTGGACCAATGCTGTAAAAATCACCAAAATAAAACTCAAATGTGCATGGTGCTCTTTCACTTCTGAGCCCTGCCATATGTCCAGGCAAATGATAAATGCCTTAAGGGGTGTAGTTTCCAAAATGGGGTCACTGCTCAGGGGTTTCCACTGTACTCTGGTACCTTAGGGGTTTTGCAAATGTGGCATGGCGTTCGAACAGCAATCCAGTAAAATCTGAACTCCAAATGCCAAATGGAGCTCCTTCCTTTCTGAGCCCTGTCATGTGCCCAAACAGTAGTTTACGACCACGTATAGGGTATTGCCATACTCGGGAGATGTTTAGTAACACATTTCAGGGTGTTTTTTCTCCTATTACCCCTTGTGAAAAGGAAAAATCTGGAGCTAAATCTAGATATTTTTGGAAAAAAATATTTTTTTATTTTCACTGCCTAATTCTAATAAAATCTAGGAAACACCTGTGGGGTAAAAATGCTCACTACACCCCTATATTAATGGCCTGAGGGTTGTAGTTTTTGAAATTGAGTCACTTTTGAGGGGATACTACTGTACTCATACCTCAAGGGTTCTGCAAATGCGACATAGAGCCTAAAAACCAATCCTGCCCAATCTGCATGCAAAATAGTGCTTCTGCCTTTCTGAGCCCTGTGTCCAAACAGTAGTTTAAAACCGTATTGCCGTACTCAGGAAAGATTGCTTTACAAATCTTGGGGTTCTTTTTCTCCTTTGTCCCTTGTAAAAATGAAAAAATTCTGCAAATTAGTGGAAAAAAATGTAGATTTTCCCGGCCTAATACCAATAAATTTTGCAAAAAACCTCTGGGGCCTAAATGCTCACTATACACCTTGATAAACTCCTTAAGGGGTGTAGTTTGCCAAATGGGGTCACTTTTTTTTCTCACTGTTTTGGTCCTTTAGGGGCCTTGCAAATGCGACATGGCACCCAAAAACCATTACAGCAAAATTTGAGCTTCAAAAGCCAAATGGGGATCCTTCTATTCTGAGCTCTGCTGTGTGTCCAAACAGCAGTTAATGACCACATATGGAGTATTGCCGTACTCAGGAGAAATTTCTTTACAAATTTTAGGGTGCTTTTTCTCCTTTATACCTTATTGAAATGAAATCTAAGCTAAAACAACATTTTATGAGAACAATTTTAAATTTAGATTTTCACGGCCTAATTTCAATATATTTAGCAAAAAACCTGTGGGATAAAATTGCTCACTAGTAGTAGTAGTTTTTTTAAATGGTCTCTTTTTGCAGATGTTTCCTATGTTTTGGCACCACAAGACCTCTTCAAACCTGACATGGTGACTAAAATATATTCTAATAAAAAGGAGGCCCCAAAATCCACTAGGTGCTCCTTTGCTTCTGAGTCCAGTATTCCAGTCATGTAGCACACGATGGCCACATGTGGTATATACTGTAGAACCTGTGCAATAAATATTGAGTTGCATTTCTCTGGTAAAAACCTTCTGTGTTACAGAAAAAATGAAATAAAATGCATTTTCAAATAAAAAATATGACACTTGTAAATTTCACCTCCATTCCTGTGTAAAAGCTAAAGGGTTAAGAAACTTTCTAAATGCTGTTTTGCATACTTTGAGAGGTGTTGACATATATATATATATATATATATATATATATATATATATATATATATATATATATATATAGTGAAGGAAATAAGTATTTGATCCCTTGCTGATTTTGTAAGTTTGCCCACTGTCAAAGACATGAACAGTCTAGAATTTTTAGGCTAGGTTAATTTTACCAGTGAGAGATAGATTATATATATAAAAAAAAAAGAAAATCACATTGTCAAAATTATATATATTTATTTGCATTGTGCACAGAGAAATAAGTATTTGATCCCTTTGGCAAACAAGACTTAATACTTGGTGGCAAAACCTTTGTTGGCAAGCACAGCAGTCAGACGTTATTTGTAGTTGATGATGAGGTTTTCACACATGTTAGATGGAATTTTGGCTCACTCCTCTTTGCAGATCATCTGTAAATCATTAAGATTTCGAGGCTGTCGCTTGGCAACTCGGATCTTCAGCTCCCTCCATAAGTTTTCGATGGGATTAAGGTCTGGAGACTGGCTAGGCCACTCCATGACCTTAATGTGCTTCTTTTTGAGCCACTCCTTTGTTGCCTTGGCTGTATGTTTCGGGTCATTGTCGTGCTGGAAGACCCAGCCACTAGCCATTTTTAATGTTCTGGTGGAGGGAAGGAGGTTGTCACTCAGGATTTGACGGTACATGGCTCCATCCATTCTCCCATTGATGCGGTGAAGTAGTCCTGTGCCCTTAGCAGAGAAACACCCCCAAAACATAATGTTTCCACCTCCATGCTTGACAGTGGGGACGGTGTTCTTTGGGTCATAGGCAGCATTTCTCTTCCTCCAAACACGGCGAGTAGAGTTAATGCCAAAGAGCTACATTTTAGTCTCATCTGACCAGAGCACCTTCTCCCAATCACTCTCAGAATCATCCAGATGTTCATTTGCAAACTTCAGACGGGCCTGTACATGTGCCTTCTTGAGCAGGGGGACCTTGTGTGCACTGCAGGATTTTAATCCATTACGGTGTAATGTGTTACCAATGGTTTTCTTGGTGACTGTGGTCCCAGCTGCCTTGAGATCATTAACAAGTTCCCCCCGTGTAGTTTTCGGCTGAGCTCTCACTTTCCTCAGGATCAAGGATACCCCACGAGGTGAGATTTTGCATGGAGCCCCAGATCGATGTCGATTGACAGTCATTTTGTATGTCTTCCATTTTCTTACTATTGCACCAACAGTTGTCTCCTTCTCACCCAGCATCTTACTTATGGTTTTGTAGCCCATTCCAGCCTTTTGCAGGTCTATGATCTTGTCCCTGACATCCTTAGAAAGCTCTTTGGTCTTGCCCATGTTGTAGAGGTTAGAGTCAGACTGATTAATTGAGTCTGTGGACAGGAGTCTTTTATACAGGTGACCATGTAAGACAGCTGTCTTTAATGCAGGCACCAAGTTGATTTGGAGCGTGTAACTGGTCTGGAGGAGGCTGAACTCTTAATGGTTGGTAGGGGATCAAATACTTATTTCTCTGTGCACAATGCAAATAAATATATATAATTTTGACAATGTGATTTTCTTTTTTTTTTTAATATAATCTATCTCTCACTGGTAAAATTAGCCTAGCCTAAAAATTCTAGACTGTTCATGACTTTGACAGTGGGCAAGCTTACAAAATCAGCAAGGGATCAAATACTTATTTCCTCCACTGTATATACACTACCGTTCAAAAGTTTGGGGTCACCCAGACAATTTTGTGTCTCCCATGAAAACTCACACTTATATTTATCAAATGAGTTGCAAAATGACTAGAAAATATAGTCAAGACATTGACAAGGTTAGAAATAATGGTTTTTATTTGAAATAATAATTTTCTCCTTCAAACTTTGCTTTCGTCAAAGAATGCTCCATTTGCAGCAATTACAGCATTGCAGACCTTTGGAATTCTAGCTGTCAATTTGCTGAGGTAATCGGGAGAAATTTCACCCCATGCTTCCAGAAGGCCCTCCCACAAGTTGGATTGGCTTGATGGGCACTTCTTGCGTACCATACGGTCAAGCTGCTCCCACAACAGCTCTATGGGGTTGAGATCTGGTGACTGCGCTGGTCACTCCATTACAGATAGAATACCAGCTGCCTGCTTCTTCCCTAAATAGTTCTTGCATAATTTGGAGGTGTGCTTTGGGTCATTGTCCTGTTGTAGGATGAAATTGGCTCCAATCAAGCGCTGTCCACAGGGTATGGCATGGCGTTGCAAAATGGAGTGATAGCCTTCCTTATTCAAAATCCCTTTTACCTTGTACAAATCTCCCACTTTACCAGCACCAAAGCAACCCCAGACCAAAACATTACTTCCCCCATGCTTGACAGATAGCGTCAGGCACTCTTCCAGCATCTTTTCAGTTGTACTGCGTCTCACAAATGTTCTTCTGTGTGATCCAAACACCTCAAACTTCGATTCGTCTGTCCATAGCACTTTTTTCCAATCTTCCTCTGTCCGATGTCTGTGTGCTTTTGCCCATATTAATCATTTCCTTTTATTAGCCAGTCTCAGATATGGCTTTTTCTTTGCTACTCTGCCATGAAGGCCAGCATCCCGGAGTCACCCCTTCACTGTAGACGTTGACACTGGCGTTTTGCGGGTACTATTTAATGAAGCTGCCAGTTGAGGACCCGTGAGGTGTCTATTTCTCAAACTAGAGACTCTAATGTACTTGTCTTGTTGATCAGTTGTGCAGCGGGGCCTCCCACTTCTCTTTCTACTCTGGTTAGAGCCTGTTTGCGCTGTCCTCTGAAGGGAGTAGTACACACCGTTGTAGGAAATCTTCAGTTTCTTGGCAATTTCTCGCATGGAATAGCCTTCATTTCTAAGAACAAAAATAGAATGTTGAGTTTCACATGAAAGCTCTCTTTTTCTAGCCATTTGGAGAGTTTAATCGAACACACAAATGTAATGCTCCAGATTCCCAACTAGCTCAAAGGAAGCTCAGTTTTATAGCTCCTCTAAACAGCAAAACTGTTTACAGTGGTGCTAACATAATTGCACAAGGGTTTTCAAGTGTTTTCTAATCATCCATTAGCCTTCTAACACAGTTAGCAAACACAATGTACCATTAGAACACTGGAGTGATGCTTGCTGGAAATGGGCCTCTATACACATATGTAGATATTGCACTAAAAACCAGACGTTTGCAGCTACAATAGTCATTTACCACATTAACAATGTATAGAGTGTATTTCTGATTAATTTAATGTTATCTTCATTGAAAAAAAATGTGCTTTACTTTTAAAAATAAGGAAATTTCTAAGCGACCCTAAACTTTTGAACGGTAGTATATATATATATATATATATATATATATATATATATATATATATATATATATATATATGGCCCTCAAAGCCACTTCAGAACTGTACCTGTGCCTAAAGAAATAGGTTTTGGAAATGTTCTTGAAAATGTGAGAAATTGCTGTTATAAGTTATAAGCCTCCTGAAGTCCTAGAAAAATAAAAGGATGTTCACAAAACGATGTAAACATAAAGAAAACATATGGTAAATGTTAACTAGTAACTCTTTTGTGTGGTATTACTATCTGTCTTACAAGCAGATGCATTACAATTTTGTTGTCAAAGTGACTTAAATCTGGGGTTTGATTCTGAGTAATGAGGTAGTACATATAATATGGGCGTATGATATGTGTATGATACACCCATATTATATGTACCTCCTCCTTGCTCAGAATTAAGCCCCAATTTTAAGTCACTTTGACCACAAAATAAAATAAATAAATCAGAACCTGGAGATAATATTCTATGGCAGTGTGCTGCATTCATATACTGTCTGAATACATGTTTTTTCAATAATACAATGAAGTCAGGCCATATAGTGCTAAAGACTGTACGGATGTAGCCATCTTTATCTTGACTCTGATAACTTGCTGCAGCGTGATATCACACAACAAAAGCCATTGAAAAGTCATTGAAAAAGTCAAGATAAAGTATCTGGCCACTATGTATTTAATGTGTTAAAAATCAAGGTAAAGACGGCTGCATCTGTATATGAGAGCTGCATATATATTCCTAGGCCTCATTCACATCTGTGTTGGGTTCCGTTCATGGGTCCCGTTAGACCTTTCTGTCAGTGGAGCCCATGAACGGAAAGCCAAACAGAAACCATAGCTCCCGTTTGCATTACTATTGATTTCAATGGTAATGCTTTGTTGCAAATGGTTTCTGTTTGTCTCCGTTCCATAAGGTCTCAGTTTTTTGCGAAAACAATAGTGCAGTCCACTTATCTATTGTTTCCGCTAAAAAAAACAAAAACCTTACGGAACGGAGACAAACAGAAACCATTTGCAAAGAAAGCATTACCATTGAAATCAATGGTAATGCAAACGGAAGCTATGGTTTCCATTTGGCTTTCCATTCGTGGGTTCCCCTGATGCAAACGGAGCCCATGAACGGAGGCAGATGTGAACGAGGCCTTAAAGGAGTTGTCCACGGGATAGGTCATCAGTATATGATCGGTGGGGGTCCGACACCCGGGCCCTGCACCGATCAGCTGCTCTGACTGCCTCCGGGCACAGCAGATGGCTCCGGTCACAGGATAGCAGCCGAGCTGCGGTACTGCAGCTCTGCTCCTATTCAAGTGAATAAGAGCAGATTTGCAGTTCTGCATCACGGCCGCTATGCAGCATACAGAGCCATCTGTTTCCAGCTCCGTACACTACATAACATCCTATGCCCGGACGCAGCAGAAACAGCTCATCGGTTCGGGGTCTGGGTGTCGGACCACCACGATCATATACTGATGACCTATCCTGTGGATTGGTCATCAGTTGCTCGTGCCCGGACAACCCCTTTAAGTGCTATATGACCTGGCTGCAGCAGTTGTCGGGTCTGAATTTAAAAAAAAAATAAAAAAATTCTCTTATTGTGACATATATTATCTGTGGTCTGAATATATATTGCAGCAATAATACTATGCAGCCAGAGTAAAGTAATGGAAGAGAAGAGGTTTGTGTTCTGTAGACCAGTGAGTGTGAATAGGGGACCTGATTAACCCCTTCCCTCCACAGCCATTTTTCAGATTTTCGCTTTTGTTTTTTCCTCCCCACGTTCCAAAAGCTATAACGTTTTAGTTTTCTAGCGATATAGCCGTATGAGGGCTTGTTTTTTGCAGGACGAGTTGTAGATTTTCATGGCACCATTTATTGCACCATATAATGTACTGGGAAACTGTCAAGAAAATGTCTTTGTGGCGTGGAATGTGAAAACAAAACAGCGATTCCTCCGTTTTTGAGGGGATTTGGTTTTATGGCGTTCACTGTGCGATAAAAATTACACTTTATTCTGTGGGTCAACACGGTTACAGCGATACCAAATTTATATTTGTTTTCATTTACCGAATTGACTGAATGTAACTATGTTATTGGTACATTATTTTAACATTTGGGTCCCTCTTGTAATTTTGCCCAGGGCCACACTTTGCCTAAAACTGAACCTGTAACTGTTATTGCCATACTTGAAATCCCTAGCAACATTGATCTTGCTGTTGCACTTATTGCACTTATGATAACTTCAAAATAACGCTGCTGTATCTTGCTAGTTTCAATGTACATTATAGTACACATTACATTCTTACTGCTTCAAATACCATTCTCTGTATAAGGGGTCGCAATCACGCGGCCCGCGGGCCGCATGTGGCCCCTGGGGCTGTCATCTGCAGCCCGCGGGACACAGAGCCGCTAGTATCGGCTCTGCTCCGGTACTCTGTGGAATTCCCTTACATCGCTGTCCATATATGAACAGTGTGTCAGGGTCTTCCCCAGAGCGGAGACCGGGCAGAGCGCTAGTATCGGCTCTGCTCCGGGACTCTGTGGAATTCACTGACATCGGTGTCCATGTTTGGACACACGATGTCTGGGGCTTCCCCAGAGCCAGAGTCCTGGGCAGAGCGCTAGTATAGGCTCTGCTCTGGGACTCTGGGGAAGCCTCTGACATCGCTGTAGATACATCGACAATGATGTCAGGGGCTTCCCTAGAGCAGGAGTCCCAGTGATGTCAGGAGCACAGCTGGAGTCCCAGGAAGAGCCTACTAGCGCTCTGCCCGGGACTCCAGCTCTGGGGTTTGCTCCTGACATCTCTGTCCATATATGGACAGTGATGTCAGGAGCAGAGATGGAATCCCAGGCAGGGTGCTAGAAGCGGCTCTGCTCCGGGACTCCAGCTCTGGGCAAGCCCCTGACATCACTGTGGCAGCATCTGAGGAGGGCACTGTGGCAGCATCTGTGAAGGGCACTGTGGCAGCACCTGCAGAGGGCACTGTGGCAGCATCTGTGGAGGGCACTGTGGCAGCATCTGCGGATGGCACTGTGGCAGCATCTACGGAGGGCACTGTGGCAGCATCTATGGAGGGCACTGTGGCAGCATCTACGGAGGGCACTGTGGCAGCATCTATGGAGGGCACTGTGGCAGCATCTGTGGAGGGCACTGTGGCAGCATCTAAAGAGGGCACTGTGGCAGCATCTACAGAGGGCACTGTGGCAGCATCTACAGAGGGCACTGTGGCAGTATGTTCAGAGGACACTGTGGCATTATCTAGGGGTGTGTGGCATTATCTACAGAGGGCACTGTGGCAGCATCTACAGAGGAATCTGTGGCAGCATCTACAGAGGGCACTATGGCAGCATCTACAGAGGGCACTGTGGCAGCATCCATAGAGGGCACTGTGGCAGCATCCACAGAGGGCACAGCGGCAGCATCCACAGAGGGCACAGCGGCAGCATCCACAGAGGGCACTGCAGCAGCATCCACAGAGGGCACAGTGGCAGAATCCACAGAGGGCACTGCGACAGCATCCACAGAGGGCACTGCGGCAGCATCCTCAGAGGGCACTGTGGCACTATGTAAAAAGGGGCTGCCCAATCTTGACATGTGTGTCTGCCAAACACTGCTAACTGAGCCGCCGGACTGCATTTAGCGACACTTAAACTGGAAAACTGGATTGTTGAAATAAGCACGTGGAGAAATAGCTCATATTTTAAACCTAGCGCTATTATTATAGTAATGTAGTATTATTATTATAGTAATGTAGCATTGTTGTAGTAGTTCAAATAACTAATTGATTAACAATAATTTTGTATTGTATCAAATTTGAAAGTAATGCGGCCCGTCAACTTCCCATTTTTTCTATATGTGGCCCACCTACCCGGCCGAGTTTGAGACCCCTGCTCTATACGATACTGTGTGTGCAGACCAGCAGAAATTGCTTTATGGAGGGACGTATTTCTCCAGTTGACATGGTATTCTTGTACATTCCTAATACATAATTCATCTTGACTCTTTTTCATTGCTTTATGACCTGTGATTGTCTGCTAAGTGCATTTCTATGACTTGGATTTTACCACTGAGTGATCGACATTTAACACGCAGCAGGATGTCCTAAGTAAAGCAACTGATCAAGTGTAATGGTCTTGAAGCTTGCAAGCTTGTCCCTTCTAATGTGAGTAATTTCATCCATTAGCATTTGCATAGTCAAAAACAAAATGTTTATTAGGCGACCAAAAAATATTTTCCTTTGCCTAAGTAGCTTTTCCTTAACTCTTTCATCAGTCAACATGTTATAAGCATCTGTTCTCATAGACACATATAAACACATTGGGGAATATATATTAACCCCTTACCGTCTCTGTCAGTTTTTGCCTTGGCATCGGAGACCTATTTTTCAAATCTGACTTGAGTAACTTCATGTGGTAATAACTTTAGAATGCATTTCCCTATTCAAGTGATACTGAGATTGTTTTTTCATGACACATGTGTGATGGATAGTCAATTAGCTTATATTCTCTATAGTAAATTACATTGTGAATTATCATGCAGGCCAAATTCTATTTCACCTGTAATGACCCTCCCCCCCCTTATTTCTGTTGGAGTCTGCAAGAAATATGTTATCTCTGTGTATTCTCCTTATGGCCTTAGATACGCTAGTGGCTAGTGGTCTGGCTGAACAAACAGACATAAAGATGTATGGGAATAAAACTTCCTAAAAACCTCATCCCATAAGAAAGAACAGCCCATAATAGTTCTATTGTATGCTTACCTCCAGGTGCAAACCTGTTGTCAGCATCTAATGAAAAATTATAATAATGCATTTGAAATGTAATATATGCCTGTGATCGGCTCAAATATGAAGTATTCTCATTGTATGCTATTGGCTGAATCTGAATTATTGTCACATTGCCTCTGATTGGTTAACCTCAAGCCTACACCCCTATTGAATGATGTTATTGTAATTGAGTTTGGCAATAAACCTCAGAGGAGTATTTTTGAGCATACAAGCAATATCTATGTGTTTTATTCCTCCTCTCTAATCTATGATTAGCATCTGGATAAAATTCCTGAAGTGAGTGGCTGTTGGAACACTCGTCCAAATTTCAGTCTAATATATTTTGAGCGATGACTTCCTCAACAGTTTTTGGTGCCGATACCCGGGAGATAGATCGGGCTATAGCTGTCACGAGAGAGGTCAGGTATTGCATTTGTGAATTAAAAAACAATGCGGTAGGTAAGGAGCTTATTCTTACACAACCTTTCACATGTATTGCCTATGCCTTGGAATTTAGCTGTCACGACGTCACATCTCTCGGACACCGGGAAATTTATCCAGGTATGATATGAAAGAATGTATCCACAAAGGTATGTTAAAACTCCTTGTGTGATGAATGATTACAGGTGCATATGTGATCTTGAGTTGTTGTTGAAGATGTGTAAATCTTGAATTGTTGATTTGAAAGACATGAGAGAATTTTTGCAGGCAATTATATTGTTAACCAGAAAAAGTTGTGAGGAGTTACGACCCCCCCCCCCCCCCTTTGGAATGCAGTGACTTAGTAGCGGATGGTTGACCAGATTTGTAACTTACATGTGTAAATTTGAAGGTGACAATTTCAGCTTGGACAGTGAGAACAAACTTGCGCTGATCTGTTGTAGTGTGTCATTTGTGATTTAGCTGATGTTTGAAATTGTTAAGGATAAAAAGTTTATCCTGTTGCCTGTGTGCTCTGAGATAGTGTCGGACGAGGTACTGACTGTCTGTGGGTCACAGAAGAGTTGGATATTTGTAAGTAATATCCTGTAGTACCACAATGGCTTCTACGGTTAAAGTCCTGATAATGGAGAACCAGGTGTAATAGGGAAAATTTTGAATGTTGTATTGAGTAACCATCGATATTCTTCTAGCACACACTGCCAGCTTGTAAAAAATAAATAAATTACCAGTTGTATGCATTGTCAGGCTGGCATAAAGTAGGAATCAGTGCAGACTGATTTCTAGCCCGCATTTGATAATCCGGCATAGACTTTGATGTAGCATAACATCCAAGTAAGTCTGTAGTAGTATAACATCAAACCGTCCGGAACTGAATACCACTGTAAAATAACAACCTGTGTTCAATGAATGACCCTGACACATACCCCCTAATTGCCATCTGTGTCGTAGTAGTATATCTACCTACACAACTTACAGTGAAAGGAGAATTGGTATTGGCTCACACCCAGGGCCCCTCAAGAAATCATCACCAAAATACATCACAGGCTGTATGAACCAAAGCTATACCCTGACAGCGAGGGGTTTGTAGACGTTTGAAATTAATGTGACCAACTCCTACTTGAGCCAATGGATGTTCACGAATGTTGATTGTGTAGAAGAATTTGTTCTTGCAATTGTTGATTGGCAGCATTTTGTCTGTTCTTGATGTTCAAAACAGTGAGTGATCAGAGAAAAGGATACCCCACTGCTAAAATATCTGGAGGAACGACTTTTGATATTGTACTGGTAAGACAGCCTAGTCCAAAACTAGTAAGATAGACTGGTCTGAGATATCTGTCAGCAGACTAGGCCGGTCTGTTTGGAAATGATGGGGTGAGGAGAAAATTAGATAAAAATGCAGAACAGCCTTGGGGCATGGGTCCCGTCCATCATTATAGATGACAGAGCAAAAGGAGCTTAGGCTGTAATTGTAAAGAATGTTAATAAAGTGATGGGAGTTGGATCTTGTGATGTTGGAAGAATGTGAAGGCAAAATAATACACTGTAAAAAATTGCTGAAAAAGGCTGGTATGCCATAAGACGGTTGTTTGCGTGTGATAAATAGAATGGTTTGTGGAGAGATGAACAAGGGATGGTGGAGGACCACGAGTTAATTTAGTTAACTAGGTCCAGTTTAAAATGGCAAAGTAAGTGATTACTGGTGGTTACAAGTAAGTTGATGTGAGAAAAATTTGAATATAGGTGTAAATTTTGATAGGAACAGTAAAGAATATGGAGCAGCCAGGTACGTTGCAGTGACTAATGTGGGTCAGAATGGTGGGAGTGTAATATGAACGGATGTGATGTGACGGCAGAGTGAGTAAAATATTGCAGCAAGCTGAATTTGACTGCATAAAAGATAAAAGATACAATATGGACCTTCTGGAATGTTCATGTGTTGCGATATGATAGGTTTTAACGTTGTAATGTTTTGGAGTTAATTCATATGAATTAAAATACAGATATTGTGAGACACGGGGTCTTGAAAATTTATGTACCTCTACTGTTCCCTACCCCCACACACAGTTTATTGGTTTGCAGTAATTAATATTAACAGACATATTATTCTCTGTTTTATCGGATAAAAAATTATAATTGTTATTGTAATGACGGGGTAGGGAAACGGACAAGTGAGCCCTAATCTACCCGCCACTCTGTCCCTGCCTACTTGCAACGACCCGCCCTAGGCGACGGGGTACAACTGGGCGGCGGTCCCTACGCTCAGTAAGTGCACGAGACAAACAGACAAGGGAACACAAAGCAAAGGGAAATGGGGCAGTTGCCCACGGCAACACCGTGAGCAACAAGAGTGGTGAACGAGCCGAGTCAAACCAGGAGTGCACGAGGTACCAAACACAGAGCAGGAGAGTAGTCAGTAAGCCAGGGTCAGTATGGAGCAGGATCAAATAGTTTGAAGCTGTAGCTGGGCCAGGAAACCACACGAGAAGAATCACAAGCAAAGGAGGAACAGGAAAGGCAGGTATAAATAGACAGAGGGCGGGAGCTAGCTCCGTCTGGCCAGGCTGCGATAGGCTCTCCCACTCCTAAGCCTGCCATCCTGAGTGGTGGAAGAGGGAGTCAGTCTCAGAGACATAGACTCAGGTGCAGACTGATTACCTATGGGCGTATACACAGAAGTTGTGCCTGGCAGATCCTTTACAGTTATTTTTGTTTTTATACATGCAGGCAAGTGGTATAATACTGCCTAAATGTTATTTTTGAAAATGTTTGATGATTTTAAAAGTAATGGTTACAAGGTATCTAAAATATAAAATGTAGTTTTGTCAGGAGAAAGTCATTTTTGCTCTAGGCCAGACATGGGCAAACTACGGCCCGCGGGCCACATACGGCCCGTTAGGCTTTTTAATCCGGCCCGCCGAACTTGTCCAAATCATAGTAAAAACCTCCTTTTTTTCCCCTTTCCCTGCAATGCCCACGTTTTCCCAATAGATGGCGCACTCAAAACACATTGACCGTTGTCCTTAACGCCGAAGGACGGATATATCCGTCCTCAGCAGCTGCTAGTTCGCGCAGGAGGACGGATATATCCGTCCTGTGATGGCGCGGGTACTGCCAGTGTACCCACGCGATCAGCGGCAGGAGCACGGCTGTTATACACAGCCTGGCTCCTGCTGCAACTGCCGGAATCGAAGCGCGCTCCGATTCCGGCAGTTTAACCCATTAAATGCCGCTGTCAATAGTGACAGCGGCATCTAATGTGTTTGACAGAGGGAGGGAGCTCCCTCTGTCACCCGATCGGCGCCCCCGCAAACAAATCGCGGGTCGTCGTCGGGTTTCCATGACAGCCGGGGGTCTAACAAAGACCCCCAGGTCTGTCTTCCGCAACTGCCTGTTTGGCGATGCCGGAGGCATGACCTAACAGGTTGCCTGTCAGTTTTACACTGACAGGCAATAATGCTTTGGTATACTAAGTATACCAAAGCATTATATATGTGATCAGCAGATCGCATAGTGAAGTCCCCTGGTGGGACAAAAAAAAAAATGTCAATCAGTTAAATAAAGTTTGTTGAAAAAAAATAAAATAATTACAGTCAAAATCAAATAAAACTACTTTTTTTGCCCAAAAAGTGGTTTTATTCAGTAAAAGTGTCAAAACAAATAACACATACACATATATGGTATCCCCGCGATCATAACAACTTGACCAATAAAATGAACACATTAATGAAACCGCCGGATGTACGGCGTCCAAAAAACCCGCAAAAAACAACGGCAAAATTCTCTCTTTTCTCCCATTCCCCCCATAAAAAATAAAATAAAAGTTAATCTATAAGTCCTATGTACCCCAAAATAGTACTAATGAAAACTACGCATTGGCCCGCAAAAATCAAGCCCACATACGGCCACATCGACGGAAAAATAAAAAAATGACGGCTCTTGGAACGCGGCGATGCAAAAACAAGTAATTTTTTTCTAAAAGGGTTTTTATTGTGCAAACATAGGAAAACATATAAAACCTTTACATATTTGGTATCCTCGTAATCGTGCCGACCCGTAGAATAAAGGTAACATGTTATTTATGCTGCATAGTAAAGGGCATAAATTTATAACGTGAAAATTAATGCTGGAATAGCTGCTTATTTTCAATTCTCTCCTAAAATAAAGTTAATAAAAGTTAATCAATATATTATAAGCATCTAAAAATGGTGCAATTACAAAATACAACTCGTCCCGCAAAAAACAAGCCCTTATACGGCTATGTCGACGGAATAAAAAAAAAGTTACGACTCTTGGAATGCGACCATGAAAAAACAAAAAATAATCCTTGGTCATTAACGTGCAAAATGGCCCGGTCATTAAGGGGTTAATGTGGCGCGTATTTCTCTTTATTTCACTTTAATTTTCACTTCGTTTCACGTCACCATTAAGCCCTTCGGTTTTCAAAGAGTACAATATCAGCCGTCACTTTGCCACGAAGCATGCAAACTATGCTAGCAAGCAGTCAACACAAGAACGGGCGGCTACTGCTCAGAGGTTGGCAGCTAATTTACAGAGTCAACAGAACTTTTTTCTTGATAAATCACAGTGCGTATGTTATTTTAATCTATTTACATTTCCTCCTCCCAGTATCTGCGAAATAGTATGTAAATGCCATATCTTGCATATTCCTTGAGACAAATTTATTAACTGATAAGGGCTATTTTTCACATTTGAAAGACAGTTAATAAATTGGGTTGTAGTGTTCTTACTGTGCTATGAGGTTTGCACACACTACATTTAATGCTTTAGTATATGCGGCCCAAACACTCCCTCCAAATGCTCCTGGCCCGGCCCCTCTGTCAAATTTTAGAACCCATTGTGGCCCGCGAGTCAAAAAGTTTGCCCACCCCTGCTCTAGGCTATGGGGTATTATAGGGGGCCAAACTAGTTCCCCCAGTTAGAGTGCCCAACCTCACTATGTTGAGATATGTAGTTTTGAACCCTGCTTCATTACTTCCGCAGAGTCCAAAAAAGGGGATTAGTGATGAGACTGATCAGGTACGTCTCAGTGACAACGCACAATTTTGTTTGTTTTGAATTAATGCATTTGGTTCTAGGAGGTCTACATAATGTGTATAAGACCCCAATGAGTAACCTAGATTAAAATGTGTATGAGAGTAACCCAGATTTTGAGTTTTTTTGTGTAGATGGTTCCAGATCCTTCCAGAACGGTAAATATGGCACTGGGTATGCTGTGCTGTAGTCACCACTCAATATGAGGTATTGTGTAACAGATCACTCCCCTCCAGCAAATCTGCACAGATGGCTGAGGTGACGTCACTCACAAATGAGTCTTTACAGATTCAGATGGGAAGAAGGTGAAATTGTCTGAAAATTGTTAGTTTTATGCCAGATTTTAGTAAAATTATTTTTGTTTCTTTATGGTGTTAAGCAGGCATCTACAGGACCTGATGGGGGTGGGAGTTACAAGTTGTTCTGGATTATCAGATGAATGTGGAAAAATAAGACTACACACTTTTGAAATAGTTTATCTATATGCAACATGGGTTTCCAATGTAAATTTGTATTCTAGAGATACTTCATGTAACGTCCGTGGCTGCGGGCTGTCAGCTCCAGCCTCCCGCTGACAGCCGCAGCCACGAGTCGGCAAGCGCTGGCCCCAGCCTCCTCCTCAGGAGACGCCAGCGCTTGCATCCACTCACCTTCGCCGGAGCCCGCAGGGTGCGCGCGCACGCTTGTCCCCGCTCTTAAAGGGGCAGCGCGCGCACCGGACATCTTGAACGACCTTTGACCCGTGAGTACCCTGGGCTATAAGAGGGGTCCAGCCCCCTAGTTCGATACCTGAGCGTTGTTAGTTTTCCTAGTCTGTCTTGCAAATGGTCCCTTAGTGTTTCCCATTCCTGTTGTTACCCGTACCTTGTTCCCCGTTCCTGTTTCCGTGCCTTGCCCTAGTATCTAGTCGTGCCACGTCCAGAGGAATCTGCCACGTCTGGAGGAATCCGCCACGTCCTGTGTCCTCTGCCACGTCCGGAGGAATCCGCCACGTCCTGTGTTATCTGCCACGTCCGGAGGAATCCACCACGTCTGGCGCAACTTGCGGCTCCTGTGTCATCCGCCACGTTTGGAGCCATCTGCTGCACCCATCGCATCTGTGCCAGAGCTGCGGCCACCATCTGGACTATTCAGGTACCCTTGTGCGGGACATTGTATTTCTGGGGTGTCCTGTTGTTTGGCCAGCTGCCTCCCCGCTGCGGCGGTACGGCCTAGTGGGTCCAATAATCCGCTCCGTGACAGTACGCTCAGGCCATGGACTCCGCTGGTCAACCTGCGATGTTGTCTACACAAGCCATGCTGGCTGAGATGGAGGATCTCCAGTCACGACAAGACCAGCTCCTCCTGTCGGTGAACGCCATAGCCCATCGGCTGCTTGCTCCGTCCACAGTCATCACCGCACCCGTTCCTGCGGTTCCGCCTGCTACACTTCCTGTCTGTACCGGTACCAACCCCCTGTGTTTCTTGCCGCTACCTCCACGCTATGACGGAGATCCGAGGTCCTGCGGGGGATTTTTGAATCAGTGCCTGATCCATTTCAGACTACATGCCAGGTCCTTCTGTTCAGATGACGTCAGGATCGCCTGTATCATCTCTGGGCCAATCCTCTGTGGGAACATCAGGGACCAGAGACCCGGGACTTGCAGTGCTTCTTACAGACCTTCCGCTCGATTTTTGAGGAACCTGGGAGAGTTTCTTCGGCTGCTGCATCCTTGCTAACCCTACACCAGGGAGACCTCTCCGTGGGCGAGTATGCCATTCAGTTCCGTATCCTGGCTGCTGAATTGACCTGGAACAACGAGGCTTTGGTGGCTACATTCTGGCAGGGACTGTCTTCAGGGATCAAGGACGAGCTGGCTGCTCGCGATCTGCCATCTACCCTGGACGATCTTATCCTACTCGCCTCCCGTGTCGACATGAGGATCCGGGAACATTCCCAAAAGGTTCTTCGGGGAAGAGAACTTCCCAGGCTGGATTCTGCTGTCCCGCAATCCTCCTCAGTCGTCCCACCAGAGTACCCGATGCAGAGTAATAATGTTAAATTGTCTACCCAGGAGAGACAACACAGACGCACTTCTGGACTTTGTTTGTATTGCGGCCATGGAGGCCATGTTGTGCGTCTGTGCCCCCAGAGGCCGGAGAGACCCCATTGCCTGGGATTGGTTGGAGAGACAACACTAGGTGGAACAGAATCTAACAGAGGATTCGCTTCCAAACTGACTATTCCTGTGACCCTGGTATCCGGCGACAGGACGCATCAAGTCTCTGCCTATCTTGACTCTGGCTCTGCTGCAAATTTCATCCAGAAAGAGCTTGTGGATCATCTTCAGCTGCCCACAGTTCCCCTGGAGACATCTTTGGCTGTTGCCTCTGTTAATGGACTGCCTCTGCCTGATCCCATTACCTAGAGAACCAAGCCGTTGAAGCTGCGGGTTGGAGTACTTCATTCTGAATTTATTTCGTTCCTTGTTTTGCCCAAAGCCATCAATCCTGTTCTGCTGGGCCTGCCTTGGCTTCAACTTCATGCCCGAGTCCTGGACTGGAATTCTGGAGAGGTTCTCCAATGGGGCTCCAAGTGCCATGGTCGTTGTCTGCTGCAGATCCATCCTGTCAAGCCTTCTCTGCCTCAGTCGCTGTCGGGACTGCCTCCCCATTTTGCTCAGTATGCAGATGTTTTCAGCAAAAAGGAGGCTGAGACGCTGCCTCCACATCGCACCTATGACTGCCCCATTGAACTGGTTCCTAATGCCTCTCTTCCCCGTGGACGGGTATATCCTCTCTCCCTGCCTGAGTCTCTATCCATGTCGGCCTATATAAAGGAGAATCTGGAGAGGGGTTTTATACGAAAATCTTCCTCCCCGGCCGAGGCTGGATTCTTCTTCGTTAAAAAGAAGGATGGATCCCTTCGTCCCTGCATTGACTACAGGGGCCTCAACCTGATCACAGTCAAGAACAAATACCCGTTGCCACTCATCTCTGAGCTATTTGATCGCATACGAGGGGCCAAAATTTTTTCTAAGCTAGACCTGCGTGGGGCTTACAATCTAGTCCGGATTCGCCGGGGTGACGAATGGAAGACGGCATTTAACACCCGGGACAGGCACTACGAATACCTGGTGATGCCCTTCGGACTGTGTAACGCTCCCGCAGTGTTTCAGGAGTTCGTTAACGACATCTTCCGAGATCTACTCTATGTCTGTGTTGTTGTTTATCTCGATGATATTTTAATTTTCTCCCCAGATCAGACGACTCATCGGAGGCATGTTCGTCAGGTTCTACTACGATTGAGGGAGAATCATTTATACGCCAAGCTGGAGAAGTGCGTCTTTGAGAAGAGTTCTCTGCCCTTCCTGGGCTACATCATCTCGGATCCTGAGAAAGTGAAGGCTGTCCTGGAGTGGCCACGTCCCCAAGGCTTAAGGGCCATACAGCGGTTCCTGGGATTCACCAATTTCTACCGGCAGTTTATTCCTAACTTCTCTTCTCTGACGTCTCCCATCTCGACCCTTACCAAGAAGGGTGTGAACGCCAAAGTGTGGACTCCAGAGGCAGAGTCTGCATTTAATAGCCTGAAGAGTGCCTTCACTTCAGCCTCGATCCTCCATCATCCTGACGTATCTCGGCAGTTCTCACTGGAAGTGGACGCTTCCTCTGTCGGTGCAGGTGCACTTCTGTTCCAGAGGAGCTCCAAAGGAAAGGCAGTAGTATGTGGCTACTACTCTAGACTGTTTTCTTCTGCTGAGCGCAATTACTCCATTGGAGATCGGGAGCTGCTGGCCATCAAATTGGCTCTGGAGGAGTGGAGACATCTTCTGGAGGGCGCTGCTCACCCCATCCTGATCTTCACCGACCACAAGAACCTCACTTACCTTCAGTCCGCTCAAAGACTTAATCCTCGTCAAGCCAGGTGGTCGCTGTTCTTCACCCGTTTTCTGTTTGCGCTCCACTACCGTCCCGCAGACAAGAATGTGAGGGCGATGCCCTGTCCAGGTCCTTTGAGACGGAAGACACGGTGGAGTCCCTCCAGACCATCATAGACCCGTCCTGCATCGTCACTGCTAATCCTCTGCAGGTTGGAGACATCCCTCCTGGGAGGACTTTTGTTCGGTTGGCGGACAGGAGTAGAATTCTCTGCTGGGGACATAGTTCTAAACTTGCTGGGCACGCCGGTGTCCGTAAAACCCGAGACCTAATTACTCGTCACTTTTGGTGGTCCACGCTACCTAAGGATGTTCTGGACTTTGTCTCTGCTTGCACGGTGTGTGCCTCTAACAAAGTGACTCACTCCAAGCCTGCCGGCCTGCTTCAACCTCTGCCTGTACCCAATGCCCCCTGGCAGCACATTGCGATGGACTTCGTCACAGACCTTCCCCCCTCAGCAGGATGTAACACTGTCTGGGTGGTGGTGGACCGGTTCTCTAAGATGGCTCATTTTATCCCGCTGACCAGCCTACCTTCTGCTCCTCGTCTGGCAAGTCTCTTCATTCAGCACATCTTCCGCTTGCATGGCTTGCCTCTTCACATTGTGTCCGACCGGGGGGTTCAGTTTACCTCTAAGTTCTGGAGAGCCCTCTGTAAACTCCTGGATGTGAGATTGGACTTTTCCTCTGCCTATCACCCCCAATCCAATGGGCAAGTTGAGAGGATCAACCAGATCATGGAAAATTATCTCCGCCATTTCATCTCTTCACAGCACGATAACTGGGTACAGCTTCTACCATGGGCCGAATTTTCTTACAACAACCACACAAGTGAGTCCACCACTTCCTCTCCGTTTCACATCGTCTACAGTCAACATCCCAGAGTCCCTCTTCCTGTGTCGACTTCATCCCAGGTTCCCGCTGCTGAATCTGCATATGGGGACTTCCTGCAAATCTGGCAACAGACCCGGTCCTCTATTTTGCTGGCAGTAGATCGCATGAAGCGAAAGGCAGATATTAAGAGAAAAGAGCCGCCTCAGTATCTTCCGGGGACTAAAGTCTGTATCACGCTATAGAAATAAAGATAAAAACAAAGCGCACATCGTGCCTGAATTTGTATGTACAACGAAAAAAAATATTATGGTCAAGGGTACTGACCTGGTGATGTTATGCTAGGAGCACAACATCCCAAACGTGCATTCAGAGGTAGCTCTGTCAGAGTCGGTTGCAGCCACAGTTCCCAGTCCGGAGATTTGAGGTTCAATATCCGCTGAATAAATCCAGTGTGAGGAAAAAAATGTGTGAGGGGACTAAAGTCTGGCTGTCCCCTCGGAACATTCGCTTGAAGGTGCCTTCATACAAGTTCGCTCCCAGGTTCCTTGGACCATTCGAGGTCCTGCAGCAGATCAACCCTGTCGCCTACAAGCTTCGGCTGCCTCCTACCTTCAGGATTCCCAACTCCTTCCACGTCTCCCTCCTGAAGCCTGTGATCCTAAACCGCTATTCCAAGACTCCCAGCCCTGCGGTTGCTACCAGCGGCTCCTCGGACATCTTTGAGGTAAAGGAGATCTTGGACACCAAGAGAGTGAGAGGAAAGACCTTGTATTTGGTGGATTGGAGGGGGTTTGGTCCCGAAGAGAGGTCCTGGGAGCCAGAGGAGAACCTCAATGCCCCTACTCTTCTAAATAAGTTTCTCTCTCGCTCCGGTCCCAAGAAGAGGGGGCATAAGAGGGGGGATACTGTAATGTCCGTGGCTGCGGGCTGTCAGCTCCAGCCTCCCGCTGACAGCCGCAGCCACGAGTCGGCAAGCGCTGGCCCCAGCCTCCTCCTCAGGAGACACCAGCGCTTGCATCCACTCACGTTCGCCGGAGCCCGCAGGGTGCGTGCGCACGCTCATCCCCGCTCTTAAGGGGGCAGCGCGCGCACCGGACATCTTGTATGACCTTTGACCCGTGAGTACCCTGGGCTATAAGAGGGGTCCAGCCCCCTAGTTCGATGCCTGAGCGTTGTTAGTTTTCCCAGTCTGTCTTGCAAATGGTCCCTTAGTGTTTCCCGTTCCTGTTGTTACCCGTACCTTGTTCCCCGTTCCTGTTTCCGTGCCTTGCCCTAGTATCTAGTCGTGCCATGTCCAGAGGAATCTGCCACGTCTGGAGGAATCCGCCACGTCCTGTGTCATCTGCCACGTCTGGAGGAAACTGCCACGTCTGGAGGAATCCGCCACGTCTAGAGGAATCCGCCACGCCCTGTGTCATCTGCCACATCTGGAGGAATCCGCCCTGTCTTCTGTTATCTGCCACGTCTGGAGGAATCCGCCACGTCTGGCGCAACTTGCGGCTCCTGTGTCATCCACCACGTTTGGCGCCATCTGCTGCACCCATCGCATCTGTGCCAGAGCTGCGGCCACCATTTGGACTATTCAGGTACCCTTGTGCGGGACATTGTATTTCTGGGGTGTCCTGTTGTTTGGCCAGCTGCCTCCCCGCTGCGGCGGTACGGCCTAGTGGGTCCACTAACCCGCTCCGTGACACTTCATCATATACAGTATGTACAAGACAGGATACACGGTAGTTACAATGCACGAGGTAAATCATCCAGAGACCACTCTCACCTTCTTGTTCATCTCAAGAAATGGAGCTGGAGCTGCTCACTGAGGTTTGTAACCTGGCAAAAGGTAAGACGGCCGTCCTTTACACTGACTCTAGGTACGCTCTTCGCATCGCCCACGATTATGGGC
The DNA here is from genome assembly GCF_050947455.1 of Rhinoderma darwinii. Lineage (NCBI taxonomy): Eukaryota > Metazoa > Chordata > Amphibia > Anura > Rhinodermatidae > Rhinoderma > Rhinoderma darwinii. The sequence continues at coordinate 223,763,501 of NC_134691.1, forward strand.
CCATTGGTAGTAGGAACTTTGTTGGATCATCGGGTAAACTAATTGAAAGCGCAAGAGATGACCTGTCAAGGAGAGTATGTGCAGTCAGGTATCAGCAAATTGGCTTGTCCCTGGATTCAATAATGCCACCACTAGGTTGGTAGTAGCCTATATGCGCAAGGCATATACATAGGTAAAACAGCAAATGTACTACCTATGAAAAGTGCACCCTGGCCAGATTGCCTATTCCAGCGACTGTAGAACATACAACTACCCGAGGTAGGTGCGTATGAAAATGTGCTTGTATGTGTAGACCTGTTTTAAGGGTGGCCTGAAGCCTGGCTAGTATTTTCCCCACTGCAGAAGTTGTGTGTAGTGACAGGGGAATAGTTTTTATCCCAAGTATTGAACTGGTGTTTGTACAATGATTAAGATATCAGCAGTTCTCTAGAAGCTATCCCAAAGTTAGTTTGTTTGATAACGGTATTCAAGAAGTGTTATGGGAATATTAAATACTGAGATTACGTTTTTATGTAGAGTCCTAGATCAACATGCCTTAGCATTGGACTATTAGTGGATGTGTCTGTGTTAGAACTTCTAAATGATAACTTCTCAGTGGAAGTAAATTCCCATTGCACAGTATTATTTAGTTTTGTTGAGGATTGAACCAGCTGTTTGATAATAAAAGTCTGTGCAGTATATATATAAAAAGAAGAAAAATCAGTTTGTATATAGACCTGTTAGTTACTGCCCAATGTGAATGTTTAATGTAAAGATGCCATTCTTAACGTTTTTGCTTCAATTTAATTATCTGATTAAGATCAATTAATGATTATGCGGCACAAATATTTTTCTCCACAGGAAATGTCCAACTAGGAGCAGAAGGCATGAAAAACAGATTCAAATGGAATATGGACAGATAAAGGAAAGTAAACCAGTAGCATCCAAGGCACTCTTGATGGCATTTGCGTTGATGGTATGTGGCCTCACATTTGCCTCCAAGACTGCAAGGATTTGGTAAGATCTAATTGGTATCTCCCAGATTTTACAGCTGTTGCAGCTAAATTCTGTTAGAGCTGTTTGATTTGCCTACAGAAAAGTCCTGGCAGACCAATGCCAACCTTATCATACCTGCCTCCCAGGAAGAGACCTTGAGAGGCCTTCCCAGGTAAAACATGTTGTTTTTAGCTTCTTAAGATATTAGGAATATGTTAACAGTGTTCATTTGAATTTTAGAGTAGGTAAGCAAAAAATTGGTTTGAGACACTTGTCAGATAAATATATGGTATCTGTGAATATGTTTGTGGGTAAGAGCTGTCACAGGTAATCAGCTCAGATCAAGGTACAAATCCCACTTTAAAAGAGTAATATCAAGTGCTAAATAAAATGTACCCAGTAGCTGCACATTTTCTAGGTGCCCTGTCCATTGGGACAGAGAAGTTTTTTCTTATATAAAAGTGTTTGTTTGACTTATTTTAACTACTTAATGACCGCCCACCATCTTTTGACGGCAGGCGGTGCATGTCCTTAGTCTATAGCGACGTCTTTTAGCGTCGCTGTAGAAGAGGCTGACGAGCGCTCCTGTGAGCGCTTATCCTCTAAGCAGGAGCTGAAACTGACAGCTCCTGATTTAGAAAAGCCTGCTGAATACAGCTGGGGTCAGAAAACATTGGTCTGTGACCAAGATCAAAGTGAGCTCCCTGCTTTGATCTAGTCATCGGAATCCCGGTGACATGATCAAACACAGTGGAAACTCTCTGCAGTCAGCCCTGGGGACCTACAAAGGATCCCAGGGATGTCTGTTCAGTAAGCCTGCTGTTCGGGCACACGATGTGCTGCCCTAACAGCAGCCTGTGTCATAGTGACACAGTATAATGTATTAGCATACAGGAGTATGCTAATACATTATAAGTAAAAAATTAAGGTATACATAAAGTTATACCTTAATGGGATTTTAAAAAATGTAACAAAACAATAAATACATTTTAAAAAAGTCCAAAAAAGTCATTATTTTGCATAAAATATATTTTAATGCCCCTACACTAAATAAAAACAAAAAACCTACACATAGTATCTAAACGACCATAATAACCTGAAGAATTAATCTAATGAGTTATTTAACATGATATATGAATGGGATAAAAAATAAACAAGAAAAACGATGCCGAGAACAGCTTTTTCTTATATTGCCTTTTCTTAAAAAAAAAAAAAAAAATTCTACCTCCAAACTATGAAAAAAAGAAAAATACAATTTCTCCTGCATAAAACAAGGTCATTAAGGGGTTAAGCACCTGTCATTTTTATTGTATGTACTTAGAACAACTTTTATATTATGCAGATGTTGTTGTCCCCAGATGAGCATTTATTTTAACAATTGATAAAGGCTGGGTGCCAAGCAAATGGCAACAAACTTAAATCAAAGACTTTAACATGAAATCCATCACTGAGATGCGGCAGGCGCAGCCTGAGCCAATACAACAGGTTTGTCATGAACTGACAGCAGTGTCACAATTCTAAGCAACCGCGCAGACAAGCAACTAGCCGATGGAAGAGGATAGATGTGGAGGTTTTGTGGTAGTCATAATAAAACTCGACTAATCCACCTACGAGGGAAATCACCCCAGGCTCACAGTACAAAGTGCTGTGTACAGCCCGGTGACGTAAACTAACAAGCTACAGTGACTGACAGATGAGAAGGACCAAACCAAGTCCTGATTACATCAGCAAAGGTCAAAGTAAAGCAAAGACCAAAGACCTAAGTGAATCAGCCAGCAGCATCCAAGGTTTACAGCAGAAGATAAGTAACCAGGACACCATCAAGTTACCCTAAGGGTATGTTCACACGTAGAGTCAAAAACGTCTCAAAATACGGAGCTGTTTTCAAGGCACGTTTTTTGAGCAACTCGCGTTTTTCGCTGCGTTTTTTAAGGCCGTTTTTGGAGCTGTTTTCATTGGAGTCTATGAGAAAACGGCTCCAAAAACGTCCCAAGAAGTGTCCTGCACTTCTTTTGACAAGGCTGTAATTTTACGAGCCGTCTTTTGACAGCGACGCGTAAAATGACAGGTCGTCGGCACAGTACATCGTAAGACCCATTGAAAGTAATGGGCAGATGTTTGCCGACGTATTGGAGGCATTTTTTCAGACGTAATTCGAGGCTTAAAACGCCTCCAATACATCTGAAAATAGGTCGTGTGAACCCAGCCTAAGGGGGGATTCACACGAGCGTGTATTCGGTCCGTGCGGGCCGCGTGGTTTTCACGCGCCACGCACAGACCAATACAAGTCTATGGGGCAGTACAGACAGTCCGTGCTTTTTGCGCAGCGTTTGTCAGCTGCGCAAAAAGAGCGACAGGTTCAATATCTCCGCGTATTTCGCGCATCACGCACCCATTGAAGTCAATGGGTGCGTGAAAACCACGCAGGTCGCACGGAAGCACTTCCGTGCGAACCGACTGAAACAGCGCACCAGCTGTCAAAAGGATGAATGTAACCAGAAAAGCACCACGTGCTTTTCTGTTTCCAAACATCCAAATGGAGTGTCTTTGAGATGAGCGAACCCGGACAATCGAACCGAACTTCACCGGGTTCGGCCGAACTCGTTTTGACCGAACCCGGCAAAAAAATTTCCGGTACGCGACGTCCGGAGATAGTCACTGTCCAGGGTGCTGAAAGAGTTAAACTGTTTCAGCACCATGGACAGTGACTACCGATCCCAATAAACAAAAAAACGAAGTTCTGACCTACCGATAACTCCCGGCTTCTTCCTCCAGTCTGACCTCCCAGGATAACAATTCAGTCCAAGTGACAGCTCCAGCCAATCACAGGCCAAGCACAGGCTGCAGCGATCACATGGACTGCCGCGTCATCCAGGGAGGTGGGGCCCGATGTCAAGAGAGGCGCGTCACCAAGGACGCGTCACCAAGGCAACGGCCGGGAAGTTCTCGGTAAGTACGAACTTTTTCTTTTTTTTTAACAGGTTGCTGTATATTGTGTTCGGCATTCACTGTCGAGGGTGCTGAAAGAGTTACTGCCGATCAGTTAGCTCTTTCAGCACCTTGGACAGTGACGGGCGTCGACTAGCCTCATCTCTATGATGGCGGCTGCGCGAAAATCACGCAGCCGCGCATCATACACGGATGACACACGCAGCTGTCAAATGGTTTTTGCGCGCGCAAAACGCTGCGTTGTTTGCGCGCACAAAAACGCAACGTCCGTCTTTATCTGCCCTAAGGGTGACAGTCAGTGAAGAGCAGAAGACAGAAGAGGATAAAGATGTAGAGGACTTGTCAATGCACTGATGGGACCCAAAACTGAGATTGGTGATGGCATTATATTATTAAGTTGTGGCCCTATTGAATATATTGTTTGAGGTTTATATTCATATTTTATAATCAATATATAACTTCTGTAATTTAATTAATATGAGAAAAAGGGGGTTTGTGATGGATGGTCAATTTGCTTATATTCTCTATAGTAAATTACATTGTAAATTATCAAACAGGCCAAATTCTATTTCACCTGTAATGACCCTTTTTTTTTTCTCCCCCCGCCCCCCCTTATTTCTGTTGGAGTCTGCAAGAAACATGTTATCTCTGTGTATTCTCCTTATGGCCTTGTATACGCTAGCGGCTAGTGGTCTGGCTGAACACCCAGACATAAAGATGAAAGAGAATGAAACTCCCCTAAAACCTCCTCCCATAAGAAAGAACATCTCATAATAGTTCTATTGTATGCTTGCCTCCAGGTGCAAACCTGGTGTCAGCATCTTATGAAGAATTATAATAATGCATTTGAAATGTAATATATGCCTGTGATCGGCTCAAATATAAAATATTCTCATTGTATGCTATTGGCTGAATCTGAAATATTGTCACATTGCCTCTGCTTGGTTAACCTCAAGCCTACACCCCTTTTGAATGATATTAATGTAATTGATTTTGGCAATAAACCTCAGAGGAGCTTTATTCAGACGAGCTGAAGGCCGCTATGAAAGCAACCTGGGTTTACATAACACCTCAGCAGTGACACAGGCTGATTGCCTCCATGCCATGCCGCATTGATGCAGTAATTCATGCAAAAGGAGCACCCGACCAAGTATTGAGTGTATATTATGTACATACTTTTCAGTAGGCCAACATTTCGGTATTAAAAATAATTTTTGAAATTCGGCTTATATAATATTCAAATTTTCTGAGACACAAAATTTTGGGTTTTCATTAACTGTTACCATAATCAACATTAAAAGAAAAAAATGCTGGAAATAGATCACTCTGTGTGTAATAAATCTATATAATATATGAGTTTTACTTTTGCAATTTAATTACTGAAATAAATTAACTTTTTAATGATATTCTAATTCATTGAGAAGGCCTAGTATATATCGTTCTAATCTATGGTTAGCATCTATATAAAGAGTGAGTATCTGTTGGAATACTCATCTAAATTTCAGTCTAATATATATTTTGAGCGATGACTTCCTCAACACATGTTTTCATGTACTTTATGTTGGTGGTAAATTTTTGTCATTACGCTTTGCATTTATTAATTAAAAAATTTATAAATTTTCACAATTTTGATTATTCTGCTTGTAAGATAGTCATACCACACAAGATAGTTGATAGTTAACATTTACCATATGTCTACTTTATGTTGGATCATTATTTGAACATTCATTTATTTTTCTAGGACGTTACAAGGCTTATAACTTTATCAGCAATTTCTCACATTTTCAAGAAAACCAGGGACCAGTTTAGTTCTGAGCTGGCTTTGAGGGGCCTATATAATAGAAAACCCCTATAAATTACCCCATTTTAGAACCTGCACCCTTCAAATTGTTTCAAATTGCATTTAGAAATGTTCATAACCCTGTGTTCCACAGGAATTAAAGAAACATGGAGGTGAAATTTACCCCCAAATGTTTTTGTTTTTTTTTGCATATTTTCAATTTTTATAGATTTTTTTTGTGTAACAAAGCAAGGGTTAGCAACAAAGCAAACCTCAATAGTTATTAGCGTAATTCTGCAGTTTGTAAAAAATACCTCATACGTGGTCCTTGTGCGTCAGTAGACTCAAAAATAGTCCACAGAAAAGAAGGAGCACCTTATGTATTTTAAGGCCTTGATTTTATTAAGATGTTTTTTAGGCCCCATGTCACATTCGTTGAGATGCTATTGTACCAATACAAAGGTAACTCCCAAAAAGTGACCCCATTTTGGAAATTACACCCTTCAAGGAGTTTATCTAGGGGTATAGTGATCGTTTTGACACCATTTGTATTACATAAAAGTTGTTAACACAGGGCCGTGAAAATTGCAATTTATCCACTAAAATTTTAATTTTGCCCCCTATTTTAAATTTTCCCAAAGGACAATAGAAGAAAAAGCACCCCACAATTTGTTATGCAGTTTTTCCTGAACACGGAAATACCCCATTTGTGGTTGTAAACTGTTGTATAGGCACACGGCGGGACTCAAAAGGGACAGAGCGCTGTTTGGCTTTTGGAGGCAAGATTTTTCTGGAATAGTTTTCAGGCACCATGTCGCATTCATTGAGCCTCTAAAGTACCACTACAAATCCCCCAAAAAATGACCCTATTTTGGAAACTTCACCCCTGAAGGAATTTATCTAGGGGTATAGTGATCGGTTTGACCCCACGGGTGTTACATAAAAGTTATTAACACTGGGCCGTGAAAATTAGAAATTGCAATTTTTCCAATAAAAAGTAATTTTATTCATATTTTATATTTTCACAAGAAGTAACAGGAGAGAAAAAAACCCACAATTTGTTATGTAATTTCTCCTAAACACAGAAATACCCCATATATGGTCGTAAACTGCTGTATGGGCAAACGGCAGGGCTCAGAAGGGACAGAAGGCGATTTAGCTTTTAGAGGCAGGATTTTGCTGGAATCGTTTTCAGGGGCTATGTCACATCTGTTGAGCCCCTAAAGTACCAGTACAATGGAAACCCCCAAAAAGTGATTCCATTTTGAAAACTACACCCCTTAAGGCCTTTATATGGGGCTATATTGATCGTTTTGTCCCCACATAAATGTTATTAACACTGGGCCGTAGTAACGTCCGCGGGCCATCACTCTCACTATCTCCCCGATGGCCACGACCCCATACTTCCAAGTCCGGGCAGGCACCTCCCTCCCAGGTGACACCAGCGCTCGCATTCGCTCTGCACTGGTCTCTAGGCTGCGCGCGCGCTCGTTCCCGGCGCTTATGTATTTAATTAATTAATTATCCCCAGATCAACCTGGACTATAAAAAGGGCCCTAGCCTTTCACTCCTTGCCTGAGCGTTGTTGTGTATTCCAATTGTAGTCTTGCAAATGGTCCCTTAGTCATATCCTGTTCCAGGTGTTCCCATGCCCTGCTACCTGTATCCTGTATCCCGTGCTGTGTTTGTTCCTGTGCCCTTTCTAGTGTTGGAGTCGTGTTGTGCCATCTGCCACGTCTTCTGTCATACACCACGTCTGGTGTCATCTGCCACGCCTGGTATCATCCGCCATGCTTGGCGTAGCAACCGTCAAGTTCCATCTGTGCCTAAGCCTCTGCTACTTTATGGACTATTACAGGTACTCTTGTACTAGGACTTTGCATAGACTGTGTATACTGTTGTTTGGCGAGCTGCTACTCCACTACAGCAGTACGGCCTATTCCCACGGATCGTGACAGCCGTGAAAATTAGAAATGGCTATTTTTCCACTAAACTTCACTTTTGCCCCCAAATCATAGGGTATGTTTACACAGCGTTTTTTTGTAAGGCAGAAACTAAAAATCTGCCTCAAAATTCCTTTAGGTATTTTGAGGCAGATTTTGAATTGACAGGAGAAAATGGCACTAATATTTGAGGCCTACTATGGCAGTATTTATCACATTGTGCCATGTTCACAGAGGATTTGAGGTCTCAAAATATTATAAACCCCACATAAGAAACACAATTTTGGAAAATACACCCCTCAAGGAATTCATCTAGGGGTATGATGAGAATTGTTAGTATGTGACGGACACCTCTCATGGCATTCATCTAGGGGTATAGTGAGAATTATTAGTTGTAAAGTGGGCATCCTGGAAATCCCGCACTGGAGGGATGTGGAATGGCAGGTCCCACTGCCAATCTACCCACCATTCTTTAAAATGAAGCCCAGAAAATAAATTTATTAAAAACCTCAACAAAAAAAATTATTGCTGAGGTAACACATCTATTCTGCATTTTATCCTCTCACCCAGCTTTCCAACCAGAGTGAGGGGGACACTCCCACCATTACTATTCCAGCTGCCTACAACATTTAGTGTACTGGGTATAGTGAGAATATTTCGTTTATTTGGGGGGTTTTACTAATATTACAATAAGCAAAGGGACTTGTCAGTGACATTTTTTTTTTATGGCCAATATGTACGACAGAAGTGTGGATGAAGAATTAAAAAAAGAAAATTAAAAATCTAAAGAAGTGTGGTAAATTTTAACCAGTTCAGGACCGGGCTATTTTGCGCCTTCAGGACCAGACACCGTTTAGCCATTTTTAGCACGTGTTAGTTAAATGGCTATAACGTTTTTATTTGTTGGGCTAACGACGTGATTTTTGCGACGTTTTTTCCGTAGACAATGCAGGTTTCATTTTTTATCGTTTTTATACACACCTTTTTTAGAATTTTTATTCATAAAGTTTGAAAATAATAGTAAAAAAATAAGCTTTTTTACGTTTCAGCTATTTTTTTGGGGTAATAACATAGTTTTAACCTAAAATAGACCTTTTATTTGTGATCGTCATTGTCTACCGTAAATTTTAATATATTACATGTCTATATTAGGGTAATTGGGTCAGCGCTAGCGTTACAACAATGATTGGCGGGGGGAACATGTTTTTTTGGGGTGGGTATTTTATGTGTATTTATTATTTAATTTTTTTTTGCACTTTACTTTATTATTTTTTTATTACTATGGTCTGTCCCCCAAAGGTCAAAAAAGACGTTTGGGGAACTTTATATATATTTTTTCTTTCTTTTACACCATCTTTTCCACTGTAACTGGAGCTGCACAGCAGCCCCAGTTACAGGGGAAATCAGCCCTCTCATAGTGACGATTGTCACTAATAGGGCTGTGCTGGGTCTTGTTAGACCCAGCAGCAGTCTGTAAGTAACGGCACCCGGCGATCATGTGACCAGTCACATGATCACCGGGAGGAATAGAGACAGCGCCGCTGCTGCTTTCTCTATTCCTATACACAGCGTTCATTGAACGCTGTGTAAAAAGACATCGGAGAAGACAGAAGCAGTGAAAGCTGCTTCTATCCTCTCCTCAGGGTCCCCGGCAGTCACTGACAGCCGGAGACCCGACATTCAGCTGCCCGATTGCGCGGGCAGCAAGTTAAAACCCGAGCCGTAAAAAGTCTATGGCTCGGGTTTTAAGGACCCTGACCGCAGGCCGTAAATATACAGCCAGCGGTCGGGAACCAGTTAAAACACTGAAGACACAATCCGAGGTTTGTGGGGCACGTTTCGCACATATATATTGAGTCCTTCCTGATGCGTTGTTTTGAGCACATGCAGCATCTCTTATGGGGCCTCTTTTTTTTTTTCAGTGGCGGGCACTTCTGTGATGAAATGCTGGCCGGAAAAAATTCTGCTGACATTGCTGCTAGATGTACTGCCCTCTGCTTCCTGGTCAGCAAATAACAGGCATTTGATTAGCCTCATGAAATTGTAGGAATGTATCCCTACTGCCAACATATCTGCACGAAACAAAGACACTGTATAATGCTATTTGTGTCAGGTGAACAGACAGCTTCTTATACCATACCTTTGTTTTGTGCATGGCGCTGTATGGCTTGATGACTTGATCCGAAAGATCAACGCCACCCATAAATTTATTGTACTTCTCTACACACAGGGGTTTGAGGGCTTGGGTGGTGGACCTGTGTGCATTGACAAGGCTGCTGCTGCCATCAAGAATGGTGGTCAGGATGAGGATGTGTATTTTTCTTTATCTGTGGAGCAGCAGATCTTCACTGCAGACGCCCCTGCTATCTACCACCCTTAATGAAAGAGTTTTGGGGAGGCCTTTCTGTTTTTTTCGGTTTGTGTCACAGGTCAATGTGGATTGAGACGCAAGGACTTTGAGCAAAGGGACACAATTATAGAAATCATCTTTATAGAAAAGATACCCTTTGCCAAGCAGCGGATGAACAATGTCCCATAAAGTCCTCCCACTGACTCCTAGGAAGTAGGGGACATTCAGGGGGATCAATTTTAGGGTCCTTTCCCTCATAAACTCTTTAGATGGGTATACCCAGTGGCACTCTAACAGATTTTGTACAATTTAATACCGTACCCAGCCCTTTTGTTTGGAAGTTACTGCCTAAACCTGAGCCTTTTTTTAAAACAAACAAGGGATTCATCCACCGCAATATTCTGTATAGGGGTAAAATTTTGGGGAAAAATTCCTGCGTTTTAATGATAACAGTACCTGCCCACACTGAGATGTCCCAAATTTTGACCGCCTCTTCAAAATAAGGCCAATAATTGACAAGAATGGGGCATCTCTGTCAAAGTCACAGGGTATGTGGACCCACTAGGCCGCTCCGCCGTAGCGGAGAGGCAGCTGACCAGGTCACAGCCCATACGAAAGTCTATAGTAGTTAGTAACACTTGGGTACCTGAACTAGTGCAGACAGTGGCTGTGTCTTCAGCACGGATGGAGGTCGGTTCAGCACGTAGCACCAGACGTGGCGGGCAGTATCCGATGTGGCAGAAGACACTGGATGTGGTAGAAGACACTGGACTTGGCAGAAGACACTGGACATGGCAACGACAGCAGGTGCAGTAAACACGACTCCGACACTAATAGGCACAGGAACAAGAACAGCACGGGATACAGGAACAGGTAACAGGGCACGGGTAACAACTGGAACGGGAAACATTAAGGGACCATTTGCAAGATAGACTTGGGATAACTAACAACGCTCAGGCAAGGATCAGAAGGGCTGGGGCCTTATTATAGACCAGGAAATCATGTGGTTGATGATGATGATGATTGTTTTACAGGTGCGCGCGCTGCGGGACAGCAGACCGGAACCAAAGTGAGCGCTGGCATCTCCTAGGAAGGAGATGGGGACCAGCGCTCACGGATCCATGGCTGCTGGCATCGGGAGGTGAGTAAACCCAATGGCCCATAGCCATGGACGCTACAATCTCAGTGTGGGCAGCTGCTGTTGTCATTAAAATGCAGGAATTTAATTATCGCCTCAAAGTGTGTCCTGCTCATTATTGTGCGGTAGAGAGGGGGTGCTATATAATATATATCGGGTGACCAGTAATCTGCATTTGTTGGAGTCCAATTTTGGCCTCTGGCATAGTAGGAGTCAGGATTTTGGAGATAAACTGAGCAGCATAAATGTTCGTCTGCTCAACCATCAAATTTATTAGGGGGTCAGAAAAAAAAGGGAAAATAAATAAATGGCCCCGAACCTGGCATCAAATTGAATACCTGAGAAGGCTGTGAAATCAGGCACTTGGGGGCTATAATTGTCTGCAGCTACCTATGACAACTCAGGCCTAGCAGGACCTGCAACTCTTCGGCGCCGAAGGTGGATTCAGAGTCAGTTTCGCTAGATATGAACTCAGATGAAAGCACAAACTGTTCTTCACCTTCACTTGCTGAGTCCGTATATGAACATAAGATTTTGTACACTTCATCAGCGGTGTAAAGCCTTTGAGACATATATTTTTAAACAGTACAGGAGTGACTGGCACAAATGTATTAATTTTTTTAGTTTTTTGTAGGTTTATTTTTTATTTTTATTTAACAATGAGAGCAAAGCAGCCACCAGTGACGCTGCTATACTTAAAAGTGGGGATACACTACCTACCTCCCAAATTTTAGATGAGAGGTGTCATTGCTATCTAACCATTTTGAACATCTGTGGGAATGTGAACCGTAGCGGAATAGCAGCTGGCCCAACAGCAGTGTACCAAGTCAATATACAGTCCAAGCACAAGGGTACCTGTAAAAGTCCAGACAGTAGCAACGGCTTAGGCACAGATGGGACCTTGGCGGCAGGAGATGCCAAACATGGCGGATGACACCAGACGTGGTGTAAAGTCAGCAGGCGAAGTAGACGGCACAACACGACTCCAACACTAGAAATGGCACAGAAACAAATAGGGCATGGGACACAGGATACAGGTAGCAGAGCACGGGAACACTGGGAACAGGATACGACAAAGGGACTATTTGCAACACTAACATAGGAATACAAACAACGCTCAGGCAAGGAGTGAAAGGGCAGAGCACCTTTTATAGTCCAGAGTGATTAGGGATAATTTGTAACATTATTCATGTGCGCGGGCACGAGCGTGCACGAGCACCCTGCAAGACACTGCAGAGCGGAGCAGAAGTGAGTGCTGGCGTCTCCTGGGGTGGAGATGCGGGCCAGCGCTCACAAATCCATGGCCAAGGCCGTCGAGGGGTGAATCAGAACGACGGTCCGCGGCCATGGACGTTAGAACAATGACCTCGGGCAGTGGGCAATCTAGAGGTATACAGCTCGAAACAGGTGATGACAGCTGATGACAGTTGATGACAGGTCTGGTGACAGTGATCACCAGGTGACCAGTGGGCACCAAAGGTGGTGGTTGTGGTGGTGGTTTAGAAGCTGGTGATCTAAAGATTTTTTTTTTAAATTATCAAATATACAGACAGCCTCTGGTTATGTCAAGCTCCAGGACACAAGTGAGCTTGGCAGAGCCTGAGATGCCGGCAAAATACTCCTTTTGCGCTGTGATTGGCCAGTCAGTACAGACTGGCCAATCACAGCGATCGCTGGCATGGGACCATTCTGATTGGTTTCCTGCCATCATCTCCTGCCTGGCAACCCTGCTTTAAAGCTGCATTGCCGGTTCTGTCACTGTGTCGCTTGAAACAGTAACAGCTTAAAGTACTGACATGCCTGGTACGTCGGATTGCACTAAGTCACTTGCAATCCCAACATACCAGGCACATCATTTTGTGGGAAGTGGTTAAGACTGATGTTTCAAATGCCAGTCTTAATATAAAAATTGCTGGAGTAACATTTGCCTAATTTAATAGGATACATTCATTTTGGTATATAAAAAAAAAAAATTAAGAATGTTATTTTTTTTTCTTCCTCTGATTCAGAAACATCAGTACTCAACTCTTCCTTCAAACCTCTTTTCTGCTGATTTCCCTTTTTTCCTTAGTTTCCATCTTTTCCTTACTTTGACTACCTTCTTTTAACATAGATAGACAACTGGTTGATTTCTTAGGTGACAAGGTACATTTTTCATAGATATCCCGTTGTTCTTCACCTTAAAGAGGCTCTGTCACCAGATTTTGCAACCCCTATCTGCTATTGCAGCAGATAGGCGCTGCAATGTAGATTACAGTGACGTTTTTATTTTTTAAAAACGAGCATTTTTGGCCAAGTTATGACCATTTTTGTAGTTATGCAAATGAGGCTTGCAAAAGTCCAAGTGGGTGTGTTTAAAAGTAAAAGTCCAAGTGGGCGTGTATTATGTGCGTACATCGGGGCGTTTTTAATACTTTTACTAGCTGGGCGCTCTGACGAGAAGTATCATCCACTTCTCTTCAGAACGCCCAGCTTCTGCCAGATCACGCTGTGACGTCACTCACAGGTCCTGCATCGTTTGGCCAAAAATGCTCGTTTTTTAAAAATAAAAACGTTACTGTAATCTACATTGCAGCGCCTATCTGCTGCAATAGCAGATAGGGGTTGCAAAATCTGGTGACAGAGCCTCTTTAATTGAAATTTGATCCTAAAAACTCCTCAAATAAAGAGGTTATGAAAAGGAGGGCCTCTCCATAAGGTGTCCAGGTCCAACTTTATGGAGAATACTTGTTGAAGAGGAGAAACAAGGACCGCACATCCAAAATATTAATCAATGACCATGAACATGAGGTTCTTAACCCTTTAGGCGTTTCACAGGAATTAAAGCAAAGTAGAGGGGAAATTTACAAATTGAATTTTTTTTGCCGAAACTCATTTGTAATAAATGTTTTTCTGCAAAACAGAAGGTTTTACCAGAGAAATGCAGTTTTGCAAGATTCTGCAGTTTTTAGAAATATCACACATGTGGCCCTAGTGTCCTAATGGACTGAAATACATGTGGCCCTAGTCTCCTAATGGACTGAAACACAGGCCTCCTTTTTATTAGAATATATTTTAGGCACCATGTCAGGTTTGAAGAGGTCTTGTGGGGCCAAAACATAGGAAACACGCCAATTGTGACCCCATTACCCCACACAAGGAATTTATCTAGGGGTGTAGTTAGCATTTTTACCTTACAGTTTTTTTGCTAAATTTTTAGAATTAGTCTATAAAAATGAAGATCTACTTTTTTTCTGAAAAAATGTATACATTTTTAATTTTTACAAGGAATAAAGGAGAAAAGGTACACCAACATTTGTAAAGCAATTTCTCCCGATTACCCAAATGTGGTAATAAACTGCTGTTTAGACCCACGGCAGGGCTTTAAAGGGCATGTGCGCCATTTACTTTTGGAGCTCATATTTAGCTGGAATGGTTTGCGACGCCATGAAGCATTTGCAAAGCCCCTAAGGGACCAAAACAGTGGAAACCCCACAAAATTGACCCCATTTGGGAAACTATACCTCCTAAGGAATCTATCTAGGGGTATAGTGAGCATTTAGACCACACAGGTCTTTTTCAGAATTTATTAGAATTAGGCCGTGAAAATTAATATCAACATTTTTTCCAATAAAATGTTGCATTTTTTCATTTTCACAAGGGATAAAAGAGAAAAATCACCCGAACATTTGAAAAGCAATTTCTCCAGAGTACGGCAATACCCTCCTACATGTGGTCATAAATGTTTTTTTCATTAGAAATGAATTAATCCCTTCAGGACTCATCCATTTTTTGCTTTTTCTATTTCGTTTTTCACTCCCCACCTTCCAAGAGCCATAGCAATCTTATTTTTAATAGTCAATAGAGTGGTGTGAGGGAGGAGCTGTTGTTTTTATTGGTATAATTCTTTGGTACGTGCACTTTCTATGAAATTTTTTATAGCTATGGTGACTAAAAAACAGCGATTTGGGAGTTTAAATTCTTTATTTTTTACGGCGTTCACCGTGCAAGTTAAAAAATGGTGTAATAGTTCGGACTTTTACAGACGCAGTGATACCAATTTTGTTAATTTTTTTATTCTTTACCATACTTAAGAAAAAAAATATTAAAAAGTTGTTTTTTTTAAACTTTTATTAATATTTTTTTACTACTAATATTTAACTTTTTTTTACAATTTTATTAGTCACCCTAGGGGACTTGAACCAGCGATCATTAGATTATTTTACGGACCGTGCAACCATACTTCATAATGGGAGCACGGCCCGTAAATACGGCCGGCTGTCCGCGGACGCAATTACGGGTCAAAATTACGGGCACAGTCGTGTGCATGGAGCCTAAGTCTAAATTCACTATACTATATTTTTTATACATGTAGCATTACAGGTTTAGCGTCAGTTAATGACGGATATTGAGTTTTGTTTTTACTTCACACAATAAAGTAAAAATGGCTGTAAAATACAGAGCTATTTTCAAGGGAAAACAGCCTCTGATTTTCAGCCGTTTTTAAGGCATCAAACGTTTTTTGATGCATTTTTTGGAGCCGTTTTTGGAGCTGTTTTATTGACACAATGAAAAATGGCTCCAAAAATGGCTCAAGAAGTGACATGCACTTCTTTTTACAGGGCGTTTTTTTACGCTCCGTTTTTCAAATGGTCGCGTAAAAAACACCCCGTCTGAACAAAATGCAGTTTTTCCCATTGAAATCAATTGACAGATGTTTGGAGGCGTTCAGCTTGCATTTTTTCAGGCATTTTTCGAAGCGTTCAGCATGGCACATCTTAACTTTGCAATTGTTGCCCATACTTTCTTGCAAAAGCGCTACAAATCAGTCAGACTGCGAGTGTACAGCACTCTTCAGGTCACCCCACAGATTTTCAATGGGATTAAGGTCTGAGCTCTGGCTGGGCCATTCCAAAACATTGCCTTTTTTCTGGTGAAGCTATTCTTTTGTTGATTTGGAGGTATGCTTTGGGTCGCTGTCGTGCTGAAAGGTGAAAATCCTTTTCATCTTCAGCTTTTTAGCGGAGGCCTGCAGGTTTTGAGCCAATATTGACTGCTATTTGGAACTGTTCATAATTCCCTCCACCTTGACTAAAGCCCCAGTTCCAGCTGCAGAAAAACAGCCCCAAAGCATAATGCTGCCTCCAACATGTTTCACTGTGGGTATGGTGTTCTTTTGGTGATGTGCAGTTTTGGCTTTACACCAAACATACCTTTTGGAATTAAAGTGCCAAAAAGTACAACCTTGGTCTCATGAGACCATAACACGTTTTCCTACATGCTTTTGGCAGACTTGATGTAGGTCTTTGCAAAACATAGCCGGGCTTGGATGGTTTTCTTTGTTAGAAAAGGCTTCCATCTTGCCACTCTACCCCACAGCCCAGACACATGAAGAATACGGGAGATTGTTGTCACGTGCACTACACAACCAATACCCGGCAGAAAGTCCTGCAGCTCCTTTAATGTTGATGTAGGCCTCTTGGTAGCCTCCCAGACCAATTTTAGTCTTGTCTTTTCATCAAGTTATGAGGGACGTCCAGTTCTTGGTAATGTCACTGTTGTGCCAAATGTAATAGACTTCCTGATGACCGTCTTCACTGTGTTCCTGTAAAGGGTCTGCCAGGCACAACTTCTGTGTATACGCCCATAGGTAATCAGTCTGCACCTGAGTCTATGTCTCTGAGACTGACTCCATCTTCCATCACTCAGGATGGCAGGCTTAGGAGCGGGAGAGCCTATCGCAGCCTGGCCAGACGGAGCTAGCTCCCGCCCTCTGTCTATTTATACCTGCCTTTCCTGTTCCTCCTTTGCTTGTGATTCTTCTCGTGTGGTTTCCTGGCCCAGCTACAGCTTCTGACTATTTGATCCTGCTCCATACTGACCCTGGCTTACTGACTACTCTCCTGCTCTGCGTTTGGTACCTCGATCTCTCCTGGTTTGACTCGGCTCGTTCACCACTCTTGTTGATCACGGTGTTGCCGTGGGCAACTGCCCCATTTCCCTTAGCTTTGTGTACCCTTGTCTGTTTGTCTCGTGCACTTACTGAGCGTAGGGACCGCCGCCCAGTTGTACCCCGTCGCCTAGGGCAGGTCGTTGCAAGTAGGCAGGGACAGAGTGGCGGGTAGATTAGGGCTCACTTGTCCGTTTCCCTACCCCCATCATTACATAATCACAAGCCCAAATACCTAGTCTACCATGGTCCCTGACACTACTATGGACCCCCTTGAGACCCTGGCCCAGCAAATGCAGGGTCTCTCCCTACAGGTCCAGGCCCTGGCTCAGAGGGTCAACCAGCCTGACGCTACCATGGTAGTGCCCCTCACCTCACCTCTTGAACCCCACCTCAAGTTGTCTGACCGGTTCTCAGGGGACCGGAGAACTTTTCTCTCCTTTCGGGAGAGTTGTAGGCTCTACTTTCGCTTAAAGCCTCACTCCTCAGGTTCTGAGAGCCAGCGGGTGGGTATAATTATGTCCCGGCTCCAGTAAGGGCCCCAAGAGTGGTCCTTTTCCTTGGCTCCTGACGCGCCTGAACTTTCCTCCGTTGATCGTTTCTTTTCTGCTCTCGGACTCATTTATGACGAGACTGACAGGACTGCCTTTGCCAAGAGTCAGCTGGTGACCTTACGTCAGGGTAAGAGACCTGTTGAGGAGTATTGTGCTGACTTTAGGAAGTGGTGCGTAGCTTCCCGGTGGAATGACCCTGTCTTAAGGTGCCAGTTTAGGTTGGGTCTGTCGAACGCCCTGAAAGACCTGCTAGTTAGCTATCCCTCTTCTGACTCCCTTGACCAGGTTATGGGTTTAGCGGTACGACTTCACCGACGTCTCAGGGAATGACAACTTGAAAGTTTTTTTGTTTTCCCCTCTGACTCCCCCATGATGCCTCCCGAGGTCCCGTTGCTTCGCTCTTCCACGGAAAACTCAGAGGTTCCTATGCAACTCGGGGCCTCCGTGTCCCCCCGACAACATAGAGAGTTCCGCAGGAAGAATGGTCTCTGCTTCTATTGTGGGGATGACAAGCATCAAGTGAACACCTGTCCTAGGCGCAAGAATAAGCAGCCGGAAAACTTCCGCACCTAAGTGATCATCGGGGAGATCACTTGGGCGCACAGGTATTTCCCGTAAATATGAAACGTAATAAAATCTTGCTTCCCTTTCAGGTCTCTTTTGGTGGTAGGTCTGATACCGGCAGTGCCTTCGTGGATTCAGGGTCTTCTGCTAATATCATGTCTGTGGAATTTGCTATGTGTCTAGCTATGCCATTGATTGATTTACCTAAACCTGTCAGGTAGTGGGTATCGACTCCACTCCTCTTGCTAATGGTTATTTTACACAGCATACCCCTGTTTTTGAACTCCTTGTTGGCTCCATGCATTTGGAGCAGTGCTCTGTACTGTTGATGCAGGGATTATCGTCCGATTTGGTTTTAGGCCTTCCCTGGTTGCAGTTGCATAATCCCACGTTTGACTGGAATACTGGGGAGCTTACCAAATGGGGTAATGAATGCTTGACGTCATGTTTTTCTGTTAATTCTATTTCTCCCCCTGAGGAGGTGAACACGCTACCTGAGTTTGTTCAGGACTTCGCTGATGTTTTCTCTAAGGAGGCCTCCGAAGTGTTACCTCCTCATAGAGAATACGATTGTGCTATCGAATTGGTACCAGGAGCTAAGCTCCCTAAGGGTAGGATATTTAATCTTTCTTGTCCCGAATGTGAAGCCATGAGAGAGTATATCCAGGAATGCCTGGCCAAGGGTTACATTCGCCCCTCTACTTCTCCGGTAGGTGCTGGCTTCTTCTTCGTAGGGAAGAAGCATGGTGGTCTTAGGCCATGCATTGACTACCGTAACTTGAATAAGGTCACTGTAAGGAACCAGTATCCCCTTCCTTTGATTCCTGATCTCTTTAATCAGGTTCAGGGGGCCCAATGGTTCTCTAAGTTTGATCTACGGGGGGCGTATAACCTTATCCGCATCAAAGAGGGGGATGAGTGGAAGACTGCGTTTAACACGCCCGAAGGTCATTTCGAATACCTCGTCATGCCCTTTGGGTTGTGTAATGCTCCTGCGGTCTTCCAGAATTTCATAAATGAGATTTTAAGAGATTACCTGGGGGTATTTCTTGTAGTGTACCTTGATGACATACTGGTGTTTTCCAGGGACTGGTCCTCACACATTGAGCATGTCAGGAAGGTGCTCCAGGTCCTTCGGGAAAACAAACTGTTTGCAAAAACTGAAAAATGTGTGTTTGGGGTACAGGAGATACCATTTTTGGGTCAAATCCTCACTCCTCATGAATTCCGCATGGACCCCGCCAAGGTCCAGGCTGTGGCGGAATGGGTCCAACCTGCCTCCCTGAAGGCGTTACAGTGTTTCTTGGGGTTCGCTAATTATTACAGGAGATTTATTGCTAACTTCTCGGTCATCGCTAAGCCTCTTACGGACCTCACTCGCAAAGGTGCTGAGGCTGTCCAGGCTTTTGAGGTCCTTAAGAAGTGCTTTATCTCGGCCCCGGTGCTGGTTCAGCCCAACCAAATGGAGCCATTTATCGTGGAAGTTGACGCATCCGAGGTGGGAGTGGGGGCTGTCTTGTCCCAGGGTACCAGGTCCCTCACCCATCTCCGTCCCTGTGCCTACTTCTCCAGGAAGTTTTCGCCCACTGAGAGTAACTATGATATTGGCAACCGCAAACTCTTAGCCATTAAATGGGCATTTGAAGAGTGGCGCCACTTCCTGGAGGGGGCTAGGCACCAGGTAACGGTCCTTACCGACTACAAGAATCTGGTTTTCCTAGAATCTGCCCGGAGGCTAAACCCGAGACAAGCTCGATGGGCGCTATTTTTTACCAGATTCAACTTTTTGGTTACCTATAGGGCTGGGTCTAAAAATATTAAGGCCGATGCACTGTCGCGTAGCTTCATGGCCAGCCCTCCTTCGGAGGAAGATCCTGCTTGTATTTTGCCTCCTGGTATAATCATTTCTTCTATTGATTCTGATTTAGTCTCTGAAATTGCGGCTGATCAAGGTTCAGCTCCTGGGAACCTTCCTGATGACAAGCTGTTTGTTCCCCTGCAATTCCGGCTAAGGGTACTTAGGGAAAATCATGACTCCGCACTATCTGGTCATCCAGGCGTCCTGGGTACCAAACACCTCATTGCCAGAAACTATTGGTGGCCTGGGTTGCCTAAAGACGTTAAGGCCTACGTCGCCGCTTGTGAGGTTTGTGCTGGGTCCAAGACTCCCAGGTCCCGACCAGCGGGCTTACTACGTTCTTTGCCCATTCCCCAGAGACCTTGGACCCATATCTCCATGGATTTTATCACCGATTTGCCTCCATCTCAAGGCAAGTCGGTGGTGTGGGTTGTAGTAGACCGCTTCAGTAAAATGGGCCACTTTGTGCCCCTCAAGAAACTAACCAATGCCAAGATGTTAGCCACCTTGTTTGTCAAATACATCCTGCGTCTCCATGGGGTCCCTGTCAATATTGTTTCGGACAGAGGGGTACAATTTGTTTCATTGTTTTGGAGAGCCTTCTGTAAAAAGTTGGAGATTGATCTGTCCTTCTCCTCTGCCTTCCATCCTGAAACTAATGGCCAAACTGAGAGGACTAATCAATCTCTAGAACAATATTTAAGGTGTTTTATCTCTGACTGTCAATATGATTGGGTCTCATTCATTCCCCTCGCCGAATTTTCCCTTAATAACCGGGTCAGTAACTCGTCAGGGGTCTCCCCCTTTTTCTGTAATTTTGGGTTTAATCCACGGTTCTCCTCCGTTTCACCTGGTAGTTCCAACAATCCCGAGGTAGAGGTCGTTCATCGAGAACTGTGCACAGTCTGGGCCCAGGTTCAGAAGAACCTAGAGAAGTCCCAGAGCGTA
Organism: Rhinoderma darwinii; assembly: GCF_050947455.1. Lineage (NCBI taxonomy): Eukaryota > Metazoa > Chordata > Amphibia > Anura > Rhinodermatidae > Rhinoderma > Rhinoderma darwinii. The sequence goes on from NC_134691.1 coordinate 223,784,489, forward strand.
CAAAAAACTCAGGCTGATAGAAGACGTTCTGCTAACCCCTTGTTTATGGTCGGGGATCTGGTGTGGTTATCGTCTAGGAACTTGCGCCTTAAGGTCCCGTCCAAGAAGTTTGCTCCCCGGTTTATTGGGCCGTATAAGGTCATTGAAGTCCTCAATCCTGTCTCCTTCCGACTGGAGTTGCCCCCATCCTTTTGAATACACAACGTGTTTCATGCCTCCCTCCTTAAACGCTGCTCCCCGTCCTTGGCTCCCTCGAGGAAACCTCCTGTTCCCGTTCTCACCCCAGAGGGGGTGGAATTCGAGGTGGCCAAGATTGTGGACAGCAAGATGGTCCAAGGCTCCCTCCAGTACCTGGTCCATTGTAGAGGATACAGGCCTGAGGAGAGGACTTGGGTACCTGCCCGGGATGTTCACGCTGGGGTATTGGTGAGGAAGTTCCACCTTCGTTTCCCCAATAAACCAGGTCCACTTAGAAAGGGTCCGGTGGCCCCTCATAAAAGGGGGGGTACTGTAAAGGATCTGCCAGGCACAACTTCTGTGTATACGCCCATAGGTAATCAGTCTGCACCTGAGTCTATGTCTCTGAGACTGTCTCCATCTTCCACCACTCAGGATGGCAGGCTTAGGAGCGGGAGAGCCTATTGCAGCCTGGCCAGACGGAGCTAGCTCCCGCCCTCTGTCTATTTATACCTGCCTTTCCTGTTCCTCCTTTGCTTGTGATTCTTCTTGTGTGGTTTCCTGGCCCAGCTACAGCTTCTGACTATTTGATCCTGCTCCATACTGACCCTGGCTTACTGACTACTCTCCTGCTCTGCGTTTGGTACCTCGTTCTCTCCTGGTTTGACTCGGCTCGTTCACCACTCTTGTTGCTCACGGTGTTGCCGTGGGCAACTGCCCCATTTCCCTTAGCTTTGTGTACCCTTGTCTGTTTGTCTCGTGCACTTACTGAGCGTAGGGACCGCCGGCCAGTTGTACCCCGTTGCCTAGGGCGGGTCGTTGCAAGTAGGCAGGGACTGAGTGGCGGGTAGATTAGGGCTCACTTGTCCGTTTCCCTACCCCCATCATTACAGTTCCATGAGATATCTAATGCAATGGAAGTTATTTGGAACCCTTCTCCCTACTGATGCCTTTCAACAACCAGATCGCTTTGATATGTCGTAAGCTCTTTACGGACCATTGCTTTTGCATTCACATGCAACAAAAAAAATGTCAGGAAAATCCACACAGAACAGATGAACTATATATGGGGTTACTCAGAATCACTTTAAATAATGGCAGCTGTGTACTGACTACTATTTAACATGAGTTTAAATGTGATTGGCTAATTCTGAACACAACCACATCTCCAATTATAAGAGGGTGTTCACACTTATACAACCACATTATTTTTGTTTTTTATTTTTCCCAATAAATTATTTCAGTTTGTTTTTCAATGGAATTGTACAGATTATGGGACACATTAAAGGTGAAAAAAGTTGTGAAATTATTTATTTTGTACTGATTTTATAACATGACAAAACTGGCATTTTAACAGGGGTGTGTACACTCTTTAAATACACTGTATATATCATTAGGGAAATTTAGTTAGTGTCAGGTAGTTATGACATTTTTAGAGTTTTATCATTTTTACTGAAGCTTGTCTAGTATATTTTTTATACTACATTTTTATATTCTTCTTCTTTTGTTCTTTATCTTCTACTTCTCTTCTATTTTTTTCTTTTCCTTTCTTTTTTTTTTATTCTTCGGAAATGTATATATACATGTGTAAAACCTCAACACAAACAACCCCCTGTGTAAAAATGTATATACATATACACATATACATATACACGTGTTTAAACATTACACACCCCTGTATAAAAATGTCACAATCATCCCAAAGGATCTATTCAGCAGAGGAGGCATACACCCTCCTGGCCTCTGACATTGAAATGGCCGGCGAGGGAAAAGAGAAATATGCCCCATTCCTCCTGTCCTCATTCTCGTCATCATCCTTATTCAGTGATGAGGAACCTCGGCAAAGACGCCCCAGGACAACAGCTGAGGCAAACCCCCAGATGAGTGATTATGAGCCTCAGATTCCTGATTTCATGCTCAGCTCAAGAATTAATTTTGGTACAGCAGACCTTACAGAAATAGATTTAAAAAAAAAAAAATTCGGTAAGGATTTTGAGAATTTAATGGTGGCCCAGACCAATATACACGTCCAGCAATTTATTCCGCAGAACCCCACATCATTTTATGCTAGAACCCTCAGGTGGACTCCTGTAGATGCAGCAGGGATGATGACATTTTGGGGCCTTGTGGTGCTTATAGGGCTAGAAAAGTAGCCAAAGATCAGGCAATACTGGAGTACAGATATTTTGAAGAACACCCTAATTTACTGCATAGCCATGATCCGGACACGCTTTGAAGCAATTCTCACATTTTTGCATTCAAATGATAATGCACAGTGCCTGCATAGAGGTGACCCCACATATGATCGCCTATTTAAAATCAGGCCAGTAATTGATTATTTGAGCCCCAAATTTGGACAGTTAACACCCCTGAAAAGAACATTTCAATAGATGTCCCTTATAGATTTTAAAGGAAGGCTTAAATTCATCCAATACCTGCCCAGTAAGGGGTCGAGGCATGGAATAAATATGTACAAGCTGTGCGAAAGGATCTCAGAGTACAACCACAGGTTTCAGGTTTATGGAAAGGACTCCAGGATTTTACCCCCTGAATGTCCCCCCTTCCTGGGAGTTAGTGGGAATAAAAGGTGGGATTTGGTGCACCCACTGCTGAACCAGGGTTACCACTTTTACGTGGATAACTTCTATACAAGCATCCACTATTTAAGTGCCTCTCTACCAGAAGTACTGCTGCATGCAGTGTAATATGCAGCGAGAACATGTTGTTGGTCAAGTACAAGGACAAGAGGACTCCTTATATTGAGCACAACCCACGGTAACAGCAGAACAGGGGGGTCTATATGTGGGGCACTATATACAGGGGGGTTTATATGTGGGGATGTGGGCCACTATATACAGGGGGGTCTATATGTGGGCCACTATATACAGGGGGGTCTATATGTGGGGATGTGGACTACTATATACAGGGGGGCTATATGTGGGGATGTGGGCCACTATCCCCAGGGGGTGTCTATATGTGGGGACGTGGGACACTATATACAGGAGGGTCTACATGTGGGGCACTATCTACAGGGGGGTCTATATGTGGGGCACTATATACAGGGGGAGCTATATGTGAGACACTATATACAGGGGTGGGCTATATGTAGAGCACTATCTATAGAAGAGCTACCTTTAAGGCACTTTCTATAGGGTGGGCTATATGTGGGACACTATATACAGGGGTGGGTTACCTGTGGGGCACTAGCTACAGGGGGCTATATGTAGGGCACTGTCTACAGGGGTGGGCTATAAGTGGGATACTATATACAGGGGGAGCTATATGTGAGACACTATCTACAGAGGTGGGCTATTCGTGGAACACTATCTATAGGGGAAGCTATATGTAGGGCAACACGGTGGCTCAGTGGTTAGGACTATTGCCTTGCAGCTCTGGAGTCCATATGTGGGCACTATCTACAGAGGGCTGTATGTGGGACACTGTCTACAGGGGCTTCTATGTAGGGCACTATCTACAGAGGCTCCATGGGGTCACTATCTACTGGAGGCTATGGGGGCACTAGCTACAGGGGGCACGGTGTGTGTGTGTGTGTGTGTGTGTGTGTGTGTGTGTGTGTGTGTGGGACACAGTGTATGGTACTGTTATAATCAGGGGCACAGCGTATGGCGCTATTATAGTTAGAGTAGCAGCGTATGGCGCTTTATTATATTTAGAGGTGTTGAGAATTTTAACTTGGTTTATAGGTGCAGAAATTTTTTAAAAGTGGAAAGCTGAAGACATCTGAGCGGAAAACTGCAGAAATGGGCATGGCCGGGAGAAATTCCTCATAGATGTCTGGACCAGAGGGAAAAGAAAATAACTAGAATCTGACACGTTACCGATGAGTCACTTAATGTAAATGTTTATTCTGCCTCTAATCAGTACTGTAGTCACTGTATGATCTGCAGCGAGATGATGGTGGTATGATTTTATTTTGTGAAACAGCATCTCCCAGCATCTATTTACTATTGTTCGGGCCATGCTGGGAGTTGTAGTTTTACGCCGTACAAACCTATATGGCACGGGTTGCACTAAATTGAGCTGTATTTGTTCTGGCGTTGTATATATGTACTGAGCTTGGTTCTGGTGTTGTATTTATGTACTGAGCTTGGTTCTCGTAATGTATATATGTACTGAGCTTGGTTCTGGGAATGTATATAAGTACTGAGGTTGGTTCTGGTGCTGTATATATGTACTGAGCTTGGTTCTGGTGTTGTATGTGTATATATATATATATATATATATATATATGCATATATATAAAGGATCTTCCACCACTCAGGATGGCAGGCTTAGGAGTGGGAGAGCCTATCGCAGCCTGGCCAGACGGAGCTAGCTCCCGCCCTCTGTCTATTTATACCTGCCTTTCCTGTTCCTCCTTTGCTTGTGATTCTTCTCGTGTGGTTTCCTGGCCTTGCTGCAGCTTCTAGCTATTTGACCTTGCTTCATACTGACCCTGGCTTACTGACTACTCTCCTGCTCTGCGTTTGGTACCTCGTACACTCCTGGTTTGACTCGGCTCGCTCACCTCTCTTGTTGCTCACGGTGTTGCCGTGGGCAACTGCCCAATTTCCCTTTGCTTGTGTCCCCTTGTCTGTTTGTCTGTCATGCACCTACTGAGCGTAGGGACCATCACCCAGTTGTACCCCGTCGCCTAGGGCGGGTCGTTGCAAGTAGGCAGGGACTGAGTGGTGGGTAGATTAGGGCTCACTGTCTGTTTCCCTACCCCCCTGTCATTACAATATATATATATATATATATATATATATATACTGAGCTTGGTTCTGGTTCTGTATATATATGTATGTACTGAGCTTGGTTCTGGGACTGTATATATGTACTGATCTTGGTTCTGATGCTGTATTTAAGTACTAATCTTTGTTCCAGTGCTGTATATACGTATGAGATTGGTTTTGGTGCTGTATATATGTAATGAGCTTGGTTCTGGGGCTGTATATATGTACTGTGCTTTGTTCTGGTGCTTTATTCATATACTGAGCTTGGTTCTGGGGATGTATTTGTGTACTGAGCTTGATTGTGGTACTGTATATATGTACTGACCTTGGTTCTGGGGATGTAAATATGTACTGAGCTTGGTTCTGGTATTGGATATATGTACTGAGCTTTGTTCTAGTGCTGTATTTATGTACTGAGGTTGGTTCTGGTGCTGTATTTATGTACTGAGCTTGGTTCTGGGGCTGTATATATGTATAGGCTTGGTTCTAGTGCTGTATTTATGTACTGAGCTTGGTTCTAGTGCTATATTTATGTACTAAGCTTGGTTGTGGTACTGTATATATATCAGGACTTAGGTCACTTCTCAGGGGTTTATTTTATTATTTCACATCAGGGCCTATGTAATCTTGAAAAAAAAATGTGGGGAAGGAAAAAGGGGGTATTGGGAGAGAATAGGTGGGTAAAAAAAGAACAGACGCTGCCCAAAGGTAATATTGTATGACCAGTTTGTATGAATTTATTCAAAAGACAGCAATGCATCGGCATTGGTGAGTCTAGCTGGTGAAATTGTTTGCTCACCCTATGGATTTGTGCAAAGTTTATCGGCACAACTCAACTTTCAAACTTCGTAGCATACAGTATGCTGGCCCTTGGAGTTAGCACCGGCGGCAGGAAAGCACCTAATCCAATGGATTATGCAGAAAAATTCACTCCTTCTCGAGGTGCTCCTGTATGTATGTGGTATATTTTGTGGTTCCCCTTCCGTTAGGTAAGGAACGATCCGCTCACTTCCCGTTTGGGTAAAATTTAGAATTTATTCCATATCTCGACCCAGAAGCCTGATGAAACACGTAGTACACCAGTATTGTTTTACTGTGTATTTGTTTTCATCATTTCATCATATACATCAGAGCCTCTGCAATTGTGAACCAATACTGTGTAAATCGCCAAATTAGGCCTCAACTTCACATGGCACTCTATCACTCCTGGGACTGGTCAAATGTCAAGGCAAAAGATTAGGGCCACATGTAGGCTGATTCTAAAACAGGGAAACACAGCATAATAATTAGAGAGCTGTCTTGTTATGATGGCACAAGCTAGGCACCACATATTGGCATATCTATGGAAAAAAATCCCCTTTTCACTCTGCAACACCGAGTGCTCACAAATTTTTGCAAAACACCTGCGGTGTAAACATGCTCACTACACGCCTAGGTGAATACCCTGAGGGGTGTAGTTTCCAAAATGGGGTCACTTCTGGGGGGTTTCCACCTTTTTTGTCCCACAGGGGCGTGGCAAATGTGACATAGCGAGCAGAAACCAATCCAGCAAAATCTGTGCTCGAAAATTCAAATGGTGCTCCTTCCTTTCTGAGCCCTACTGTATGCCCTGTTTATTACCACATATGGGGTATTGCCGTGCTCAGGAGAAATTGCTTTACAAATGTTGTGATTCTTTTTTTCCTTTGTTTGTTGAGAAGATGAAACATTTTGAGCTAAAGCTTCGTCTTATTGAAGAAAAATGATTTTTTTTTATTTTCACTGCCCGATTCTACCAAAATCTATGAAACACCTGTGGGTCAAAATGCTCACTACACCCCTAGATGAATTCTTCAAGGGGTGTAGTTTCGTGAATGGAGTCACTTTTGGGGAGTTTTGACGGTACTGGTACCTTAGGGGCTTTGCAAAAGCGACATGGTGCTAAGAAATCAATCCAGCAAAATCTGTACTCCAAAAGCCAAATGGCGCTCCTTCTCTTCTGACCCTTGCCGTGTGCCCAAACAGTAGTTTATTACCATATATGGGGTATTTCTGTACTCCAGAGAAGTCGCTTTATAAACGTTGTGGTTCTTTTTTTCCTTTAGTTGTTGAGAAAATGAAAAATTGAAAGCTACGTTTTATTGAAGAAAAATTATTATTTTTATTTTCCCTGCCAAATTCTAATAAAATCTATGATTTACATGTGGGGTCAAAATGCTCACTATACCACTATATGAATTCAAGGTGTGTAGTTTCCCAAATGGAGTCACTTTTTGGAAGTTTTCTCTGTTTTGTCCCTTCGGGGGCTTTGCAAATGCGACATGGCCTCCGCAAACCATTCATGCTAAATTTAAACTCCAAAAGCCAAATGGCGCACTTTCCTTCTAAGCCCTGCCGTGTGTTTAAACAGCCATTTATGACCACATGTGGGATATTGTTTTACTCGGGAGAAATTGCTTTACAAATGTTGTGGTGCTTTTTCTCCTTTAGCCCTTGTGGAAATTAGAAAAAAATTAGCTAAACCTACATTTTCTTTGAAAGAATGTAGATTTTAATTTTCACTGCCTGCTTCCAATAATTTCTGAAATAAACCTGTGGGGTGAAAATGCTCACTATATCGATAGATAATTTCCTTGAGGGGTGTAGTGTCCAAATGGGGTCACTTTTGGGGGATTTCCTCTGTTTTGGCACCACAAGAGCCCTTCAAACCTGACATGGTGCCTAAAATATATATATATTTTTTTCTTTATCAAAGATTTTTATTTTGAAAATATAACAGAGCATATACAACATTTCACGAATTTGCAAAAAATTTTGCACGCAGTGCAATATATTAACTTCACATCGTAGAAATATTACAAAAACATATGAACATCAGTAGGAGGTAACCTCCCAACCGGCAAGGTTTAGCATCAATATAAAATTCAATGGCACGAAACAGTAACCGTACCATGTTCACAACAGAAGTAGTGCAATATTCAGGGAAACCAGTCCCCACAATTAGGTAGGAATTGGCACGTATAAGTGCATATTTAAACGTAAATTCACACAGACACAAGACAACAAAGGGAAACACAGACGGTCAGCACACACCAAGTTTAGCTATATAAGCAGTTCAGAAGAGGCCATCCAACCAGAGAGGCAGATTAGCACCACCCCGGAATCCAGACCATACTGCCCAAGTTTGGACAAAGAGTGCAGATTTGCCCCGATCAACGGACATCAACTCCTCCATCCTCATAATCCCGTTCAACTCCGTTACCCATTCCTGCAAAGAAGGCACCGTACTAGACTTCAAGTGTCGAGGGATTACCGTTCTCGCTGCGGTTAGAAAATGCCTAAAGATACCCTTTTTGAGGTGTGGGAGTGATCCAGGAACCATGGAAAGTAGTCCAATAGAAGCCGAGGTCGGAACCTCAGTGCTAAAAAGCTTGTTACCCAGATCAAAAAAAAATTCCCAGAAGGGACGAATCTTGGGACAGTCCCACCAAATGTGCAACATAGTTCCAAATATCTTATGCAACAAGGCAGGACAACGGTACCATCTGGTGAGTATCTTGTAATTCTTCTCCTGAGCAAAACAAGAAGTTGGTAATTTGTGAGCTAGAAAGAAAGAAGTTCCTCAGAATGTCAAACCCCCATTTCCTCATCCCATGCTGTAGTGAATGACAACTGAGAGTAAGAATACCTAGGCAGAAGGATCCCATGTAAATAGGACAACACATGAGAAGGAGCAGTATCCAATGACAAATAGTGTTCCAGAGGAGTCTTATCCTGTAGCAACCCAAGACAATCACCCTTGGAAGAAAGATATGAACGTAACTGAAAATAGGACCATCATATTGATCGTCTCCCCGGGCAGGCCTCAGAGACAGAAGTCATTGACAATATTGCACCATCAGGTGTAAGGGTTTCAGCCAAATATCCACCCTCCCCTCTCTCCCAACAGAGGAATGTATCTACACCCACCGCCGGAGGGAAGGAAGGGTTATCAAAGGAGGAGTCAGAGGAGTCAGAGGACCCGGACGGTGAACAAGGATCCGAAGTACCAATGATCCGTTCCCAAACCAAAAGAAACTGATGTGTGAGGAAAGGCAGAGAAGACGTTGGTCGCTGGAGGACCGACAACCAAGGCAGAGAGGACAATGCGAGGGAAGACATAGCCGTCTCAATGCGCACCCATTGCTTACCCGTTTCCGAGTGGAACCAGTCCACCACTCTCATAAGTATCACAGCTTGATGGTAGTGTTTAAAATCCGGCGACCCGCGCCCCCTCCACTTTCGGCCGACTAAGGACAGCAAAACGAATGCGAGGCTTAGAGGAGCCCCATACATATTTAGTTATGGCCCTATGTAAGGTCTGGAAGAAGCCCGTTGGTACTACAATAGGGACGGTCTGGAAGATGTATAGGAATTTGGGCAATATATCCATTTTAACCGCGTTAATACACCCAAACCACGACATGCAGTTCACCACCAATTCCCTCAAGGTACGCTGCAGAATGGGCATGTAATTCAAGGCAAAGAAATCTGACTGTTGTGTGGGGATCTGCACCCCCAAGTATTTTAAGGATTTAGATTGCCACTTAAACTGTAAAACCCGAGCGAGATGGGCAGCCAGAGGAGCATCCAGAGATATATTCAGGGCCTCCGATTTAGAGTAATTGACTTTAAAATTACTTAAATAACCAAAGCGCTCAAACTCCCCCATCAAAGATGGCAAGGAAATCATGGGAGTCGTAATGTACACAAGGAGATCATCGGCATATAGTGCCAGTTTGTGATGTTGTGCGCCACCAACTACGCCATTAACATTAGGGTTGCTCCGCAGTGCCACGGCCAGGTGTCCCATGACCAAAACATACAATAGAGGCGAGAGTGGGCACCCCTGTCTTGTGCCATTAGTAATAGACAACGAGTCAGATAATAGACCATTAACTCGAACACGAGCTATAGGCCCATGGTATAATGCCATAATCCTATCCACCATAGTGGTACCAAGGCCAACCTGCGTCAGGACACTGTGGAGGAACACCAAGTGCACCCTGTCAAAAGCCTTTTCGGTATCGACCGAGAGTAAATACATCGGTATCTTATGGGTTTGGAAATATGACGTTAAAAGAAGGGTCTTGTTAGTATTATCCCGCGCTTCCCGACCGCGTACAAACCCCACCTGATCATCCATGATCAAGCCAGGCAATAACGGCGACAGGCGAGAGGCAAGCAATTTCGCGAAAAGCTTTACATCTACATTAGTCAGCGATATGGGCCTGAAGTTTGCGCACGAAGTCGGATCCTTGCCCGGCTTTGGTAGAAGGGTAATGTGAGCCTCGAGGGACTGAGGCGCAAAGGGACAGGAGGAAGACACAGAGTTAAAGACTTCCGTCAAAAAAGGAGCCAGTTGATCTTTAAATGTCTTATAGAATTTATTATTAAACCCATCAGGTCCTGGGCTCTTGCCCAAGGGAGAGTCTCCAATTGCACGCTCCACTTCCGATTCCAAAAAATCTTCCTCGAGTCCCAAAGCCTCCCCATCCTCCAAGGACGGAAACGCAGTATCATGAACATAACGGTCAATTTTATCCCGTAACGCATCAGCCTGCATATCATGAAATTGGCCTTTGATATTATACAAGGCCGAATAATATTGTCTGAAGCAATCCGTAATGCCAACCGGGTCATGAACCTCACCACCCGAGGGAGATGCAATTTTAGGGATGTATGACGCTTGTGTGCGGGGATGCAGTACCCGTGCCAGAGACCTGCCACATTTGTCCGCAAATTCGTAAGAATGCTTCCGCATCCGATCCCTGAACCAAGTGTGTGACTGATCTATTAGAGAACGTAATGATTCTCTCGCTGTAGTAAGTTCCGCAAAAATCTGCGAGGAAGGAACGCGCTTATGACAAGATTACAAATCCCGTATCTGAGTAAGGAGACGCGCAATAGCTACCCCTTTTTCCCGCTTCAATCGTGCCCCATGTTGTATCAGGACTCCTCTAACTACACACTTCAGCGCCTCCCACTGGAGCGGCAAAGGAGTAGATTCATGCGCATGAACCTCAAAAAAGCCGGTGAGCGAGTCCTTAAGGGCCGACACGCACACTGCATCACGCAGTAAATTATCATTGATTTTCCAAGACTGGAAATTGGGCACCGAATTAGGAAATGTAAGTGTCAGAAATACAGGGGCATGATTCGACCAAACCATAGAGCCCACCTCAGAAGTAGGATGCCCTTCTGTGAGGGTAAATGGTACCTATTCTTCTCCTTTTCAGATTCATAACGGTACGAGACAGGGCTGCCCACTGTCACCTCTGCTTTTTGCTCTAGCGCTAGAACCCTTTTTATGCAAGATCAGGGGTAATGTTAATGTACAAGGCTTGAGGCTGGGGGATAAATCTGTAAAAGTGACTCTCCCCATATTTCTATGCCCAACCTTATGAAGGAATTTTGGATATATGGATCATTGTCCAATTTTAAAATTAATTTTCAGAAGTCGGAGGCGATGACTCTAAACATCTCACAGGATCAAGGGAGGGTTCTGGGTGTCAATTTTCCTTTCAGGTGGACAGGTGACTCGATTAAATATCTGGGTATCAGACTACCGAGTTGTGTAGAGCGGACATTTCAACTTAATTTTCCACCGCTTCTGCAGGCGTTGAGGGGGGATTTGGCCCGGTGGACAAAGGGAACTTTCTCGTGGTTTGGACGAGTGGGCATCATCAAGATGAATGTCCTACCTAGGCTCTTATACTCGCTGCAGGCACTGCCAATTAAGATACCCTCTTCCTTTTTTAAAACGGTATACCAATATCTTACTTTATTTGTGTGGGCCAACAAACACCTTAGACTTCAGAGGAGAATCCTGGTCCGAGCCAAGCGTAATGGGGGGATTGGGCTGCCTGATGTGGAGCAATATTATCATGCCATTCATTTGGCTAGAGTGGTGGATTGGTGCCGCCATGAACCCTTTAAAGATTGGATAGCGGTAGAACAAGGTTTTACAAACCTCCCACTGAAATGCCTACCCTGGTTGGCTGTGAATCATTGGAGGTCACTAAGTGATCATCCTACCATATATCCAACTTTACAGGTGTTTAGAAAGGTGCGGAGTAGAGAGGGAACTGTTATCACCCCTCACTCCGGTTTTGGGTAACCCGGAATTTGGCCCAGGTCTGTCAGATCAGACCTTTAAGATATGGGTACAGCAGGGGCATTTTAGAGTAAGCCATTTTTATAGGGGCAATGCTTGGCTGCGTGGAGAAGAGCTTTCCCAGCCAGAGGGTCTCCTGGACGCGTCCCAATGGCAGGCGTTACAATTGACTCATTACTTGTCAAGACTACCTACACTGGCTTCCTATGACCGAGCACTATCTTCCTTTGAAACTTTGTGTTCTCAAACGGGGCATGTGAGACGGGCTCTGTCCAGTCTTTACTGCGTGCTGCTCACTCCTGCTGAGGATTTCATCCCACCATATATTACGAAATGGGAAAGAGATCTTCAGATTACTCTATCACAAGAGCAAAGGGAAAAGATCATGCTCCTCACACATAAGGCGTCTATTAGTAACGCCTATCAGGAAACCAGTTTTAAAATACTATCCCGTTGGTACAGAGTCCCACATGTGCTACATAAAATGTTCCCGGATGTTTCTCCTTTATGTTGGAGATGCGGCAGAGAAGAGGGAACGCTTCTACATATATTCTGGAGCTGTGAGAGCCTTCGCACCTATTGGTCAGAGGTTCAAGATATCATTCTGGAGATCACAGGAATCTCGCTGGGAGATGATCCGGCATGGATTTTGCTGCACCACCACGATATACCTGTGGGGCGCTACAGGAAGATGTTAGTGAGACATTTGTTGAACGCAGCTAAGGCTTCTATTCCGGTGGGTTGGAGATCCTCTGAGCCTCCTGTGACTAGACAATGGCTGGAGCGCATTCACGAAATTCGGAGAATGGAGGAGTTGCTCCATTCCACACCCGAACGAGCAACGCAGTTTCAGAAAACCTGGTTCTATTGGTTTGACTTCTGCAAGTCGGACAGATACAAGACGGCCATGGGTGAACTGATTAGTGGAGAACCAGGGAGCTCTTGAGTTCTCTCTGGTCTGTGATGTGCTGTGGGGGGGGGGAGAGTGAGGGGAGAACATCTCCCCTTCTCCCTCTTTAGTTTTTCCCTATACCCCCCCCCCCCTTCCTTTTGTCCTTTTACCCTGTCTACCCTTCGTTTACTTCCCTATTTGGAGCAATTGTTACCAAGAATTGACTGAGATGTGCGTGACGGAGGGGCGGATGAGGGTGTAATGCTGGTATACCTGTCTTGCTATACTAATGCTTGTAGTGTATTGATGGTACTAGGTTAGGAGGACCTTGATTGCATATTTACTCATTGTTGTTGAAATAAAGGTTGAAATGATCGGCCATTATGGGCTTTTTCTGTACCCATGTCACCCCTTTTCTTTTTCTGTATCCCCATTTCTTTTCTTGAAAATAAAAATTTGAAATATAAAAAAAAAAAAAGAAGTAGGATGCCAGGTAAGCAAATGGTGGCTAACCAGAAATGCGTCTAGCCTACTGTACATATTGTGCAGTGGGGAGAAGTAAGTATACTCTCTTACCTGAGGGTGCAGAATCCTCCACACGTCAATCAATTGCATGGAATGCATCACAGTCTTCAATGCCCCCAAGTGCGACTTGGGAACAGCGGACCTGCACGAGGAGGTGTCAAGTCTGGAAACGAATGTTAAGTTAAAATCGCCCCTACAATTAAAACGCCCTCTGTGAACTCCTCTAATTTCCTCAAAAACAATCGGCCCACTCGAGCCTGATCCTGATTGGAGAGGTACAAATTAGTCAAAGTGAAGATCTTATTCCGAATGGACAATTTGAGAAAAACATACCGACCACCCGGGTCAAAAAGGACATCCATGGTTTTATGAGAAAGTGACTTATGAATACATATACTAGCACCCTTGGACTTGGATTCCGGGTTGGCACTGTGGAACCAGACTGGATAATATCAATTCGTAAACTGTGGTGTATGGCCCACCTGAAAGTGAGTCTCCTGTAGGAACAAGATATGTACCCGCTCTTTGTGCATGTTATAGAATATCTGCGAGCGTTTTTTCCGGGACATTAAGCCCCCTAGCATTAAAGGTACAAACCTTCAACTGTGCCATCACCACCTCACTCTGAAGGAGCAAACTAATAAATGCGCTAAAGCAGTGGCGAAAAGGACAAGACAGACAAGGGAGGGAGACACGACAACAAAGACAAACAAACGGGCAAAACAAACACCCACTCCTTGATCTAATCAAGGAGAAACAATCCAATATACACCGGATACAACCAGTGAGTCCCTAAGAGGAGAAGTGTCAGGACAAGGTCTAGCCAGTGCCTTGCACCCCCCAACCCAGTAAAAAATATCACATGGCTAATAAAAACATAAGATAAGAGGAAAAGAAACCAAGGTATTTGGCATAATATCCCAAGATAATTAAGCAATGGCAGACAGCATTATCAGGAACATAAAGAAACCCCATCAGAGAAGAAACTCCCCTGAATACATTCATTGTCAGCATAAATGTACCTACAGGCAATTAGCAATAACGGAAATAGTAATATAACATTCACATTGAGGCAACTCTGGTAGCTCAACAGCAGCAATTTACCACCAGCAAGTGGCCAACCTGTTCTCCAGCAGCATCCACCTAGAGCAAAATAACGAACACAAACGGCAATTTCACATTAAACATATCAGACAACCGCAGCATATGATGGATGCAATAACAATTAAAATAAAAATTCAAATCCGACAGTAGGCCGCAAAGGAGACATCTGATCGGTATCACATCGGATCAGCCTGACGACCACCAGGACGCCCTATAGGAGAGCGACCACGCCTGCATGATCGTGGATGCGGCGGTGGAATGGGAACATAAGGCCAATCAGGCACGCGCAGAAATGTGGAACATCCCCTGGGTCTCGAACAGTCAACATCGCCCCATCCCGGTGAACCTGCAGCTGAAAGGGGTGACCCCAGGAATAGGAGATCTCATGTTCTCTCAGAACATCCAGCAAAGGACGCAGCACTCGGCGTTTGTCCAAAGTCATCCTGGACAAATCAGACAGCAGCTGGATCTTGACCCCATTCAACAAAACTTCGCCTTTATCCCGGGCCTTCCTCATGATCTGCTCCTTGAGAGAGAAAAAATGGACACGGCATAGCACATCTCTAGGCCTATCATGATCCAGGTTACAAGGACCAAGAGTCCTGTGAGCTCTGTCCAGCTCCAGCGGGTAATCAGCAGGGCGCTCCAGCAAGGAGTTAAACAGGGACTGTAATGCTGGTATGAGTTGCCCCGGAGAAATATCCTCAGCGATGCCCCTAAGCCGAATATTGTTACGGCTATTACGATTTTCATAATCCTCAGCCAGGTTAAAAAGTGCATGAATCTGATGGGAGTGTTGATCTAGCCGGTCGGCATGAGAAACTTGCTGCTGTGTAACAGTTGAGATGTCACCTTCCATGCGTTGAACTTGATCAGACAATTGAGAGAGATTAGTGGTGAGAGATTGTATCTCTGATTTATAGGTCGTCTCCAGTCGGTTTACATAACGCTTCATGTCCTGTTTAGTGGGCAATGCACATAACTGTTGTCTCAGGCCCTGTAAATCATCCCCCAGGACAGCAGCACCAACTATATGGGGAGAGGGAGGAGGATCCTGATCCCTGGGAGAGGTGGTAGGCAGCAATGCAGGCCCCAGCACACAAGAGGAGGAAGAAGGAGAGACCCGGGCTCCATGACCCGCACCACGTGTTGAGCAGTCCAGAGCAGGACGCGCCATGACAGAACCAGAAGAGCACATCTATACCCCCGCCAGCAGGGAAGGATCTGCCCCAGTGAACCAGAGGCCGAGGAGGGGGTACTGCCTGTACCTGATGCAGCAGCGACGGCCGCCGAAGATATCCCCTCTGCAAGCGGAGTCCCAGCACCAGCTCGTCTCTCCTCCATCGGCGCCATCTTGGAAGACGTTCCAGTAGCAGTGTCGGTGAGGAATCGCTGAATTGAGCCGGCTGAAGACATCTGCCTCGTAAAATAAGGAGTCCCAGAGGTGGCCTTGGATTTCCTGACCATCATGTAAGTGAGATTTTGCTTTTTGATGTGCTTACGATCGGGATAGGGAAGTGCAGGAACGGAGCTCTCAGGCAGCACGTCTGGTCAGCGCCATGTCCAAGCCACGCCCCCCTAAAATATATTATAATAAAAAGGAGGCCCCAAAATCCAGCAGGTGTTCCTTTGCTTCTGAGGCCGGTGCTTCAGTCCATTATTACGCTAGGGCCACATGTGGGATATTTCTAAAAACTGCAGAACCTAGGCAATAAATATTGAGTTGCGTTTCTCTGATTAAAAATTAATTTCTGCAAAAAAAATGACATTTCTTTATTTCACCTCTACTTTGCTTTAATTCCTGTGAAACGTCTAAAGGATTAAGAAACTTTCTAAATGCTGTTTTGAATACTTTGAGGGGTGACGTTTTTAAAATGGGGGGACTTATTGGGGGATTCTAGTATATAAAGCCCTAAAAGCCATTTCACAACTGAACTGGCCCCTGTAAAAATAGCCTTTTGAAATTTTCTTGAAAATGTGAGAAATTGCTGCTAAAGTTCTAAGCCTTGTAACGTCCTAGAAAAATAAAAGGATGTTCAAACAACAATGCAAATCTAAAGTAGACATATTGGAAACGTTGATTAGCAACAATTTCGTGTGGTATAACTGCCTGTCTTACAAGCAGATACATTAAAATTTAGAAAAATGCAAATTTTTGCTATTTTTCGAAAAATTTTGGTGTTTTTCACAATTAAATACTGAATGTATCGAGCAAATTTTGACAGTAGAAAACAATCTCAGAATCGCTTGGATAGGTAAAAGCATTCCAAAGTTATTACCACATAAATTGAAACATGTCAGGTTGAAAAATTAGGCTCTGTCAAAAAGGTCAAACGAGGCAAAAGCGGGAAGGGGTTAAAAACTTTAATTTATCCCCAACAAAACAGGTCTTCATATGGCAACGTCAGCGGGGAATTTTTTTTTTATGGCTCCCAGTATATGGCGACACAAAACTACACTACTGTTCAAAAGTTTAGGGTCACTTAGAAATTTCCTTATTTTTGCAAGAAAAGCACAGTTTTTTTCAATGAAGATAACATTAAATGAATCAGAAATACACTCTATACATTGTTAATGTGCTAAATGACTATTCTAGCTGCAAAAGTTTGGTTTTTAATGCAATATCTACATAGGTGTATAGAGGCCCATTTCCAGCAACCATCACTCCAGTGTTCTAATGGTACATTGTGTTTGCTAACTGTGTTAGAAGGCTAATGGATGATTAGAAAACACTTGAAAACCCTTGTGCAATTATGTTAGCACCGCTGTAAACAGTTTTGCTGTTTAGAGGAGCTATAAAACTGACCTTCCTTTGAGCTAGTTGAGAATCTGGAGCATTACATTTGTGGGTTCGATTAAACTCTCAAAATGGCTAGAAAAAGAGAGCTTTCATGTGAAACTCGACAGTCTATTCGTGTTCTTAGAAATGAAGGCTATTCCATGCGAGAAATTGCCAAGAAACTGAAGATTTCCTACAACGGTGTATACTACTCCCTTCAGAGGACAGCACAAACAGGCTCTAACCAGAGTAGAAAGAGAAGTGGGAGGCCCCGCTGCACAACTGAGCAACAAGACAAGTACAGGGTGGGCCATTTATATGGATACACCTAAATAAAATGGGAATGGTTGGTGATATTAACTTCCTGTTTGTGGCACATTAGTATATGGGAGGGGGGAAACTTTTCAAGCTGGGTGTTGACCATGGCGGCCATTTTGAAGTCGGCCATTTTGTATCCAACTTTAGTTTTTTCAATGGGAAGAGGGTCATGTGACACATCAAACTTATCGAGAATTTCACAAGAAAAACAATGTTGTGCTTGGTTTTAACGTTACTTTATTCTTTCATGAGTTATTTACAAGTTATGGGTGACATTATGGGTGTCAGGTCCGAGCATTCCTAGATGAACAGTTTCCTGGAAAGTGAATTGGTCGTCGTGGGCCAGTTGAATGGCCCCCTAGGTCTCCCGATCTGACCCCCTTAGACTTTTATCTTTGGGGTCATCTGAAGGCAATTGTCTATGCTGGGAAGATACGAGATGTGCAGCAACTGAAACTACGGATACTGGAAGCCTGTGCTAGCATTTCTTCTGCGGTGTTGCTATCAGTGTGTGAATAGTGGGAGAAGAGGGTTGCATTGACAATCCAACATAATGGGCAGCACTTTGAACACATTTTATAAGTGGTCATAAACGTGTAAATAACTCATGAAAAAATAAAGTAACTTTAAAACCAAGCACACCATTGCTTTTCTTGTGAAATTCTCGATAAGTTTGATGTGTCACATGACCCTCTTCCCATTGAAAAAACTAAAGTTGGATACAAAATGGCCGACTTCAAAATGGCCGCCATGGTCAACACCCAGCTTGAAAAGTTTCCCCCCTCCCATATATTAATGTGCCACAAACAGGAAGTTAATATCACCAACCATTCCCATTTTATTTAGGTGTATCCATATAAATGGCCCACCCTGTACATTAGAGTCTCTAGTTTGAGAAATAGACGCCTCACAGGTCCTCAACTAGCAGCTTCATTAAATAGTACCCGCAAAACGCCAGTGTCAACGTCTACAGTGAAGAGGCTTCTCCGGGATGCTGGCCTTCAGGGCAGAGTGGCAAAGAAAAAGCCATATCTGAGACTGGCTAATAAAAGGAAAAGATTATTATGGGCAAAAGCACACAGACATTGGACAGAGGAAGATTGGAAAAAAATGTTATGGACAGACGAATCGAAGTTTGAGGTGTTTGGATCACACAGAAGAACATTTGTAAGACGCAGAACAACTGAAAAGATGCTGGAAGAGTGCCTGACGCCATCTGTCAAGCATGGTGGCGGTAATGTGATGGTCTGTGGTAGCTTTGGTGCTGGTAAAGTGGGAGATTTGTACAAGGTAAAAGGGATTTTGAATAAGGAAGGATAATACTCCATTTTGCAACACCATGCTATACCCTGTGGACAGGGTATGATTGGAGCCAATTTCATCTTACTACAGGACAATGACCCAAAGCACACCTCCAAATTATACAAGAACTATTTAGGGAAGAAGCAGGCTATCTGTAATGGAGTGGCCAGCGCAGTCACGAGATCTCAACCCCATAGAGCTGTTGTGGGAGCAGCTTGACCGTATGGTATGCAAGAAGTGCCCATCAAGCCAATCCAACTTGTGGGAGGGGCTTCTGGAAGCATGGGGTGAAATTTCTCCCGATTACCTCAGCAAATTAACAGCTAGAATGCCAAAGGTCTGCAATGCTGTAATTGCTGCAAATGGAGCATTCTTTGACGAAAGCAAAGTTTGAAGGAGAAAATTATTATTTGAAATATAAATCATTATTTCTAACCTTGTCAATGTCTTGACTATATTTCTAGTCATTTTGCAACTCATTTGATAAATATAAGTGTGAGTTTTCATGGAAAACACAAAATTGTCAAGGTGACCCCAAACTTTTGAACGGTAGTGTATTTTTTTTATAACAATTCTTTTTTTCTTAGTAAAAATAGTAAAATTAAGGTATTATGGCTTTTGGAATGCGACGATAAAAAAAACAAAAATAAATAAAACAAAATTGGCTGTGTTTCCAGAAAAAAAAAGCTATAAAATAACTCATCCTAAAGATGAAAAACATTCTTCTAAACAGAATAGTGTATTTTTTTATCTTCAGTATGAAAACCTTGCTGAACAGTGTTTTAATCTAAAAGGTTGCCAGCAGATGTGCTCTACTCATTTATTATGCTTGTAAATCCAATCTGTCACTAAAAGATGTTGTGCAATGATAGAATGAAGAATTTTATCATACATTCAACTTCCTTAAAGCTTTTACATGTGACATCTGGACACTACTATTCAATTTGGCAGCTATGCAGTTTTCTGAAATTACAATCATGGAACTGCCGCTTTAGACCCACCTTGTTTGTGTTGGGAACTGTAAATGTGCATTGAGACATGTGAGAAAACAGTATTGGTGGGGGTTGAGTGACTGGAGCCCCGACAATCACTAGAGTAAAAAGGGTATATATATATATATATATATATATATATACTATATATATATATATATATATATATATATATATATATATATATATATATATATATATATATATATGCACTCACCGGCTTCCCATTGAGACATTGAGAATATCTGACAAAATGTGCTGGTGTTTCCAGTGTCACTTGTGAACGAACATTGTTCTTTCAGCTATAGGCCTCGATCCATCAGTTATTTTTTACTGTAAACTCATTCAAATTATAAAAATAATCATATATGACAAAATCAATGAAAGCAAGTCCAGTAGACCTAAACAAGCATTAAATTAGTGTCGCCCTATTCCTCAGCCACTTTATTTATAGTATTACTGCCACTTTATTTATGGTAATCATTTATTGCCCATGTATCATTGCTTTATTCCCTATGAAGTTAGCTTTTTATTTATTTATTTTCAAAAGAAAATGGTGTACAAAAGTATACAATGCCTATTAGTAGCTAGAAGTCATGATCACAAAGTTTTCGCTATATCCCTTTTTAGGATCTGGAGATCCACGGGTGACTTATACCATGCAAAACAGTCACAGCGGATGACCTCTTTTGACAGTAGAGGTCAACATAATGGGGCAGATTATGTTACTGTATACCATATGTATACATACTTTTTCAGAACCTTTTTAAAAGTGTCTAGTGAGGCGTAAACATCTGGTTTATCAAGAAATGCTCCAAACTGAGCGATATTTTGGCACAATTTATGACACATTTGAGCTGCAGGCACCTTAGTGCATCTGCCCCAATGTCTGATTGGAACTTTTTGACCTTCCTCCGACAGTCTTTTACCAAGTTGCAGTGTTACTTCTAGCTCCTGAAGGCTCTAGGTTCTTCGACCACCGTGGCTTACCTAGATGAAGTCCTACTTCTCACATGCAGCAGGCACATCACCTGCGTAATATAGAGACCAGGCCAAACCATAAAGCAAATTCAGACCCCAGACCAGGCCCCACAATAATCCAGGTCCCAGACCAGACCCCTAAATAAATTCAGACCCCAGACCAGACCCTTACATTTATTCTGACCTTAGACCATATCCCTATGTCAATTCATGAGGGGGCCCGTGTCGCCCACCGGCACGGGCCCCCACCATGGCCGGAGGCTCCGCTAGCAGCCGCTATGGCTGCTACAGCGCGACGCCACTGAACAGTACGGCAGAGCAGGGAGGTATCTCCCCGCTCTGCCATTAAGCAAAAGACATGTATCCCCTATCCACAGGACAGGGGATACATGTGTGATCGCTGGCAGCGATAGGGAGAACGGGGGACTGAAAGTCCCCTGAAGTTCTCCATCACAAACCTCGGACTTCTGGGGTCTGTGTCGGCAGCTCCGTAGAAATGAATGGAGCGCCGGTCCCGCTTGTGCGCATGCGTGACCAGCGCTCCATTCATTTCTACAGAGCTGTGCAGACGCCGGAAGTCAGAGGTTAGTCATGGAGAACTTGGGGGGACTTTCAGTCCCCCGTTCTCCCTATCGCTGCCACAGATCACACATGTCTCCCCTATCCTGTGGATAGGGGATACATGTCTTTTATTAGCACAGTGTAGGTCGCATTTTTTTGGGAGGGGGGACGCTGTATGGCGTTCCCTACAGGGGGGGGCTGTATGGCGATCCCTACAGGGGGGACGATGCTGTATGCCGTTCCCTACAGGGGGGGACTCTGTATGGCGTTCCCTACAGGGGGGGGACGCTGTATGGTGTTCCCTACGGGGACGACGCTGTATGGCGTTCCCTACAGGGGGGACGACGCTGTATGGCGTTCCCTACAGGGGGACGACGCTGTATGGCGTTCCCTACAGGGGGGGACGCTGTATGGCGTTCCCTACAGGGGGGACGCTGTATGGCGTTCCCTACAGGGGGGGGATGCTGTATGGTGTTCCCTACAGGGGGGGCTGTATGGCGTTCCCTACAGGGGGGCTGTATGGCGTTCCCTACAGACACCCCCTGTAGGGAACGCCATACAGACTCCCTGTAGGTAACGCCATGCAGTCCCCCCTGTAGATAACGCCAGACAGCCCCCTCTGTAGGGAACGCCTTACAGCCCCCCCGTAGATAACGCCATACAGTCCCCCCTCTAGATAACGCCATACAGCCCCCTCTGTAGATAGCGCCATACAGTTCCCCCTGTAGATAGCGCCATACAGCCCCCCTGTAGATAGCGCCATACAGTTCCCCCTGTAGATAGCGCCATACAGCCCCCCTGTAGATAGCGCCATACAGCCCCCCTGTAGATAGCGCCATACAGCCCCCTGTAGATAGCGCCATACAGCCCCCTGTAGATAGCGCCATACAGCCCCCCTGTAGATAGCGCCATACAGCCCCCCTTGTAGATAGTGCCATACAGCCCCCCCCTGTAGGAAACGCCATACAGTCATCCCCCCTGTAGGGAACGCCATACAGTAAGAAAGGGAGGAAACCTCCAGCTCACCAGTTTGATGCGTCTCCGGACTCTCCGCTCGGATCCCCGCTACGGCTGGCGGTATGAAAATAGAGAAAAAGAGGAATGATCCAGCGCTGAGTCGTGCTTTTGTTAAAAAGGAAAAAGTATTCCCACTTTTATTAGGGTGAAATGTGAATGCCATACAGTCCCCCCTGTAGGGAACGCCATATACCCCCCCTGTAGGGAACGCCATACAGTCCCCCCGTAGATAACGCCATACAGCCCCCCCGTAGATAACGCCATACAGCCCCCCGTAGATAACGCCATACAGCCCCCCGTAGATACCCAGGGGAGGGGGGCCCCAGTCAAAAGTTTGCTATGTGGCCCAATCTTTCCTAGTTACGCCCCTATATATATATATATATATATATATATATATATATATATATGAGTGTATTCACAAGTGCCTTTTACCCTACCCAAAAAACATCACAAAACTTGAAATTTGGTGGGATTTTATGGGGTCATAAAATCTACCAGTTAACGCCAAAAAAACAACCCACCCCAACCCCTTTGGGGGTGGTGGGGTGGGCTGGGCTTCAGCAAAATCTTAAATGGCACAGGGGGGGTCATTTGAAAGCTCTTTTCAATACAAAAACAATGCCGAAATCAATTTTGAGATAGGATTTTATTTAGCTGAGATATTTAACTTTAAAGTTATCATCTTCATTATCGGCTATAGGTTTTAGCATTACCCAAAATGTACCGTGCGGGTCAAATCCTAAATGTTTGTGGGCGCATGTGTGTGAGCTTGGCAATGTCACATCAAGGTGACTTTAAATTACATATTATTACAATCAGCCTCGGCGATAAAAAATGGACCTTGTCTACGATTGTAACATGATTTCATGTGCACACATTTCGGTAGTCGCTTGTGAATTTCAAAGAGCGCTAATTCGCAGAGTAATTTGCATTTTTGTACATTTCTATTGTCCTATCACAAAATGCATTTGACCGAAATGGAAAGGATCACTTTATTGATGATGAGAGGGTATGGCAAAGAAAAGATAAGATCCTATCGAGAAGTAGCGGCTTTGTTTAATGCCACTTATCCTATCCGTGATCCAATTTCATTGTCAACTGTTAAAAGAACTGTTCATCGTTTCAAAATAACCGGTTCAATTAAAGACGCACCAAGATCCGGAAAACCCAAACATGCTAGTAATGATGAAAAAGCTTTAGATGTTCTGCTCACTGTACATGATAATCCTCATACATCTGTCTCGAGTGGAGCACAACAAAATGATATCAGCCCCACATCAGTCCGTTGAATTTTGAAGAGGCATCATTATCATCCTTATAAAATACGAGCTATCAGGAGCTATCCGAAGATGATTATGACAGAAGAGTGGAATTTTGCGATACAATGATGACACGATTTGATGATAATCAACAGATTTTCAACTGGAACTATTTTTCGGATGAAGCTACACTACCGTTCAAAAGTTTAGGGTCACTTAGAAAAAGCACAGTTTTTTTCAATGAAGATAACATTAAATTAATAAGAAATACACTCTATACATTGTTAATGTGCTAAATGACTATTCTAGCTGTAAACGTCTGGTTTTTAATGCAATATCTACATAGGTGTATAGAGGCCCATTTACAGCAACCATCACTCCAGTGTTCTAATGGTACATTGTGTTTGCTAACTGTGTTAGAAGGCTAATGTATGATTAGAAAACAATTGAAAACCCTTGTGCAATTATGTTAGCACCGCTGTAAACAGTTTTGCTGTTTAGAGGAGCTATAAAACTGACCTTCCTATGAGCTAGTTGAGAATCTGGAGCATTACATTTGTGGGTTCGATTAAACTCTCAAAATGGCTAGAAAAAGAGAGCTTTCATGTGAAACTCGACAGTCTATTCTTGTTCTTAGAAATGAAGGCTATTCCATGCGAGAAATTGCCAAAAAACTGAAGATTTCCTACAACGGTGTGTACTACTCCCTTCAGAGGACAGCACACACAGGCTCTAACCAGAGTAGAAAAAGAAGTGGGAGGCCCCGCTGCACAACTGAGCAACAAGACAAGTACATTAGAGTCCCTAGTTTGAGAAATAGACGCTTCACAGGTCTTCAACTGGCAGCTTCATTAAATAGTACCCACAAAACGCCAGTGTCAACGTCTACAGTGAAGAGGCGACTCCGGGATGCTGGCCTTCAGGGCAGAGTTGCAAAGAAAAAGCCATATCTGAGAAGTTTGAGGTGTTTGGATCACACAGAAGAACATTTGTGAGACGCAGAACAACTGAAAAGATGCTGGAAGAGTGCCTGACGCCATCTGTCAAGCATGGTGGAGGTAATGTGATGGTCTGGGGTTGCTTTGGTGCTGGTAAAGTGGGAGATTTATACAAGGTAAAAGGGATTTTGAATAAGGAAGGTTATCACTCCATTTTGCAACGCCATGCCATACCCTGTGGACAGCGCTTGATTGGAGCCAATTTCATCCTACAACAGGACAATGACCCAAAGCACACCTCCAAATTATGCAAGAACTATTTAGGGAAGAAGCAGGCAGCTGGTATTCTATCTGTAATACCCCATAGAGCTGTTGTGGGAGCAGCTTGACCGTATGGTACGCAAGAAGTGCCCATCAAGCCAATCCAAATTGTGGGAGGGCCTTCTGGAAGCATGGGGTGAAATTTCTCCCGATTACCTCAGCAAATTAACAGCTAGAATGCCAAAGGTCTGCAATGCTGTAATTGCTGCAAACGGAGCATTCTTTGACGAAAGCAAAGTGTGAAGGAGAAAATTATTATTTGAAATAAAAATCATTATTTCTAACCTTGTCAATGTCTTGACTATATTTTCTAGTCATTTTGCAACTCATTTGATAAATATAAGTGTGAGTTTTCATGGAAAACACAAAATTATCTGGGTGACCCCAAACTTTTGAACGGTAGTGTACGTTTGAACTAAACGGTTCTGTAAATCGACAGAACATGAGGTATTGGGCAGACGAAAATCCACATTGGATGAGAGACAGTCAAACCCAGTATCCACAGAAGGTTAACGTTTGGGCCGGAATATTGCTCAATCATATTGTAGGACCGTTTTTCATTGAAGGAAACATAAATGCAGAAAATTTCTGCAATTTGCTAAGAAACCAAGTGATACCGGCTATTCAAAATATTGCTGGAGAAGCTTTCCGCAATGTTTGGTATCAGCAGGATGGTGCTCCGGCTCATTTTTCTCTGCGAGATCTAAATCTTATGAACAATAATTTTCCTGATCAATGGATTGGTAGAATAGGCATGATAGAATGGCCACCGAGATCACCAAATCTGACGCCATTAGACTTTTTTTACTTGGGGTATTTAAAAAGTAAAGTCTATGAGACCAGGATCACAAACTTAGACGAGCTGCAGGAAAGAATAGTGAACGTTTCGAATTCAATCACACCAGATGTTATAAATAACGTTATCGTCACGTTTTACGTTTGCTTAGGACACTGTCAAGTTGTTGAAGAACATCAGTTCGAACATTTGATTTAATACAGTAATTGTTATATTTGTACTAATACACATAATACATGTCCTCGGTATTGCTTTGGTTGGCCGGACAACACACACACACACAGCGCAGAGAGGGTTTGGAGTCGTTAAATACCGGGGGAATGACGAACCCCGGGGTCCTTATCTCGGGCTATGCACACACAGACGCGTGCACACAAACACACACACAAAAGTGAGAGGAAAGGGGACTCACATTAATCTAGCACCCTGATGAGATGTAAATCTGACCGTGCGACCTCCGCGTGGTACATTTTGGGTATTGCTAACACCGGCGGTAGCTGATAATGAATATGATAACTTTAACGTTAAATATCTCAACGAAAAAAAATCATATCGCAAAATCGTTTTCAGCATCATTTTTGTATTGAAAAGAGCTTTCAAATGAGCCCCTACTCGACCCCCATGCTATTTAAGATTTTGCTGCCCCTGCCCACAACAAGGTGGCAGTAACTGGTAGATTTTATGACCACATTAAATCCCACCAAATTTCAACCCTCTAACTTGAGCCGTTCAAAAGTTATGAGGGTGTTCCGGAACCTTTGGTGGGAACTGTATATAAAATATACATTAAAAAGCGTCTAACACAAATGGATCCCCACATGGGCCTGGTCCAACATCAAAAAGTGCAAATAGTGAAAGACAAGGACTGGTATACCATAGTTACATAGTTACATAGTTACATAGTTAGTACGGCTGAAAAAAGACACATGTCCATCAAGTTCAACCAAGGGACGGGAAAAGGGCAGGAAAAATTTCTACACATAGGAGCTAATATTTTTTTGTTCTAGGAAATTATCTAACCCTTTTTTAAAGCCATCTACTGTCCCTGCTGTGACCAGCTCCTGCGGTAGGCTATTCCATAGATTCACAGTTCTCACGGTAAAGAAGCCTTGTCGCCTCTGCAGCTTGAACCTCTTTTTCTCCAGACGGAGGGAGTGCCCCCTTGTTTTTTGAGGGGGTTTTACAAGGAACAGGATTTCACCATATTTTTTGTATGTGCCATTAATATATTTATATAAGTTAATCATGTCCCCCCTTAGTCGTCTTTTTTCAAGGCTAAATAGGCTTAATTCTTTCAATCTTTTCTCATAACTTAAATTCTCCATGCCCCTAATTAGTTTCGCTGCTCTTCTTTGTATTTTTTCCAACTCCAGGGCATCCTTTCTATGAACTGGAGCCCAGAACTGAACTGCATATTCTAGATGAGGCCTCACTAATGCTTTGTAAAGTGGCAATATTACATCCCTGTCCCGTGAGTCCATGCCTCTTTTAATACACGACAATATCCTGCTGGCCTTTGAAGCAGCTGATTGACACTGCATGCTGTTATTGAGTTTATGATTTACAAGAACACCCAGATCCTTCTCAACAAGTGAATCCGCCAGTGTAGCTCCCCCTAGGACATATGATGCATGCAGGTTGTTGGTACCCAGATGCATAACTTTACATTTATCTACATTAAACTTCATCTGCCAAGTGGACGCCCAAACACTTAGTTTGTTTAAATCTGCCTGCAATTCATGAACATCTTCCATAGACTGAACTATATTACATAGCTTGGTGTCATCTGCAAAAATAGAAATAGTGCTATTAATCCCATCTTCTATATCATTAATAAATAAGTTGAATAATAGTGGTCCCAGCACTGAACCCTGGGGTACACCACTTGTTACCGGGGACCATTCAGAGTAGGAATCATTGACCACAACTCTCTGGATACGGTCCTTGAGCCAATTCTCAATACAATTACAAACTATATTTTCTAAACCTATAGTCCTTAATTTACCCATTAGGCATCTATGGGGGACAGTGTCAAATGCCTTTGCAAAGTCCAAAAACACTAAATCCACAGCGGCCCCTCTGTCTAGACTTCTGCTCACCTCTTCATAAAAACAGATTAGGTTAGTTTGACAACTTCTGTCCTTAGTAAAACCGTGCTGGCTGTCACTTATAATGCTATTTATTGTCACATAATCCTGTATATAGTCCCTCCACCATGTAAAGAAAACACATAAGCATGAGCAAAACAGCATTTGGTAAAAAAGAGACTATAGACTAGAACCAAGTCAAGATGAGGTATACAGACCAGGACAATGGGGGTAACCAACCCCAACTCGTATTTTGCACGTAGCTTTTTCTAGGGGCTATATCATGTGAGGAGGGGAACCAGTATATAAAGCCCTCCCCACCAAATTAATAGCATAGTATACAGTTAAAGGTAGAATTAGAAAATACAAACAAATAGCGTTACAAATGTAAGTTACCTCAATGTACAGTATGTAGTCCTAAAGCCAACTGGTGACCTTCCTATTTATAAAAGCATCACATGTGTGTAGTCAGATTTTTGGTGAATTATATAGCGTGACTAAAAGAACTGGCATCATAGGATATTAAATAATAGTAAATGGCAACCGCTATCCCACCTACCCGTCCCACCACAGACGAAGGGAGGTAGGGGCAGGTGGGAGAGTGGTCATACACAACTACAGGAAAGATGGAGTGATCTGCTGATGTCTATTGACGCCAACACAAGCTATGTCATTACGCCGGCATCTTTCTTTTAGTCATCACGCCATCTTTCCTGTAGTTGTGTATGACCGCTCTTCCACCCACCCCTCCCCTTGTTAGTGGTGGGATCGGTCGTGGGATAGCGGTAGCCATTTACTATTATTTAGTATCCCATGACGCCAGAGTAAATAACAAAGAGGCTGCAGCGCCCGTACAAGCACCGTAGCCCCTTCAAACAGCTGATCGAGGTGCTGGGGGTCAGACCCACACCGATCTAAAATTAATGGCCTATGCTTGTGAAAGGCAATCAAATTTAAAATAACCCTTTTAACACATTATGAGAATGTCTTCATACACAGCGTTTTGGTTTGTGGCGTTTTTGTGGCCATTTTTTTTAATATGCAGCATCCTGAAGGTATGTGTAATGGATTTGCCTGACACAGCTTCTTTGTCGACGCCCGTGATTAATCAGCCTGCATCTGTGCCTAGGTCTGTGTTAGAATGACTCGATCTACTACCACTCAGGCTGGGAGGCTGAGGAGTGGGAGAACCTATCACAGCCTGGCTAGACGGAGCTAGCTCCCGCCCTCTGTCTATTTATACCTTCATTTCCTGCTCCTCCTTTGCCTGTGATTCTGTCCTGTTTCCTGGCTCTGCTGCTCCTGCTTGTTCTATTGTCCTCTGCTTCAAATTGACCCTGGCATACTGACTACTCTCCTGCTCTGCGTTTGGTACCTCGTACACTCCTAGTTTGACTCGGCTCGTTCACTACTCTTGTTGCTCACGGTGTTGCTGTGGGCAACTGCCCCATTTCCCTTAGCTTCTGTGTACCATTGTCTGTTGGTCTGTCGTGCACTTATTGAGCGTAGGGACCGTCGTCCAGTTGTACGCCGTCACCTAGGACGGGCCGTGCAAGTAGGCAGGGACTGAGTGGCGGGTAGATTAGGGCTCACCTGTCTGTCTCCCTACCCCGTCATTACAGTATGTCTTTAAAATTGGCCATACACATTAAATGTATGTCGGCTCAACCCACTGATCTAATGTGTATGGCGGTGTCCCAACTCTCTCCCAACAGCAGATGTTTGTCAGTAGATAAGTCGCTGCCAGAGAAGTCCGGCAGCGGCTTCCTCCCTATTGAAAACACATGCACGCTTGGCCGAGCCGAGAGTGCATTTGCGCGGAGCAGTCACTAGGGATAGCAGTCGTTTGGCCGACTACTATCTCAAGTTTATGGCTAGTCCCAGATGACTGTATTCTCTTTGCTTTTCATGGAATACACTGGTAAGAACAAGAGTGCAGTCATTATCAGTTTCCTGCTCACCTGACAATCGTAAATGTCAAAGCTCTTTATAACCTTTGAAGCTTTTATATGATATAATGTCTATGGTGAAAAAAAACAACGTAAATGAGATATTGTATTATAGGAAAGATAAAAACCAAATATATTTAAAGTACAGCTCAATTTTCACTGAAATTAATAATAAAAATAACAACAATAATCAGAAGAAAAAATAAAACCAATAATTTTCAATTGTCATTGTATATAAATAATATACCTTTCTATGCATTAAGACTTAAAACAGCTCTTCTTCTCCCTATAGCATTGATGCCTATCAGACATAAACTGGGAATGGATACATAGCAAGACTCTAGACAATGCAAGGATAGCATAGGAGTGAATGTTGGAATAACATTAATTATATTTTGATGTCAATACCTACATTTTTGTCATGTTTAGTGTTCCCTGGAATTGCCTTATTTTTTTCTTTGGTTCAATGTGTGTATGTACCTCGAATATAGATGTATGAGAGCACTGTAGATGTCTTGTGAGGTGCCAGGAGAGTCTCATGCAAGACCTCTCATAATCTATTTGGTTGGTCACCACTGTATTGTAGTGCACCAAATACTAGATATTTCACTGGCAAAGAGGTGTGAAGTTGTTTTTAAGAGATAATTGACCACTCTGCTGTTTTAATGATGAATAGCATAGAAAAAAACTTATTTCTTCAAACCGTTTTCTGTCTTGAATCTAAGAAAAATAAAAACACATGTTGTGTCATTACAAAGTTAATGATGCTATACTAGTTTCCATTTGTTTCAATTAACATTCTCTGTCTCACACAACTCACTGAATGCCCCCATTGTTCTTGTAATTAAGGGCAACAAACAATGTGCAAAGAATTTTTCATTTCTTTATAAAACATCATTGAAATGTTTAAAACTTTCATTTACATGCACAAATTAAAATACAGGAAAAAAAATCAAAAAAGAAATCTAGCGATAAAGGGTGTCTCGTTGAATATACCCTCAAACATAAATCTTATAGTTTCCCTCCTATTGCAATCTCCCGGCTGATACGACATTGGGTGTGGAGAGATAGTACTGCATGCTGGGCAGTGCAGGTGTCATGGCAACCGTACGCCGCCCATAGAGCATGGTAGACAGGTCCTAGTAATTAGGTTAGGACCCGTGCATGATGGCTTTATCACAACACAGATTATTTTCCCACATTTAGCGTGGAGTTTCGCCTATTCTCACTTCAAGGGCTATCATGTCGGCCAGGTCTAAGCTGAAATATCATGACTTCATGTAACATAATGATACATGAAGATCTCGAGGACAATGACAAAATGAGTAGTGATTCCTATTAAGATGTCATCTGCACACCTAATCACTCCAGGAGTATATTCCACTCAATGTGTTATTACCAAAAACAGAACTCTACACGTAAAGGGCAGCAAAAATATTGAAAAGAAGGACTAACCCTGGTTAATTAGTTAGTACGACAATATGCCAGAAGCCAATGGAAGCGTTGGAGGCCAAAAGCAGACCTGGTACTCTGGAATAGCACTCACCTGTTTGGCACAGACCCATAGGGTCAGAGATTGTGTAGGACCAGGGGCAGGTTCTCTACCAAGTGCATCAATAAATGTAAGAGCATTAAATGTATTAACATTTAGATTTGTCTTCAATTAGATGATTAGAAACTATCGTTAGTATGTTCTAGTAGAGTGTGAAGCACAGAATTCAGATTGTGCAGAGTCCATCAGAAAGTCAGCAGGGAGATAGTTCACCAAATGTGTATACAATAAAACAGGTTAAAAACAGGGCGAATGTCAGCAGGAAAGAAAGGGAAAGAGAAAGGTTGAGCGTTTTTGTTCGATGGGTAATTATAACTAATGACAGAGCATTAATGAGATACAAAGGAGTAAGATCAGAGAAAGTGTAAGAGATAATATGTTAGGACGCTGGGATATCACCATCAGGAGGATCTGATAGAATCTCATGATGGAAGTTGTCAATCTAATCTTTGAAAAAGGATGTCATAATGTGGCCACTGAAATCAGTAGCAGGTGCCTCTACGCTAGATGCAAGGAAGATAGTCAAAAAGGCATTTGGGCTTGTTTTGAAAACAATAGTGTAGAGTATTTAACATAGTATCATAGTTGGTAAGTCCAAAATAAGGCATATGTCCAGTTCAGCCTATAATTCCCTGCCTACTCCAATATATAGTAGTTCTCTTGTTATCTTTAGGCCAACTGCAATGAACTTGAATATCCACATGTGAGACTTCATTTATTAGCTCACAGCAGATTTAGAACATCCTTGCAAGTAAAATGTTTCCATTGTGTGTCAAGGGTGACTACAAAGGGATATAAAATGCATTTTAGTGTATGGTTACAGTGTACATTAGAGAGGTTAGGGCAAGAGAGAGGGTAGATGGGAGAGAATGCCTGCTTGTATAGTGTTCAAGGTAAACAGCATAAACATGTGCATGTAACATGTAGATTTTGTGGAAGGAACATAAGAAGATGGTGATCTAACACTGATGAAGTAAAGTTGGGTTAATAAGTAATACAACATTGGCACCAAGTAAAGGTCAGATAAAGTTTCATGTGTTGCTCAGTTAGATAGTTGGGAATGTCTGGTGCTGGATAATGACATTTCACTGTTCACTTACACTTTAAATAAAATACATATAATAATACATTGCATAATATATAATATACAATACATACATAACAACTAATATTGTTGTTAGCCATTGAGCTTAAAGAGGCTCTGTCACCAGATTTTGCAACCCCTATCTGCTATTACATCAGATCGGCGCTGCAATGTAGATTACAGTAACGTTTTTATTTTTAAAAAACGAGCATTTTTGGCCAAGTTATGACCATTTTCGTATTTATGCAAATGAGGCTTGCAAAAGTACAACTGGGCGTGTTGAAAAGTAAAAGTACAACTGGGCGTGTATTATGTGCGTACATCGGGGCGTGTTTACTACTTTTACGAGCTGGGCGTTCTGATGAGAAGTATCATCCACTTCCCTTCAGAACGCCCAGCTTCTGGCAGTGCAGACACAGCGTGTTCTCCAGAGATCACGCTGTGACGTCACTCACAGGTCCTGCATCGTGTCAGGACACATCGGCACCAGAGGCTACAGATGATTCTGCAGCAGCATCGGCGTTTGCAGGTAAGTCGATGTAGCTACTTACCTGCAAATGCTGATGCTGCTGCAGAATCAACTGTAGCCTCTGGTGCCGACACGATGCAGGACCTGTGAGTGACGTCACAGATCTGCACTGCCAGAAGCTGGGCGTTCTGAAGAGAAGTGGATGATACTTCTCATCAGAAAGCCCAGCTAGTAAAAGTAGTAAACACGCCCCGATGTATGCACATAATACACGCCCAGTTGTACTTTTACTTTTCAACACGCCCAGTTGTACTTTTGCAAGCCTCATTTGCATAAATACGAAAATGGTCATAACTTGGCCAAAAATTCTAGTTTTTTAAAAATAAAAACGTTACTGTAATCTACATTGCAGCGCCGATCTGATGTAATAGCAGATAGGGGTTGCAAAATCTGGTGACAGAGCCTCTTTAAGTGAAAAGACCTTTGTTCCCAATCTATGGGCGTTTGACAAATATCTAGCTGAAACCCAATGTTCTCATCTGATGGTTACAGATGATACATAAATAGTGATATCAATTGCAACAGTATTAGAAGCAGTAATGTAAGTCTATTAAAATACAAAGTTTATAAAAACAACCCGGAATATAAATTGTATTGTGTGAATTTACCTCTATATTTTTGTCTACATTGTGTTTGTAATATGGATCAACTACAGTTAAATGTATATAAAAATAAAAAGCTGCCTATTTTCTTGAGGCTCTATTGATTTCCGTGAGGGGAGGTTGTGGCACCAACATAAAACATCCTGCACAACTTAAATCCAAAATTAAAAACAGATATGTAAATAGGTGAATGATTTACATTAGCTTTGTATTCAGAACTTTCCAAATAGAGTATAGGAATTCGAACATGAAATATGCTTATGTGAATGAGCCCTAATTGTAACAGAACCCTTACTAAGGTACAGAAACAAAAGGGTACTTTTTGGACAATGCTATAATGGAGTGATTGTAAGATGTAATAATGTAATTTATATTAAATTGATAAAGGTTTAAAAAAACATTGAAAGGAATTTATTAAACCTGGTGTTTCATATGCCAGTTTTAATATGATAAGCGCTGAAGTAAAATGTGCCTAATTTATTAAGAGGAGCACACATTTTCAGCTGTCTGTGCTCCACAGAGCTGGCATTGATTACCTTTATAGTTTACGCCAGTTCGTGGCATAAATTATAGTAAATGTGCTGGGCCGCAGATGGCCCCTCACACTTTTGCTAAGCACCACCCACTTTATAGAAAACTGAGTGACGGAAACGGCACAAAAGTCGCAACTTTACCCTCAATTTGCAGCTATTTTTCTGTTTGTAACTTTTCTACCCCAGAAAGCTGGCATAGAAAAGTTAATGAATTCCCCACATTTTCTTTTATTTTAAATTACTTTGTAATATTACCATATAGGTTTATAACGACGATGGTTTGTGGAGGATACTCCAGAAAAAGACTCACTACGACCCATATCTAACACACCTTAAAATGACTAGGAGTCTTTCACAAGGAAACTATTTAAAGGCTTAGGACCTTTTACCATCATTTCTTGATACAAGCAATCTCAGTGTCAGGCAGGATCCGCCTTTTAAGTGATCTGATAACGTATGGCAAAAAAACAAATTACACATGTAGCAATAATCACAAACCCTGAGCAAATTAATTCAGCTTCATCTGGCCCACTTATGCTTGTGCTGATTAGATGACGGAAAGAAAGTAACTGATCCAATAAATTTTACTCACATTTAACATAAGGGTGTGTCATAGAAATATAGGTATATTATTTCATATATTTCTTCGTTCATTATGTTTCTTCTTTTGGGCTGTGATATCTAGTACCACAGAATATGACATAGAAAGAATGACATTAGTTAAAGGGGTTGGCCAGGAATAATTTTTTTTTTTATTTTGACTTAATTTGACATTTACAAATAATTTTGCAATAAAATATTTGCTTCACAGTGGCAGCATTTCTGTGTTCTTTAATGCGGTCACGTGACCGCACCTGCTGTGAATTTTTAACTTCTTGAGATGTTCCGTGCCTCAGACCAGCCAACACTTCCGGCTAAGCCAAGTCACAACTTGTCATCAATTATGTGTACAGGCAATGGGCCGGGCGGAAGTTCCTTGAGTTCTTCACAGCTCCGCCTCTTGTCCCACTGCCTGTGAATGACTCTGTGACACGTCAGGTTTTCCTG
The DNA here is from genome assembly GCF_050947455.1 of Rhinoderma darwinii. Taxonomy (NCBI): domain Eukaryota; kingdom Metazoa; phylum Chordata; class Amphibia; order Anura; family Rhinodermatidae; genus Rhinoderma; species Rhinoderma darwinii. The sequence continues at coordinate 223,819,708 of NC_134691.1, forward strand.
GACCGGAATCAAGAGTATTGCCGACGCTCTGGCCGGGGATTCTTCTAGACGGAACCCCTGATGTCACTGTCCATATATGGACAGGGACATAAAGAGCTCCCTCTAAGCAATGCTCTGGCCAGGAATTCCACTACTTTAGGGAACCCCTGATGTCCCTGTCTGTTTCTTTCCCTGTCTGCAACGCTATGGCTGGAGATTCCACTCCTAGAAGGAGCCCCAATGGCGCTATCTATGGGGGACATGGTTGACACCATTTACAGGGGGCGTGGGAGTGGAATCTCCAGCCATAGCACTGCAGACAGGTACATAAACAGGTACATCAGGGGCTCGCTCTAGGAGCAGAATGTCTGGCCAGAGCATAGGCCCAGGAGGATCCCCTGATGTCACAGTCCATATATGGACAGGGACGTCAGGGGTTCCCTCTAGTAGCGGAATTCCCGGTCTGGAGGAGTCCCTGACCAGGCCAGAGCGTCGGCAATGACCATATATGGACAGTGATGTCAGGGGCTGCTCCTGGTGCAGAATCCCTGGCCAGAGCATTGACAATGTTGGTGCTCTGGTTGTGGATTACGCTCCTATAGGGAGTAAAAATGGCGCCTACTACAGGGGGAAGTAGCGCTATCTACAGTGGGTGGCACTATCTACAGGGGGGACGTGGGTGTCACTATCTGCAGGGAAAGTGTGGCTGGCACTATCTACAGGGAACTGTGTGCCACTATCTTCAGGGGGCTATGTGGCACATATATGGACAGTGACATCAGGGGCTACTCCTTTAGCGGAATTCCGCTCCTAGAGGGAACCCCTGATGTCACTGTCCATATGTTGAAAGTGATATCAGAGGCTCCTCTTGGAGCGGAATCCCCAGCCACAGTGTGGCCGATGCTCAGGCTGGGATTTCCACTTCTAGAGGGAGCCCCAATGGTGCCATTTACAGGGGGTTGACGGTATCTTCAAGCGAAGTGCGGCACTATCTACATTGCCACTGTGGCATTATATGGGCACAATCTACAGGGGAGACTGTGGTGCTATCTACATGGGCACTGTGTGTGGCACTATATACATGGGCACTGTGGCACTATCTATGTGGGCACTGGTACTTTATATGTGGGCACTGGCACTTGGGGCTGCTAAGGGGGCATTATACTGTATGGGGCATTATACATTATGGGGGATCTGTGTGGGCATTAAACTGTATGGGGACATCTGTGTGGGCATTGTACTGTATGAGGGCATTATACTATATGGGGGCAGCTATGGGGGCATTATGAAGTATAGGGTAGCTATGGGGCATTATACTGTATGGGGGAATTTGTGTAGGCATCATACTGTATGGGAACATCTGTGTGGGCATTATACTGTATGGGGGCATCTGTGTTGACTTTATACTTTACGGAGATATCTATGGGGACATTATACTGTATGGGGGCAGCTAGAGGGCATTAAATTGTGTAGGGGCATTATACTGTGTGGGGGGTTCTATGGACTGCAGGGACAGTCAGAACCTTTTCTCTCCTATATCCCAATTGCTGACTTTAATGACTAAACTGAATAAAGACTAAGATACCTTGTGTGGTAAAGTGGGAATGGCCACAGCATTATTATTATTATTAACATATCAAACATTGTAAACAACTGGCCTGAAGGCTTTGATTAGCAGGTATGTAAGGTGTCCTATCCTGCCTTCATTGCCATAACTCGCCAAGGAGGAGAAATGAGAAACCTACTTGGTTCACCGACCACCCCCACTAAGCAACAATAAACCACGTTCTGCCCCATCTTGTACATCCAGTGGGAGAATGTCCAGACCAATCATATAAATGAATGGCATCAGGACCCAATAAATCTGCATTATCCCCTTCTAACAAATGATGCCGAAGTGCGACACCACCCAAGGAGTGCACAAACGGTGAAACCCGGACGTTCAATAATCTACGCGCCCTCTCTATGGCCAAAACGTCTCTTGCATTTCTCCAGACGGTACGTGCTACAACCTCTGACCAAACCAGGACGCAACAAGGGAAAAGGCAATGGAAATGGTCCAAGTCCGTTTTGATCAAGGGCAGGAGCTCCGCTAGCTTTACTTGGCCAAGGTCGTTGCCCCCAGTATGTATAATGAGGATCACTGGAGCAGTCACATCGTGACTGATTGAAACTATTTCGGGCAACAGTTGCACCCACCCTAGGCGCCTGATCCCTCTCTAGTGTACATCACAATGTGTAAAACCCAAGTCAGAGCCAAGGGGGCAGCGTGCAGCACGCTGGAAGGCCCAATAGACATAAGAATGCCCAATGATCCATATTTTAGGCCGGCAACTAGTAAAACATAAAAAATGGGGAGGGGGGGGGGTTGTAATTTAAATATTTATTTACAAATCAAATTAGGCCCTACATATAACTTATAGCAGTCCGACATCCATCGTCCCAAACGCATGATCTCACAATCACCCAAGCCTAAAGCATCCGCCTCAGTTGCAGCACCAATACGGAATGAATGTGTACCCAAATCGCAGACAGGCAAACCCAACCTCTTCAGGCAGGATTCAAGAACAGCCGTAGCATGGAGCAAAAATTGTACACTCGGGGCTCGTCGCGACACAAAATTCCGGATTACGGAAACAGGGCAATGATCACAACCCAAACGGCCAAGGGACAACCAAGCACCTTTACTGACCTGCACAGTTTTGGATTTACAAAAACAGATCTTCACGGAATCCTGTAAGACTACCACGCCCGCTGACAAAAGATCCCCTTCCTTTCTGATACTAGGAGCGACCAACTCGCTAATATGCAAAGCACCAAAAAAGGCAAGAATAAATGCCGTCCGAAACAAACAATGCTCACATTCATCCAAACAAACTTCTGACAAAACAACTAACATATTGACAAACAACTAAAAGGAAACTGGACGCCTCGTATCACACGTGACATATTCCTTCTTCCATCCCCTAAGAGCTTGACATACAATACCGGCAAAGACCCTGAAGACAAACTATTAACCGCATAAACAACCGCCACATTGTCCGTCCAAAAACAAATCCTCTTTCTGGACATCAAACTACCCCACAATTTCAATGCTACTACTATAGAGCACTGAAATTTCCACATCTTGGCAAACCGCACGACCATTAAGAAACATAAAAAGGATTGCCACTCGAACACTCAGCCCATTGGAATAATTTGGCACGCAAAGACCAGGAGTCCCAGTAGGGACTGTAATTGTTTTTATGTCACTTTCTTAGACCTCGCCACCTGCTCTACCTGTGACACTAAACTTGCAAGCTTATCCTCTGGCAGTCTAAAGACCATCTCCTGGGTGTCAATCTCGATACCCAGGAAGGACAACTTGACAATCGTGCCTTCAGTTTTTTCTTCCGACACTGGAACACCATAACGCACTTTCCTAAAAGTATCTAGCAAAAATGCACAAACCCCAGAATTCTTCGGGCCTATGAACAAAAAACTGTCTAAATAATGTATAACTGAAGGTAAACCTGTCTCGAAACAGACTACCCATTCTAAAAAGGAAGCAAACATCTCAAAATAGCTACAAGAAATCGTACAGCCCATAGGGAGACACAAATCTACATAAAAACAACCATCCAAACAACAACCTAGCAAATTAAAGCCCTCTGGGTCAACCAGCAGCAGACAAAAGGCTGACTCAAAAGCTAATAATAATAGATTTAGCGATAATGCACCAGGCCCTGCATTATGTACTAGCTGTACCGACATCAAACGAAGTGTATGAAACCGAAGCCTCTTCTTTGGATATCCCATCGTTGACTGAACCCCCACAAGGGAAGGATAGATTGTAAATCATCCTAAACTTCCCCCGTTCTTTCAAGGGGACCAAGCAAATAGGGGAGACCTTCAGATTTGAATATGGGGGCTCCAGAAATGGACCAGCCATTGTACCCAAATTAACTTCTTTCAACCGCTTTTCACAGACTATGTCAATATGTTCCCTAGCCGATTTAAGGTTATTCGTTAACTTTAAAATTAATGAATACTCGAAAGGAATAATAAAATCTTTGCTAATGTAATGACGGGGTAGGGAGACAGACAGGTGAGCCCTAATCTACCCGCCACTCAGTCCCTGCCTACTTGCAACGACCCATCCTAGGCGACGGGGTACAACTGGGCGACGGTCCCTATGCTCAGTAAGTGCATGACAAGCAGACAAGGGTACACAGAAGCTAGGGAAACGGGGCAGCTGCCCACAGAACACCGTGAGCAAAGAGAGTAGTGAACGAGCCGAGTCAAACCAGGAGTGCACGAGGTACAAAACGCTGAGCAGGAGAGTAGTAGTAAGCCAAGGTCAATAACAAGCAGAGGATCAGTAGTTCAAGCAGCAGCAGCAGCAGAGCCAGGAAACAAGCAGAGCAGAATCACAGGCAAAGGAGGAACAGGAAAGTCAGGTATAAATAGACAGTGGGTGGGAGCTAGCTCCGTCTGGCCAGGCAGTGATAGGCTCTCCCACTCCTAAGCCTGCCATCCTGAGTGGTGGAAGATGGAGTCAGTCTCACAGACATAGGAGCAGGTGCAGACTGATTACCCACGGGCGTCGACACAGAAGCTGCATCTGGCAGATCCTTTACAGTACCCCCCCTTTTATGAGGGGCCACCGGACCCTTTCTAGATGGACCTGGTTTATTGGGGAAACGAAGGTGGAACCTCCTGAGCAATACCCCAGCGTGAACATACTAGGCGGGTACCCAAGTCCTCTCCTCAGGCCTGTATCCTCTCCAATGGACCAGGTACTGGAGGGAGCCTTGGACCATCCTGCTGTCCACAATCTTGGCCACCTCGAATTCTACCCCCTCAGGGGTGAGAACAGGGACCGGAGGTTTCCTCGAGGGAGCCAAGGACGGGGAGCAGCGTTTAAGGAGGGAGGCATGAAACACGTCGTGTACTTGAAAAGACGGGGGCAACTCCAGTCGGAAGGAGACGGGGTTAAGGACTTCAATGACCTTGTACAGCACTATAAACCGGGGAGCAAACTTCCTGGACGGGACTTTAAGGCGCAAATTTTTTGAAGATAGCCACACCAGATCCCCGACCACAAACATGGGGTTAGCAGAACGTCTTCTATCTGCCTGAGTCTTTTGTATGCTCTGGGATGCCTCTAGGTTCTTCTGAACCAGGGCCCAGACTGTGCACAGTTCCCGATGAATGACCTCTACCTCGGGATTGTTGGAACTACCAGGTGAAACGGAGGAGAACCGTGGATTAAACCCAAAATTACAGAAAAAGGGGGAGACCCCCGACGAGTTACTGACTAAGGGAAAATTCGGCGAGGGGAATGAAGGAGACCGAATCATATTGACATTCAGAGATAAAACACCTTAAATATTATTCTAGAGACTGATTAGTCCTCTCAGTTTGGCCATTAGTTTCAGGATGGAAGGCCAAGGAGAAGGAAAGATCAATCTCCAACTTTTTACAGAAGGCTCTCCAAAACAATGAAAAAATTGTACCCCTCTGTCAGAAACAATATTGACAGGAACCCCATGGAGACGCAGGATGTGTTTGACAAACAAGGTAGCTAACGTCTTAGCATTGGGTAGTTTCTTGAGGGGCACACAGTGGCACATCTTACTGAAGCGGTCTACTACAACCCACACCACCGACTTGCCTTGGGATGGAGGCAAATCGGTGATAAAATCCATGGAGATATGGGTCCAAGGTCTCTGGGGAATGGGCAAAGAACATAGTAAGCCCGCTGGTCGGGACCTGGGAGTCTTGGACCTAGCACAAACTTCACAAGTGGCGACGTAGGCCTTAACGTCTTTAAGCAACCCAGGCCACCAGTAGTTTCTGGCAATGAGGTGCTTGGTACCCATGACGCCTGGATGGCCAGATAGTGCAGAGTCATGATTTTCCCTAAGTACCCTTAGCCGGAATTGCAGGGGAACAAACAGCTTGTTCTCAGGAAGTTTCCCGGGAGCTGAATCTTGAGCAGCCGCAATTTCGGAGACTAAATCAGAATCAATAGAGGAAATGATTATACCTGGAGGCAAAACACAAGCAGGATCTTCCTCCGAAGTAGGGCTGGCCATGAAGCTACGCGACAGTGCATCAGCCTTAATATTTTTAGACCCAGCCCTATAGGTGACCAAAGAGTTGAATCTGGTAAAAAATAATGCCCATCGATCTTGTCTCGGGTTTAGCCTTCGGGCAGATTCTAGGAAAACCAGATTCTTGTGGTCGGTAAGGACTGTTACCTGGTGCCTAGCCCCCTCCAGGAAGTAGCGCCACTCTTCAAATGCCCATTTAATGGCTAAGAGTTCGCGGTTGCCAATATCATAGTTACTCTCAGTGGGCGAAAACTTCCTGGAGAAGTAGGCACAGGGACGGAGATGGGTGAGGGACCTGGTACCCTGGGACAAGACAGCACCCACTCCCACCTCGGAGGCGTCAACCTCCACGATGAATGGCTCCATTTGGTTGGGCTGAACCAGCACTGAGGCCGAGATAAAGCACTTCTTAAGGACCTCAAATGCCTGGACAGCCTCAGCAGGCCAGTGGAGGAGATCAGCACCCTTGCGAGTGAGATCCGTAAGAGGCTTAGCGATGACCGAGAAGTTAGCAATAAATCTCCTGTAATAATTAGCGAACCCCAGGAAGCACTGTAACGCCTTCAGAGAGGCAGGTTGGACCCATTCCGCCACAGCCTGGACCTTGGCGGGGTCCATGCAGAATTCATGAGGAGTGAGGATTTGACCCAAAAATGGTATCTCCTGCACCCCAAAAACACATTTTTCGGTCTTAGCAAACAGTTTTTTTTCCCGAAGGGCCTGGAGCACCTTCCTGACATGCTCAATGTGGGGGGACCGGTCATTGGAAAACACAAGTATGTCATCAAGGTACACTACAAGAAATACCCCCAGGTAGTCTCTTAAAATCTAATTTATGAAATTCTGGAAGACCGCGGGAGCATTACACAACCCAAAGGGCATGACGATGTATTCTAAATGACCTTCGGGCATGTTAAACTCAGTCTTCCACTCATCCCCCTCTTTGATGCGGATAAGGTTATAAGCCCCCCGTAGATGAAACTTAGAGAACCATTGGGCCCCCTGAACCTGATTGAAGAGATCAGGAATCAAAGGAAGGGGGTACTGCTTCCTTACAGTGACCTTATTCAAGTTCCGGTAGTCAATGCATGGCCTAAGACCACCATCCTTCTTTCCTACAAAGAAGAAGCCAACACCTACCGGAGAAGTAGAGGGGTGAATGTAACCGTTGGCCAAGCATTCCTGGATATACTCTCTCATGGCTTCACGTTCGGGACAAGAGAGATTAAATATCCTACCCTTAGGGAGCTTAGCTCCTGGTACCAAATCGATTGCGCAATCGTATTCTCTATGAGGAGGTAACACTTCGGAGGCCTCTTTAGAGAAAACATCAGTGAAGTCCTGAACAAACTCAGGTAGAGTGTTCACCTCCTCAGGGAGAGAAATAGAATTAACAGAAAAACATGACGTCATGCATTCATTACCCCATTTGGTAAGATCCCCAGTATTCCAGTTAAACGTGGGACTATGCAACTGCAACCAGGGAAGGCCTAAAACGAAATCGGACGATAATCCCTGCATCAACAGTACAGAGCACTGTTCCAAATGCATGGAGCCAACAAGGAGTTCAAAAACAGGGGTATGCTGTGTAAAATAACCATTAGCAAGAGGAGTGGAGTCGATACCCACTACCGGGACAGGTTTAGGCAAATCAATCAATGGCATAGCTAGAGACATAGCAAATTCCACAGACATAATATTAGCAGAAGACCCTGAATCAACGAAGGCACTGCCGGTAGCAGACCTACCACCAAAAGAGACGTGAAAGGGAAGCAAGATTTTATTAGGTCTCATATTTACGGGAAATACTTGTGCGCCCAAGTGACCTCCCTGATGATCACTTAGGCGCGGAAGTTTTCCGGCTGCTTATTCTTACGCCTACATTTGTTCACTTGATGCTTGTCATCCCCACAGTAGAAGCAGAGACCATTCTTCGGAACTCTCTACGTTGTGGTTGGGACACGGAGGCCCCGAGTTGCATAGCTACATCCGAGTCATCCGTGGAAGAACGAAGCCATGGAACCTCGGGAGGCATCATGGGGGAGTCAGAGGAGAAGGCAAAAAAACGTTTAAGTCGTCGTTCCCTGAGACGTCGGTCAAGCCGTACCGCTAAAGCCATAACCTGATCTAGGGAGTCAGAAGAGGGATAGCTAACTAGCAGGTCTTTCAGGGCGTTCGACAGACCCAATCTAAACTGTGACCTTAAGGCAGGGTCATTCCACCGAGAAGCTACACACCACTTCCTAAAGTCAGAACAATACTCCTCAACAGGTCTCTTACCCTGACGTAAGGTCACCAGCTGACTCTCGGCGAAGGCAGTCTTGTCAGTCTCGTCATAAATGAGCCCGAGAGCAGAAAAGAAAATATCAACGGAGGAAAGTTCAGGGGCGTCAGGAGCCAAGGAGAAGGCCCATTCTTGGGGCCTGTCCTGGAGCCGGGACATAATTATACCCACCCGCTGGCTCTCAGAACCAGAGGAGTGGGGCTTTAAGCGAAAATAGAGCCTACAACTCTCCCGAAAGGAGAAAAAAGTCTTCCGGTCCCCTGAGAACCGGTCAGGCAACTTGAGGTGGGGTTCAAGAGGTGAGGTGAGGGGCACTACCAGGGTAGCATCAGGCTGGTTGTCCCTCTGAGCCAGGGCTTGGACCTGTAGGGAGAGGCCCTGCATTTGCTGAGCCAGGGTCTCAAGGAGGTCCATAGTTGTGTCAGGGACCAGGGTAGACTAGGTATATGGGCCTGTGATTATGTAATGACGGGGTAGGGAGACAGACAGGTGAGCCCTAATCTACCCGCCACTCAGTCCCTGCCTACTTGCAACGACCCGTCCTAGGCGACGGGGTACAACTGGGCTACGGTCCCTACGCTCAGTAAGTGCACGACAGACAAACAGACAAGGGTACACAGAAGCTAGGGAAACGGGGCAGCTGCCCACGGAACACCGTGAGCAAAGAGAGTAGTGAACGAGCCGAGTCAAACCAGGAGTGCACGAGGTACAAAACGCTGAGCAGGAGAGTAGTAGTAAGCCAAGGTCAATAACAAGCAGAGGATCAGTAGTTCAAGCAGCAGCAGCAGAGCCAGGAAACAAGCAGAGCAGAATCACAGGCAAAGGAGGAACAGGAAAGGCAGGTATAAATAGACAGTGGGCGGGAGCTAGCTCCGTCTGGCCAGGCTGTGATAGACACAGCTTCTGTGTCGACGCCCGTGGGTAATCAGTCTGCCCCTGCTCCTAAGCCTGCCATCCTGAGTGGTGGAAGATGGAGTCAGTCTCACAGACATAGGAGCAGGGGCAGACTGATTACCCACGGGCGTCGACACAGAAGCTGTGTCTGGCAGATCCTTTACAGCTAAAGCCATAAATGAGGACCTCGGCTTCCTGTTTCCTGTGGTGTGCTACGACTGTGGCTACGGACCGCCACTGCTCACCTTTGGTGAACGGCCATGACTGCAGCCTCCTGGCCATCTGCCAGCGTCTCCCACCCCGGAGGCGCCAGCTGGCGCGGCCTTCCCACCCTGGTCTGTGCTGTAGGGTGCACGTGCTCGTCCCTGGCCTTAAAGGGCCTGCGCTTGTACTCTCAAAAGTTTCCCTAGCCTATCCCCTGATCATCCTGTACTATAAAAATGGCTCCGCCCTTCCCCCTCCTTGCCTGAGCATTATTGTAGTATTCCCATGTTTGTGTTACAAATGTTCCCTTAGTGTTATCTTGCTCCCAGTGCTCCTGTGCCCTGCTACCTGTATCCTGTATCCCGTGCTGTGTTTTGTTACTGAGCCTATCTAGTGTTGGAGTCGTGTTGTGCCACGCCTGCTGTTATACACCACGTCTAGTGTCATCTGCCACTCCCTGTCTGGCACAACCTGCCACGCCTGCTGTTTTTTGCCACGTCTGGTGTCATCTGCCACTGCTGGTATCATCCCTAACATCTGGCGCAACCTGCCACATCTATCCCCATCTGTGCCAGAGTCTCTGCCACTGTCTGGACTATCTCAGTTACCCTTGTGCTGCAAACTTTTTATGTAGACTTTGCATAAACTGTGACTTGGCCAGCTGCCTCTCCACTACGGTGGAGCGGCCTAGTGGGTCCACATACCCCTAAATCGTGACATGGTACTGCTCTAATCACAGCGCCGTCTCTTGGACACTCACCGGCATTCTCCACCGAGCCGGAGTGGGCCACCTTAGAAGGTTGCCTAACCCTGCGGAAGCATCAAAGTGCCGAGTGATCGCCCCCAAAAATGGAGCATTCGTGACAGAACTTGCAGGTTGCAAATAACTTGCAATGTCCCTCGTTGTAGAGCCACAGGCTCCCGTAGGAGGTGGGGCCGCGGTTCCAGGAGCAGTTCCTGAATCCGCGGCCATACCCTGATACTTTAATATCAGTTGTAACCGTACATCTCGGGCGACAAAGCCAAGCGATGACGAAAATCTTCATCATAACACCACCAACACCACCATAACACACCTCCGGCGCTGAAGATAATGTTGAAATAAACAAAGAGTTCAGCAACCTTTTCAGGGTTATGCTGACAATTAATATGTGCCACGGTAGAAAAACCCTGGAGCCAGTTGCCAAAAGTGTTGGCAAATTTAACTTTTTTATCGGAACCCTTTGTCAAAAGTGCGCTCCTTATCTACCTTCCCCCTGTCCACCGAGATCAAAGACCAGATTTCCACAAACTAATTTCTCAAAATTTTTACATTGACCTCCACAGACAAGGGAGTGCCGAGGGGAGCTACACCGCAAAACAAATAATCAATAAACATTTAACATGCTAAACTAGCTTCCCTCACAGGCAGGGGCTTGGACCCCTGGCGGAACAGAGGAAGCAGCCGCTCCCACATTTTTATCTTAACCGGCCACCACGAACTTTAGTACAGAAATCAAATCACTCCCAGACACCACAGTTTTATTAAGCCATGCGTCATGTGGACTCCAAGTCAGGGGCGTAGCTAGGGGGGGCAGGCGGGGCACGTGCCCCGGGCGCAGCTCAGAGGGGGCGCCAGCGCCACCTCCTCCTGCACTATAATTGTACCTGTGTCGCAAGGACACAGGTACAATTAGAAGCAATTCAGCGCCTTTCCACGAATGAAGCGACTGGTACCTTTTGTACCAGTGACGCTTCCGTCGATGAAAGGCGCTGACTGACTGACAGGGAAAGTCATCCTGCCCAGCCAATCAGCGCCTTTCATAGACGCCGCGTTCAACCCCCTGGAGACCTGCGCAGAAGAGAGCAGGTCTCCATGGCTGCCGGAAGGCGTGGGAGCGGGAATAAGGTGAGTTTGAAATTGTTTTTTGTTTTTTTAATTGTAATAGACGTGTGGCCGTATCTGCGGGGGGGACTTTGTCTACACGGGGGGGACTTTGTCTACATGGGGGACTTTATCTACGGGGGGGCTGTCTATCTACAGGGGGACTATATCTACAGGGCTGGGCTATATACAGGGGGACTATATCTACAGGGCTGGGCTGTATACAGGGGGACTATATCTACAGGGCTGGGCTATATACAGGGGGACTATATCTACAGGGCTGGGCTATATACAGGGGGACTATATCTACAGGACTGGGCTATATACAGGGGGAATATATCTACAGGGCTGGGCTATATCTACAGGGCTGGGCTATATACAGGGCGACTATATCTACAGGGGGGGCTATATACTGGGGTGGGCTATCTATAGAGCACCATATACAGGGGTGGGCTATATAGTATATAGCCCCCTGTAGATATAGCCCACCCCTGTATATGGTGCTCCATAGATAGCCCACCCCAGTATATAGCCCCCCCTGTAGATATAGTCGCCCTGTATATAGCCCAGCCCTGTAGATATAGCCCCCTGTAGATATAGCCCACCCCTGTAGATATAGCCCCCCTGTGTATAGCCCACCCCTGTATATAGCCCCCCTCTGTAGATATAGCCCCCCTGTGTATAGCCCACCCCTGTAGATATAGCCCCCCTGTGTATATCCCAGCCCTGTGTATATCCCAGCCCTGTGTATATCCCAGCCCTGTGTATAGCCCAGCCCTGTAGATATGGTCCCCCTGTAGATATGGTCCCCCTGTAGATATGGTCCCCCTGTAGATGGCCCACCCCTGTATATAGTCCCCCTGTAGATATAGCCCACCCCTGTATATAGTATCCCACAAATAGCTCCCCCTATAGTGCTCCACAGAAAGCCCACCCCTGTATATATCCGCCTTGTACATATAGTGCACCCCTGTATATAGTGCTCCACAGATAGCCCACCCCTGTATATAGTGCTCCACAGATAGCCCACCCCTGTATATAGTGCTCCGCAGATAGCCCACCCTTGTATATAGTATATACAGGGGTGGGCTATCTGTGGAGCACTATATACAGGGGTGGACTATCTAGTGGAGCACTATATACAGGGGTGGACTATATGTACAAGGGGGTGCTATATGTGAAACACTATATACAGGGGTGGACTATATGTGGAGCACTATATACTGGGGTGGGCTATATCTACAGGGGGGCTACATACATGGTTGGGCTATCTGTAGAGCTCTATATACAGGGGTGGGCTATATCTACAGGGGGCTATATACAGGGGTGGGCTATCTGTAGAGCACTATAGGGGGAGTTATTTGTGGGACACTATATACAGGGGTGGTTTATATGGGGGCACTATCTACAGGGGCTCTATGGCAGGCACTATCTACAGGGGGCTCTATGGCAGGCACTATCTACAGGGGGCACAGTGTATGTGTGGGACACGGTGTATGGAGCTATTATAATTAGAGGTGCAGTGTATGGCGCTATTATATTTAGGGGTGTAGTGTGTGATATAATGATAACTTTATATTTATTTATAGGTGCAGAAATGTTGGAAAAGTGAGAAGCTGAAGACATCTGAGCGGCAAACTGCAGAAATGAGCTGTGACCGGGTGAAGTCGTCATAGAGGTCTGGACCGGATGGAGAGAAAGAACTAGAATCTGAGATGTCACCGGTGAGTCACTTAATGTAAATGTTTATTCTGCCTCTAATCAGTACTGTAGTCACTGTATGATCTGCAGCAAGATGATGGTGGTATGATTATGATAGGATTTATTTTTTGTGAAATGGCATCTCCCAGCATATCCTCACCATTGTTCGGGCCACGCTGGGAGATGTAGTTTTACGCCGTACAAGCCTATACGGCAGGGGTTGCACTAAATTGAGTTGTATTTGTGCTGGTGTTGTATATATGTAGTGAGCTTGGCTCTGGTGTTGTGTATAGAACCATATTGCTTGTGAAATGTACAAATAATTTTATGCTCGCGTTACATAAAAAGAAATGACACTTCGATTGGTAGAGAAAACAAACACGGCGAGGGGGAAGGAGATGTTGGGGGGGAGGGCGCCAAACTGAATCTTTGCCCCGGGTGCTGGAGAACCTAGCTACCCCTCTGTCCAAGTGCAGGGCTCCCCGCAACTCCCGAGGGTGCCTCTTCCACCACAGGCTCTGCTAGAACTGAGGACTGTTCCCTATGTGGTGGACAGGCCGAGGAGACTACCTGGGATGGCGCCTAATTCCTTTGACAGGTGAGGGTTATCACAATGCCGACTGTGTATCCTTTTATCCGCAGCCCGACTTGATGAACACGATGGAGAATACAAGGATGAAGAGGAGGTTAGTCTCTCTGAAGAAGATGATGGCGATGGCTACTCCCGGGACTGCTCTCCCTTGGCATGGCGACGTCTACGACAATCGCGATGATGATCTCCTCCAGATTGACGTTTCCTCCCTCTTCTTGAAGACTTTGTTGCCGCATCTGAAAAATAAAAAAGGGACAGGGCAGAGGAGTGACCACCATCACCCATATTCCCCCTGGAACCTGCCATAGCGGAGCCTTCCTTGCCCCCCCCCAGAGGAAGGGCAGAACAGGAGGGGTCACTTCTTAAAGGATACAAATGATGTTGATGACGGCTCTGCAGCTCTGGCTTAGCACGGTCCTTTTGAGCCCCTTCTCCAGCAGACCTTCCAGCTTGACAGAGAGCTGGTATGTATGGAACGCTCTCAGCAGCACCCCTAAGCTGCCTCCTCCGTCCAACTTCTTCCCCGGCAACCCTCACAGCCACCGCTGCCTTCCCTGTCCTGCCCGCTTCCAGCTTCAGGGAAGTAGCACAGGATAGTGCCGCAGTGCTGTTAGCTGCGCAGGAAGCCCATGCACGGCTCAATTCTCTAACAAAGGCATCATAATAGGCTACCGTGGCGGCGATGTCATCCACACTCTCACCACCCTTCTCATCATAAGAGTGCGGCGGGCTGGTAATGGAAGCTCCAGACACTGCTCGCCTAACAACAGCAGCCGCTGCATCGTTCCCACTTGAACCCAGGTGAATAGCCTGGCATGGTGGTATGTCAGAAGTTTTGATCATTGGGGTCTGAGCACTGAGACCCCCACTGATCACTAAAAAAATGCAGCAGAAGCGCTTGGGTGAGCGCTGAGCCACTTCTTTTTTGATCCGCTTTTCTTTTAAAGCCGAGCATTTGGGGTATGGGATCAAAGACTGTAATGATGGGGGTAGGGAAACAGACAAGTGAGCCCTAATCTACCCGCCACTCTGTCCCTGCCTACTTGCAACGACCCGCCCTAAGCGACGGAGTACAACTGGGCGACAGTACCTACGCTCAATAAGTGCACGACGGACAAACAGACAAGGGTACACAGAAGCTAAGGGAAATGGGGCAGTTGCTCACGGCAACACCGTGAGCAACAAGAGTGGTGAACGAGCCGAGTCAAACCAGGAGTGTACGAGGTATCAAACGCAGAGCAGGAGAGTAGTCAGTAAGCCAGGGTCACTATGAAGCAGGGACAAAAGTACAAGAAGCTGCAGCAGGGCCAGGAAACCAAACGAGAAGAATCACAAGCAAGGAGGAACAGGAAAGGCAGGTATAAATAGACAGAGGGCGGGAGCTAGCTCAGTCTGGCCAGGCTGTGATAGGCTCTCCCACTCCTAAGCCTGCCATCCTGAGTGGTGGAAGATGGAGTCAGTCTCACAGACATAGAAGCAGGTGCAGACTGATTACCTATGGGCGTTGACACAGAAGCTGTGCCTGGCAGATCCTTTACATAGACTTTTTATTAAGCCGCACACAAATTGCTCGGCTTTCTGAGAAGAGCTAATCATAAACAAAGCGGCTCGGCAGTCACCCGAGTGCTTCTGCAGCTTCATTTTAGCTGTCGGAGGAGATCTCGGTGTTCGGACCCTCACCAATACAAAATTTTGAATTTTTTTTATTTTTTATAAATTCTTTTATTTTCTATTTTCAATAACAAGCAAAAGATAATAAAGTGCATACATGAGGAAGCACAAACATCGGCACGCAGGCCAATATATGCAGCAACAGCAGATGCGGAAAAACAGTATAGAGCAACTGACAACATCACCAGAAAAACCGTCCTGTGCACACTGATACCACCAGACATGCAAAGGGACTAGTAAGAAGAACAGGGCAAAAAGAAGATAGAGAGAAGCAGAAAGAAGAAGGGAGGTGGAGGGAAAAGAGATAGGATAGGGAACTTACATAAAGCACCAGACCAGAAGAATTAAAGTCAACAGGCAACAATGGTCCTAAATTCCACAGAAGATTGAAATCTAATCCAATGATGCCAGGTTTTGAGGAATTTAGCAGGGGTCCCTCTCATGGATGCAGTGAGATCCTTCATTCTCATAATCTCCTGAATCTTGCCGAACCACACGGGGTACGAGATTGTCTTCACAGCGCAGGAATGCATGCTCTAGCTGCATTCACCAGATGGCGAACCACTGAACTCCTGTACGTAGTTAATGGAATATCACACAGATGGAGCAGGAAGAAGGCCAGGGAACATGGAAGGGGAAAGTCCGTAAATTTGGAGGAGATGCGCCACACTTCCGACCAGAAGTCTGTCAACTTCGAGCAGTCCCGAAAGGTGTGTAAAAGCGTGCCCACATGCTCTCCACATCTCCAACACAACAGGGAGACGGCAGGTATTAATGCGTGCAATCTGGAAGGCACTCTATACCAGCGCGACAAGATCTTAAATCCTGCCTCCTGGAATCTGCTAGGCATGGAGTATTTATGTGTCATTGTAAACAAACGATCTTTATGTTCCGCAGTAAATGTTAGACCCAAGTCTCTCTCCCAGCTAACCAAATAGGAAGGTGTGGAGAGGTTTGATGGAGAAATCAGAACAGCATAAAGTCGAGACAGTGAATGACGTAATGTGCCCGTGCAAAGAAGCTCAAAAGGGGAACTGTCCTGAGAGTATGCAGATGGGTTAGGTAAGGACGTGAGGAAATGTCTCAGCTGAGTAACCTGCAAAAGGTAAAGGAGTGAGGGTCTGTAAGAGACGCTAATTGTTGGCTAGACATCCAGTTCCCACCCTGAATGAAATGGGCCACGTGTTCCCTACCTGCCCGCAACCAGTGCGGGAATGGACCTCGCTCCTGCCCAGGAGGGAATGCAGGATTGCCCAAAATAGGGAACAATGGGGAGGGAGAAGGCGAGATTTCTTTCCGAGGAAAGAGACGGGACGCAACCGCGAAGGTGGGCCCAACAGTCGGGTTTGTCCATGCCGATAAGGGAATGTGTTTGCCTAACCAAGGCAGTATCTGCAGAGGGACAGCAAAGAAGGTCTGTTCCATGGACACCCACTGTTTAACACCTAGTATGTCTACACCACTCCAGAATTCGTTATAAATGTGAGGCCTGATGGTATGAGACAAAATCCAGGAGGCCAACACCGCCCTCACATTTAGCACGGAAAAGCATAGAACGGGCAACCCGAGCTGGTTTCCCCGCCCATATTCATATTTTTATCGGTTCTGTCTGTACATCAGGAACATTCTGTTCCATTTAAAGGGAATGTGTTGCCAGAAAAACATGTTTTTTTTTTTAAAATTAAACATTTAGTGTGTGGGTGATTCAACATTGTTCAAATTTTTTTTATTTTTTTTCACGAGTCAGGAAATATTATAAATTAATTCTAATTTATAATACTACCCATTTTTGGTCACTAGATGGAGCTATCCCCAAAATTGCAGCTTTGCAAAATTGGGTAAAAAGCCCTCGCTCTAGTGAGATCTCAGCATCCCCCCCTCCTTTATCCTGGCTAGTGCCGGGATAAACGAGGGGTTTGAACGGTGTAACCTCCTACACTGTGTGTCGCCATTTTTTGAGCTAACACACAGTATAGTAGGTTTACATACAGTAGTAAACACACACAAACACGAACATACATTGAAATCTCTTACCTGCTCCTGCCGCCGCGGCTCCCTCCGGCCCGTCCGCTCCGTTTGCTGCCGCTGGTCCAAGTGCACAAATCCGGAAGCCGCGACCGGAAGTAGTAATATTACTGTCCGGCCGCGATTTCCGGTCCACAGGAAAATGGCGCCGGACGGCGCCAGTTTCGAATTGGACTGTGTGGGAGCGGCGCATGCGCAGTTCCCACACAGACGCCGTACACTGAAGTCAATGGGACGGGAGCCGTTCACAGACCCTATGGGACTGTGGCTGCCGTATTCCATGTCTGTATGTGTCGTTAATCGACACACACAGAAATGGAACAAAAAATGGCAGCCCCCATAGGGAAGAAAAAGTGTAAAAATAAGAAAAAGTAAAACACAAACACACAAATGAATATAAACGTTTTTAATAAAGCACTAACATCTTTAACATATAAAAAAATAATTTGTGATGACACTGTTCCTTTAAGGAGTTAGGGACTCGCAAGTCTGGGGATCCTTGTCGTGGATTGCGAGCTTGCGTCCTTTTGGCCAAAATGATTACTAATACCCCAGGTATTTTTCATTACTACGTATATTCGCTTCTCTTGGACACAGCCGGGTCTTTGATGCTGGGAGAGCATGGTGTGTTGTTGTTTGGTATAGCAAGCAGGGTAGCCCGCTCTATGAACTATCAAGGCGTCACAAATAGGCTTCTACCTGGCTATACACGTTGTGCCTCATGACGTACACACTATCCCTCCATGTTTCACACACTTGCACCCCATTATCCATTTATTTCTATTGAGGCACTTCACTCATTACTGCCCCCTATATTTCACTTATAGTATTACACTTGCACACACACTATTCATTTATTATTTCTTACTACACATCCCATGCACCACACACCACTCCCCTCAAGACCAGTGGGAGTGGCTATTATTATTTAAAGCACCTGCTCACTCCATCAGCGTTTCTGACCTGGCTGTGTCCATTTGTAAGTATGGCCTTTTTCGGTGGTTTTGTATATGTCCCTTTGTTTTTATCGGTTCTGTCTGTACATCAGGAACATTCTGTTCCATTTAAGGAGTTAGGGACTCGCAAGTCTGGGGATCCTTGTCGTGGATTGCGAGCTTGCGTCCTTTTGGCCAAAATGATTACTAATACCCCAGGTATTTTTCATTACTACGTATATTCGCTTCTCTTGGACACAGCCGGGTCTTTGATGCTGGGAGAGCATGGTGTGTTGTTGTTTGGTATAGCAAGCAGGGTAGCCCGCTCTATGAACTATCAAGGCGTCACAAATAGGCTTCTACCTGGCTATACACGTTGTGCCTCATGACGTACACACTATCCCTCCATGTTTCACACACTTGCACCCCATTATCCATTTATTTCTATTGAGGCACTTCACTCAATACTGCCCCCTATATTTCACTTATAGTATTACACTTGCACACACACTATTCATTTATTATTTCTTACTACACATCCCATGCACCACACACCACTCCCCTCAAGACCAGTGGGAGTGGCTATTATTATTTAAAGCACCTGCTCACTCCATCAGCGTTTCTGACCTGGCTGTGTCCATTTGTAAGTATGGCCTTTTTCGGTGGTTTTGTATATGTCCCCTTGTTTTTATCGGTTCTGTCTGTACATCAGGAACATTCTGTTCCATTTAAGGAGTTAGGGACTCGCAAGTCTGGGGATCCTTCTCATGGATTGCGAGCTTGCGTCCTTTTGGCCAAAATGATTACTAATACCCCAGGTATTTTTCATTACTACGTATATTCGCTTCTCTTGGACACAGCCGGGTCTTTGATGCTGGGAGAGCATGGTGTGTTGTTGTTTGGTATAGCAAGCAGGGTAGCCCGCTCTATGAACTATCAAGGCGTCACAAATAGGCTTCTACCTGGCTATACACGTTGTGCCTCATGACGTACACACTATCCCTCCATGTTTCACACACTTGCACCCCATTATCCATTTATTTCTATTGAGGCACTTCACTCATTACTGCCCCCTATATTTCACTTATAGTATTACACTTGCACACACACTATTCATTTATTATTTCTTACTACACATCCCATGCACCACACACCACTCCCCTCAAGACCAGTGGGAGTGGCTATTATTATTTAAAGCACCTGCTCACTCCATCAGCGTTTCTGACCTGGCTGTGTCCATTTGTAAGTATGGCCTATTTCGGTGGTTTTGTATATGTCCCCTTGTTTTTATCGGTTCTGTCTGTACATCAGGAACATTCTGTTCCATTTAAGGAGTTAGGGACTCGCAAGTCTGGGGATCCTTGTCGTGGATTGCGAGCTTGCGTCCTTTTGGCCAAAATGATTACTAATACCCCAGGTATTTTTCATTACTACGTATATTCGCTTCTCTTGGACACAGCCGGGTCTTTGATGCTGGGAGAGCATGGTGTGTTGTTGTTTGGTATAGCAAGCAGGGTAGCCCGCTCTATGAACTATCAAGGCGTCACAAATAGGCTTCTACCTGGCTATACACGTTGTGCCTCATGACGTACACACTATCCCTCCATGTTTCACACACTTGCACCCCATTATCCATTTATTTCTATTGAGGCACTTCACTCATTACTGCCCCCTATATTTCACTTATAGTATTACACTTGCACACACACTATTCATTTATTATTTCTTACTACACATCCCATGCACCACACACCACTCCCTTCAAGACCAGTGGGAGTGGCTATTATTATTTAAAGCACCTGCTCACTCCATCAGCGTTTCTGACCTGGCTGTGTCCATTTGTAAGTATGGCCTTTTTCGGTGGTTTTGTATATGTCCCCTTGTTTTTATCGGTTCTGTCTGTACATCAGGAACATTCTGTTCCATTTAAGGAGTTAGGGACTCGCAAGTCTGGGGATCCTTGTCGTGGATTGCGAGCTTGCGTCCTTTTGGCCAAAATGATTACTAATACCCCAGGTATTTTTCATTACTACGTATATTCGCTTCTCTTGGACACAGCCGGGTCTTTGATGCTGGGAGAGCATGGTGTGTTGTTGTTTGGTATAGCAAGCAGGGTAGCCCGCTCTATGAACTATCAAGGCGTCACAAATAGGCTTCTACCTGGCTATACACGTTGTGCCTCATGACGTACACACTATCCCTCCATGTTTCACACACTTGCACCCCATTATCCATTTATTTCTATTGAGGCACTTCACTCAATACTGCCCCCTATATTTCACTTATAGTATTACACTTGCACACACACTATTCATTTATTATTTCTTACTACACATCCCATGCACCACACACCACTCCCCTCAAGACCAGTGGGAGTGGCTATTATTATTTAAAGCACCTGCTCACTCCATCAGCGTTTCTGACCTGGCTGTGTCCATTTGTAAGTATGGCCTTTTTCGGTGGTTTTGTATATGTCCCCTTGTTTTTATCGGTTCTGTCTGTACATCAGGAACATTCTGTTCCATTTAAGGAGTTAGGGACTCGCAAGTCTGGGGATCCTTGTCGTGGATTGCGAGCTTGCGTCCTTTTGGCCAAAATGATTACTAATACCCCAGGTATTTTTCATTACTACGTATATTCGCTTCTCTTGGACACAGCCGGGTCTTTGATGCTGGGAGAGCATGGTGTGTTGTTGTTTGGTATAGCAAGCAGGGTAGCCCGCTCTATGAACTATCAAGGCATCAGAAATAGGCTTCTACCTGGCTATACACGTTGTGCCTCATGACGTACACACTATCCCTCCATGTTTCACACACTTGCACCCCATTATCCATTTATTTCTATTGAGGCACTTCACTCATTACTGCCCCCTATATTTCACTTATAGTATTACACTTGCACACACACTATTCATTTATTATTTCTTACTACACATCCCATGCACCACACACTACTCCCCTCAAGACCAGTGGGAGTGGCTATTATTATTTAAAGCACCTGCTCACTCCATCAGCGTTTCTGACCTGGCTGTGTCCATTTGTAAGTATGGCCTTTTTCGGTGGTTCCATATTCATCTATGTAGTATTGACAACAGGGTTTGGAAGAAGGGGCAAGGAATGTGGACGGGCAGAGATTGGAAGAGGTACAAAATCCACAGTAAAATGTTAATTTTAAATATTGCGCATCGACCAAACCAGGTAAAGGTGCCCGTCGACCAGGAGTCCAAATCGCTCTTTATGCGTTGAAGAAGCAGAGGGTAGTTAACCGCATAAAGGCGAGACAGATCACTGGTAAGCAGGACCCCCAAATATTTTAGAGAATCCCTGGCCCATTTAACGGAGAATGACTCCGTCAGATCCTCCACAAGAGACTGTGACAACAAGATATTGAGCACCTCCGATTTCTGGTAATTAATTTTGAAATTGGACAATATCGAGTATCTACTCAGCTCCGCCATCAGATTAGGCAAGGAAATCCTGGGTGAAGTAAGAAAAAATAGCAAATCATCCGCATATGCTGCAACATTATGGGATCTCTCCCCCAGAGGAACGCCCGCTATATCACTTATATCATATTGGAGCGCACATGATACAAGAAGAGCTCCAAGCATAAAATGAATATTAAGGGGGACAAGGGACAGCCTTGCCTAGTATTATTCGAAATAGCGAGCGAGGAGGAGAAGTGACCATTGATCTTAACCCGGGCCGAGGGGGATGAGTAGAGACTCGAAATCCATTGCATCATATGGGTGCCTAGTCCAATATACCGTAAGGTGCCCAGCATAAAGTCCCACTTGAACCTGTCAAAGGCCTTCTCCGCATCTGTGGACAGAAAGAACGTGGGCAGAGCCGAGGCAGCGGCTTGATATATTAAATTAATAGCCCTTGTGGTATTATCACGCGCTTCCCTAAGAGGCATAAAACCCACCTGGTCGTTATGAATAACATTTTTGTAAAAGAGGGGTCAGCCTATACGCTAACATTTTTGCAAACAACTGCAGGTCTACGTTTAATAATGATATAGGGTGGTAATTTTGGCACAGGGAAGGATCCTTCCCCTCCTTGAGTATTACTGTAATGTAAGCCCGAAATGTATCTTGGGGAAGGGAGCTCCCCTCAGTAAGTGAGTTGAAGGCATGTAGGAAGTGAGGGGAAAGCAGGTCCGAACAGGCCTTATAATATTGCAAAGGGAGGCCATCAGGGCCCGGTGCCTTCTCCAGTGGGGAGTCCTTCAATGCCTACGACAACTCGTCTGGGGAAATAGGAGCCTCCAGAGCAGCAAGTGCCTCCTGGGGGATGCTTTTCATCCCAGAGGTCTGAAGGTAGGACTCAATCCTCTCCATATGGTTCCTCCCATCAGGAGATGAAGAGGCGCGTGGAAGATTATAGGGAGAGTGGTAGTAGGCACGGAAGGCCTCCGTAATATCATGGGGAAGATGCAGGAGCCGATTGTGGGAGACTTGAATATGGGGAATATATGTACAAGAACGGATTTTTCGAATTGCCCGTGCAAGGGTCCTACCCAGTTTCTTACTGAATTCATAAAAGTGCCGTCTGCATTTAGCTAAGGAAGCCCTAGCCTTGGAAAGGCAGAGCGATAGAACCTGAACACTCAGCTGCCCCAGCTCCACCCCAACAACCCGGTCCAGGGAGGCCTTGTGGGACTGTTCCAACAAATGTATTCGGGACAAGAGATTCAACAAATGTAGCCCGCTCCCTCTTTAGTTTAGAACCAATGCGAATGAAGGAACCACGAACTACACACTTATGTACCTCTCAAATGCAAAGAGGGTGAACGTCCGGAGAGACATCTGTGGCAAAATAATCTTGAAGGTCCCTACGTATATCCGTTAATACCGTCGGATCCTGTAGAAGCGATTCATTCAAGCGCCACTGCCAGAAACTAGGGTGGACCATTAGAAGGGAGAGATTAAGTGTTATAAGAGCGTGATCAGAAAAGGTAATATCATCTATGGTAGCTAAGATGAGGCAGGAAAGGTGTGTATGACTTTGAATGAAATAATCTATTCTGGAGTATGAGTTATGGGGGCTGAGAAGAATGTATAGTCTTTTGTCGATGGGTGCATGAGATGCCACGCATCAATTAATTGATGTTCATGTAACAACTGACAAATACGACGATGGGCAGACATAGATAAAGACGAGTGCCCTCATGAGGAGTTTAAGGTGGGATCTAGGGGCACATTCAAGTCACCTCCCAATATTAGAGTACCTTCCAGAAAGTCATCCAACTCCGTCAGGACCCTCTCTAGAAAGGCAACCTGACCAGAGTTAGGCAGATAATATGAGGCCAGTGTGAACAGTGGGTTAGCCAGCCTACCTTTCACGCAGACATACCTTCCCGCTCCATCAGTGCGAGTCTCCACATGTTCCCAAGGGAGAGAGCGTGAAATCAGGATGGAGACCCCCTTTGTCTTAGAGTCTGGGGACATGCTATGATACCCGTCCGTATAATGTGAATCCGTGAGTTTCGGCATACAATCAGCCCGAAAGTGGGTCTCCTGAAGGAAGGCCACCTGCACTTTTTTCTTCCAGAGAAGACGGAGAATGGAGGACCTCTTCTCGGGGATGTTCAGACCTTGTGCATTCAGGGAAACAATAGTAATGTTAGACATGGTGGGTGAGGAAGAAGAAGACAGAGAGTGGAAAGGAAAGAAACAAAGAAAGAAAAAGTCCCCTTAGAAAAGGTAGAGAGACCAGAACAATGTAACAAGACAGCCCCACTATAAGTGGAGTACAAAACCCCTCAACAACTCGTCATGTGCTATTTAACCCTCAGAAGGAAAATACCCTCCGACCGAGACACCGCAACACGATGCGAAAAGCCAAAATTATATAAGAACTGCAAAATATACAAGGATTATCAAAATTAACTCAAGTATACTCCGGACCCAACCAACTAAATAATGAGTGGACTTCCAGACCCTCCTACAGAGAACCACCTACCACAGTAATCCCAAGGGGGGGGCTCCCAGCTGCCTAGGACAGCATGTATGGTGTCATCAGCATGAACGGCACAAACAGAGACAGGGGCACAACAGGCAGAAGGAGTATAAGCTAAGCAACAACGCTAAGAACTACGTTGGGAATCTAAAACGGACGATATCTGGAACCAATACCCCCCGTGACCAGCCTAACCTCCCCCTCCATCCCCTAACATGTACCCAGCCAGGCTAGTGAGACACAGAAGCAGGGAACTGGCATTAGTGTAGACTTCTGTGGAGACCGCACTACCCCTGAATGCAGAAACATGTGAAAGTCAACAAGGAGTGGAGCCCCCGTGCCATCGTACTATGCAGAATACCCTATTCAAAAACCAACACGACAGATTCATCCCCTGAAGTACTCTACAAATCGGAAATAAGCACATGTAAGGGTATGTGCTCACGAGAAGTGCCTTTACATCTGTAGCTATAGCCCACCCCTGTATATGGTGCTCCATAGATAGCCCACCCCAGTATGTAGCCCCCCCTGTAGATAGACACCCCCCCCACCGTATATAAAGCCCCCCCCCGCGTGTAGATAAAGCCCCCCCCATAGATAAAGTCCCCCCGTAGATAAAGTCCCCCTTGTAGATAAAGGCCCCCCCGTGTAGGCAAAGTCCCCCCTCCGTAGATAAAGTCCCCTGTGTAGATACAGCCACACTGTTAAGGATCTGCCAGGCACAGCTTCTGTATCTACGCCCTTAGGTAATCAGTCTGCACCTGCTTCTATGTCTGTGAGACTGACTCCATCTTCCACCACTCAGGATGGCAGGCTAAGGAGTGGGAGAGCCTATCACAGCCTGGCCAGAAGGAGCTAGCTCCCGCCCTCTGTCTATTTATACCTGCCTTTCCTGTTCCTCCTTGCTTGTGATTCTTCTCGTTTGGTTTCCTGGCCCTGCTGCAGCTTCTTGAACTATTTGACCCTGCTTCATATTGACCCTGTGTAATGATGGGGGTAGGGAAACGGACAAGTGAGCAACGACCCGCCCTAGGCGACGGGGTACAACTGGGCGGCGGTCCCTATGCTCAGTAAGTGCACGAGACCAACAGACAAGGGCACACAAAGCTAAGGGAAAAGGGGCAGTTGCCCACGGCAACACCGTGAGCAACAAGAGTGGTGAACGAGCCGAGTCAAACCAGGAGAGAACGAGGTACCAAACGCAGAGCAGGAGAGTAGTCAGTAAGCCAGGGTCAGTAAGGAGCAGGATTCAATAGTTAGAAGATGTAGCTGAGCCAGGAAACCACACGAGAAGAATCACAAGCAAAGGAGGAACAGGAAAGGCAGGTATAAATAGACAGAGGGCGGGAGCTAGCTCCGTCTGGCCAGGCAGCGATAGGCTCTCCCACTCCTAAGCCTGCCATCCTGAGTGGTGGAAGATGGAGTCAGTCTCAGAGACATAGACTCAGGTGCAGACTGATTACCTATGGGTGTATACACAGAAGTTGTGCCTGGCAGATCCCTTACACCCTGGCTTACTGACTACTCTCCTGCTCTGCGTTTGGTACCTCGTACACTCCTGGTTTGACTCGGCTTGTTCACTACTCTCCTGCTCTGCGTTTCGTACCTCGTACACTCCTGGTTTGACTCGGCTCGTTCACCACTCTTGTTGCTCACGGTGTTGCCGTGGGCAACTGCCCCTTTTCCCTTGCTTCTGTGTACCCTTGTCTGTCATGCACTTATTGAGCGTAGGGACCGTCGACCAGTTGTACCCCGTCGCCTAGGGCCAGTCTTTGCAAGTAGGCAGGGACTGAGTGGCGGGTAGATTAGGGCTCACTTGTCTGTTTCCTTACCCCCATCATTACATAATCACAATCCCATATACCTAGTCTACCCTGGTCCCTCACACTACTATGGACCCCCTTGGGACCCTGGCTCAGCAGATGCATGGTCTCTCCCTACAGATTCAGGCCCTGGCTCAGAGGGTCAACCAGCCTGATGCTACCATGGAAGTGCCCCTCACCTCACCTCTTGAACCCCACCTCAAGTTGCCTGACCGGTTCTCAGGGGACCGGAAGACTTTTCTCTCCTTTCGGGAGAGTTGTAGGCTCTACTTTCGCTTAAAGCCCCACTCCTCAGGTTCTGAGAGCTAGCGGGTGGGTATAATTATGTCCCGGCTCCAGGAAGGGCCCCAAGAATGGGCCTTCTCCTTGGCTCTTGACGCCCCTGAACTTTCCTCCGTTGATCTTTTCTTTTTTGCTCTCGGACTCATTTATGACGAGACTGACAGGACTGCCTTTGCCGAGAGTCAGCTGGTGACCTTACGTCAGGGTAAGAGACCTGTGGAGGAGTATTGCTCTGACTTTAGGAAGTGGTGCGTAGCTTCTCGGTGGAATGACCCTGCCTTAAGGTGCCAGTTTAGGTTGGGTCTGTCGAATGCCCTGAAAGACCTGCTAGTTAGCTATCCCTCTTCTGACTCCCTAGACCAGGTTATGGCTTTAGCGGTACGACTTGACCGACGTCTCAGGGAACGACAACGTGAACGTTTTGAGTATCCTTTCTGACTCCCCCATGATGCCTCCCAAGGTTCCATTGCTTCGTTCTTCCACGGAAGACTCGGAGGTACCTATGCAACTCGGGGCCTCCGTCGCCCCCCAACAATGTAGAGAGTTCCGCAGGAAGAATGGTCTCTGCTTCTATTGTGGGGATGACAAGCATCAAGTGAACACCTGTCCTAGGCGTAAGAATAAGCAGCCGGAAAACTTCCGCGCCTAAGTGATCATCGGGGAGGTCACTTGGGCGCACAGGTATTTCCCGTAAATATGAAACGTAATAAAATCTTGCTTCCCTTTCAGGTCTCTTTTGGTGGTAGGTCTGCTACCGGCAGTGCCTTCGTGGATTCAGGGTTGTCTGCTAATATCATGTCTGTGGAATTTGCTATGTCTCTAGCTATGCCTTTGATTGATTTGCGTAAACCTGTCCCGGTAGTGGGTATCGACTCCACTCCTCTTGCTAATGGTTATTTTACACAGCATACCCCTGTTTTTGAACTACTTGTTGGCTCCATGCATTTGGAGCAGTGCTCTGTACTGTTGATGCAGGGATTATCGTCCGATTTGGTTTTTGGCCTTCCCTGGTTGCAGTTGCATAATCCCACGTTTGACTGGAATACTGGGGATCTTACCAAATGGGGTAATGAATGCTTGACGTCATGTTTTTCTGTTAATTCTATTTCTCCCCCTGAAGAGGTGAACACGCTACCTGAGTTTGCTCAGGACTTCGCTGATGTTTTCTCTAAGGAGGCCTCCGAAGTGTTACCTCCTCATAGAGAATACGATTGCGCTATCGATTTGGTACCAGGAGCTAAGCTCCCTAAAGGTAGGATATTTAATCTCCCTTGTCCCGAACGTGAAGCCATGTGTAATGATGGGGGTAGGGAAACGGACAAGTGAGCCCTAATCTACCCGCAAACTCTGTCCCTGCCCACCTGCAATGACCTGCCCTAGGCGACGGGGCACAACTGGGCGGCGGTCCCTACGCTCAGCAAGTGCACGAGACAAACAGACAAGGGTACACAAGCTAAGGGAAAAGGGGCAGTTGCCCACGGCAACACCGTGAGCAACAAGAGTGGTGAACGAGCCGAGTCAAACCAGGAGAGAACGAGGCACCAAACGCAGAGCAGGAGAGTAGTCAGTAAGCCAGGGTCAGTATGGAGCAGGATCAAATAGTTAGAAGCTGTAGCTGGGCCAGGAAACCACACGAGAAGAATCACAAGCAAAGGAGGAACAGGAAAGGCAGGTATAAATAGACAGAGGGCGGGAGCTAGCTCCGTCTGGCCAGGCTGCGATAGGCTCTCCCACTCCTAAGCCTGCCATCCTGAGTGGTGGAAGATGGAGTCAGTCTCAGAGACATAGACTCAGGTGCAGACTGATTACCTATGGGCGTATACACAGAAGTTGTGCCTGGCAGATCCTTTACAGTACCCCCCCCCCCCTTTTATGAGGGGCCACCGGACCCTTTCTAAGCGGACCTGGTTTATTGTGGAAACGAAGGTGGAACCTCCTGACCAATACCCCAGCGTGAACATCCCGAGCGGGTACCCAAGTCCTCTCCTCAGGCCCGTATCCTCTACAATGGACCAGGTACTGGAGGGAGCCTTCGACCATCTTGCTGTCCACAATCTTGGCCACCTCGAATTCCACCCCCTCAGGGGTGAGAATGGGAACAGGAGGTTTCCTCGAGGGAGCCAAGGACGGGGAGCAGCGTTTAAGGAGGAAGGCATGAAACACGTCATGTATTCGAAAAGATGGGGGCAACTCCAGTCGGAAGGAGACAGGATTGAGGACTTCAATGACCTTATACGGCCCAATAAACCGGGGAGCAAACTTCTTGGACGGGACCTTAAGGCGCAAGTTCCTAGACGATAACCACACCAGATCCCCGACCATAAACAAGGGGTTAGCAGAACGTCTTCTATGAGCCTGAGTTTTTTGTACGCTCTGGGACGCCTCTAGGTTCTTCTGAACCTGGGCCCAGACTGTGCACAGTTCCCGACCTCTACCTCAGGATTGTTGGAACTACCAGGTGAAGCGGAGGGGAACCGTGGATTAAACCCAAAATTACAGAAAAAGGGGGAGACCCCTGACGAATTACTGACCCGGTTATTAAGGGAAAATTCGGTGAGGGGAATGAATGAGACCCAATCATATTGACAGTCAGAGATAAAACACCTTAAATATTGTTCTAGAGATTGATTAGTCCTCTCCGTTTGGCCATTAGTTTCAGGATGGAAGGCAGAGGAGAAGGACAGATCAATCTCCAACTTTTTACAGAAGGCTCTCCAAAACAATGAAACAAACTGTACCCCTCTGTCCGAAACAATATTGACAGGGACCCCATGGAGACGCAGGATGTGTTTGACAAACAAGGTAGCTAACGTCTTGGCATTGGGTAGTTTCTTGAGGGGCACAAAGTGGCACATCTTACTGAAGCGGTCTACTACAACCCACACCACCGACTTGCCTTGAGATGGAGGCAAATCGGTGATAAAATCCATGGAGATATGGGTCCAAGGTCTCTGGGCAATGGGCAAAGAACGTAGTAAGCCTGCTGGTCGGGACCTGGGAGTCTTGGACCTAGCACAAACCTCACAAGCGGCGTCGTAGGCCTTAACGTCTTTAGGCAACCCAGGCCACCAATAGTTTCTGGCAATGAGGTGTTTGGTACCCAGGACGCCTGGATGACCAGATAGTACGAAGTCATGACTTTCCCTAAGTACCCTTAGCCGGAATTGCAGGGGAACAAACAGCTTGTCCTCAGGAAGGTTCCCGGAAGCTGAACCTTGATCAGCCGCAATTTCAGAGACTAAATCAGAATCAATAGAAGAAATTATTATACCAGGAGGCAAAATACAAGCAGGATCTTCCTCCGAAGGAGGGCTGGCCATGAAGCTACGTGACAGTGCATCGGCCTTAATATTTTTAGACCCAGCCCTATAGGTAACCAAAAAGTTGAATCTGGTAAAAAATAACGCCCATCGAGCTTTTCTCGGGTTTAGCCTCCGGGCAGATTCTAGGAAAACCAGATTCTTGTGGTCGGTAAGGCCTGGTGCCTAAGTACCTGGTGCCTAGCCCCCTCCAGGAAGTGGCGCCACTCTTCAAATGCCCATTTAATGGCTAAGAGTTCGCGGTTGCCAATATCATAGTTACTCTCAGTGGGCGAAAACTTCCTGGAGAAGTAGGCACAGGGGCGGAGATGGGTGAGGGACCTGGTACCCAGGGACAAGACAGCCCCCACTCCCACCTCGGATGCGTCAACTTCCACGATAAATGGCTCCATTTGGTTGGGCTGAACCAGCACTGGGGCCGAGATAAAACACTTCTTAAGGACCTCAAAAGCCTGGACAGCCTCAGGAGGCCAGCGGAGGAGATCAGCACCCTTGCGAGTGAGATCCGTAAGAGGCTTAGCGATGACCGAGAAGTTAGCAATAAATCTCCTGTAATAATTAGCGAACCCCAAGAAGCACTGTAACGCCTTCAGGGAGGCAGGTTGGACCCATTCCGCCACAGCCTGGACCTTGGCGGGGTCCATGCGGAATTCATGAGGAGTGAGAATTTGACCCAAAAATTGTATCTCCTGCACCCCAAACACACATTTTTCGGTCTTCGCAAACAGTTTGTTTTCCCGAAGAGCCTGGAGCACCTTCCTGACATGCTCAATGTGGGAGGACCAGTCCTTGGAAAACACAAGTATGTCATCAAGGTACACTACAAGAAATACCCCCAGGTAATCTCTTAAAATCTCATTTATGAAATTCTGGAAGGCCGCGGGAGCATTACACAACTCAAAGGGCATGACGAGGTATTCGAAATGACCTTCGGGCGTGTTAAACGCAGTCTTCCACTCATCCCCCTCTTTGATGCGGATAAGGTTATACGCCCCCCGTAGATCAAACTTAGAGAACCATTGGGCCCCCTGAACCTGATTAAAGAGATCAAGGTTCAGCTCCCGGGAACCTTCCTGAGAACAAGCTGTTTGTTCCCCTGCAATTCCGGCTAAGGGTACTTAGGGAAAATCATGACTCCGCACTATCTGGTCATCCAGGCATCCTGGGTACCAAGCACCTCATTGCCAGAAACTATTGGTGGCCTGGGTTGCCTAAAGACGTTAAGGCCTACGTCGCCGCTTGTGAGGTTTGTGCTAGGTCCAAGACTCCCAGGTCCCGACCAGCGGGCTTACTACGTTCTTTGCCCATTCCCCAGAGACCTTGGACCCATATCTCCATGGATTTTATCACCGATTTGCCTCCATCTCAAGGCAAGTCGGTGGTGTGGGTTGTAGTAGACCGGTTCAGTAAGATGTGCCACTTTGTGCCCCTCAAAAAACTACCCAATGCTAAGACGTTAGCTACCTTGTTTGTCAAACACATCCTGCGTCTCCATGGGGTCCCTGTCAATATTGTTTCTGACAGAGGGGTACAATTTTTTTCTTTGTTTTGGAGAGCCTTCTGTAAAAAGTTGGAGATTGATCTGTCCTTCTCCTCTGCCTTCCATCCTGAAACTAATGGCCAAACTGAGGGGACTAATCAGTCTCTAGAACAATATTTAAGGTGTTTTATCTCTGACTGTCAATATGATTGGGTCTCATTCATTCCCCTCGCCGAATTTTCCCTTAATAACCGGGTCAGTAACTCGTCAGGGGCCTCCCCCTTTTTCTGTAATTTTGGGTTTAATCCACGGTTCTCCTCCGTTTCACCTGGTAGTTCCAACAATCCCGAGGTAGAGGTCGTTCATCGGGAACTGTGCACAGTCTGGGCCCAGGTTCAGAAGAACCTAGAGGCGTCCCAGAGCATACAAAAAACTCAGGCAGATAGAAAACGTTCTGCTAACCCCTTGTTTATGATCGGGGTTTTGGTGTGGCTATCGTCAAAGAACTTGCGCCTTAAAGTCCCGTCCAAGAAGTTTACTCCCAGGTTTATAGGGCCGTACAAGGTCATTGAAGTCCTCAATCCTGTCTCCTTCTGACTAGAGTTGCCCCCATCTTTTCGAGTACACGACGTGTTTCATGCCTCCCTCCTTAAACGCTGCTCCCCGTCCTTGGCTCCCTCGAGGAAACCTCCTGTCCCCGTTCTCACCCCTGAGGGGGTAGAATTCGAGGTGGCCAAGATTGTGGACAGCAAGATGGTCCAAGGCTCCCTCCAGTACCTGGTCCATTGGAGAGGATACGGTCCTGAGGAGAAGACTTGGGTACCCGCCCGGGATGTTCACGCTGGGGTAATGGTCAGGAGGTTCCACCTTCGTTTCCCCAATAAACCAGGTCCATCTAGAAAGGGTCCGGTGGCCCCTCATAAAAGGGGGGGTACTGTTAAGGATCTACCAGGCACAGCTTCTGTATCTACGCCCATAGGTAATCAGTCTGCACCTGCTTCTATGTCTGAGACTGACTCCATCTTCCACCACTCAGGATGGCAGGCTTAGGAGTGGGAGAGCCTATCACACCCTGGCCAGACGGAGCTAACTCCCGCCCTCTGTCTATTTATACCTGCCTTTCCTGTGCCTCCTTGCTTGTGATTCTTCTCATTTGGTTTCCTGGCCCTGCTGCAGCTTCTTGAACTATTTGACCCTGCTTCATATTGACCCTGGCTTACTGACTACTCTCCTGCTCTGCGTTTGGTACCTCGTACACTCCTGGTTTGACTCGGCTTGTTCACTACTCTCCTGCTCTGCGTTTGGTACCTCGTACACTCCTGGTTTGACTCGGCTCGTTCACCACTCTTGTTGCTCGCGGTGTTGCCGTGGGCAACTGCCCCTTTTCCCTTGCTTCTGTGTACCCTTGTCTGTTTGTCTGTCGTGTACTTATTGAGCGTAGGGACCATCGCCCAGCTGTACCCCGTCGCCTAGGGCGGGTCGTTGCAAGTAGGCAGGGACTGAGTGGCGTGTAGATTAGGGCTCACTTGTCTGTTTCCTTACCCCCATCATTACACACACACTTTTTTATTACAATTAAAAAAATAAAAAAACAATTCAAAGTCACCTTAATCCCGTTCCCACGCCAGCCGGCAGCAATGGAGACCTGCTCTCTTCTGCGCAGGTCTCCTGGGGGTTTAACGAAGCGTCTATGAAAGGCGCTGATTGGCTGGGCAGGATGACTTTCCCTGTCAATCAGCGCCATTCATCGATGGAAGCTTCACTGGTACAAAACGTACCAGTAGCTTCACTGGTGCAAAAGCGCTGAATAGCCGGGCACGGAACGTGCCCGGTCATTCATTGCTTCTAATTGTACCTGTGTCCTATAGACACAGGTACAATTATAGTGCAGGAGGAAGTGGCGCTGGTGCCCCCCTCTAAGTTGCGCCCGGGGCAGATGCCCCGCCTGCCCCCCCCCCCCTAGCTACGCCCCTGCGTTACGGCTCTTGGAATGTGGCAATGCAAAAACAAATTTTTGCTAAAAGCGTTTTAATTGTGCTAAAGTAGTAAACCATAAAAAAAAAGATACATTTTTTAAATACACGCGTCCGTGTGACGGCCGTTGTTTTACCGACCGTCACACGGACGTATACTACGGTTGTCTGAATTTGGCTTAAGAGGTAATAATCAGTAATAAGACAAGTGTTGCAAAAAATAATAACCCACTAAGGGAGCAATAGTGTCCAGTCATCCAAGGTATTAGGCCAGGATCAGAAAAACAGTTTTGATAACGTTTTTAGCTCAGTTTTTTTTAGCCAAAGCCAAAAGTGGATCAAAAACGAAGGAGAAGTATAAATAAAAGACTGATGTATTTCCTTTTGTTTGTGTCCACTTGTGGGTATGGCTAAATAAATTTAGCCAAAAACGGCTGCAATTGCATCAAAACTGTATGTGTGATCCAAGCCTCATGGAGTGTAGCATTAAAGGGAATGTGTTGCCAGAAAAACATGTTTTTTTTAAAAAAATTAAACATTTAGTGTGTGGGTGATTAAACATTGTTCAAATTTTTTTTATTTTTTTCACGAGTCAGGAAATATTATAAATTAATTCTAATTTATAATACTACCCATTTTTGGTCACTAGATGGAGCTATTCCCAAAATTGCAGCTTTGCAAAATTGGGTAAAAAGCCCTCGCTCTAGTGAGCTCTCAGCATCCCCCCCTCCTTTATCCTGGCTAGTGCTGGGATAAACGAGGGGTTTGAACGGTGTAACCTCCTACACTGTGTGTCGCCATTTTTGGAGCTAACACACAGTGTAGTAGGTTTACATACAGTAGTAAACACACACAAACACGAACATACATTGAAATCTCTTACCTGCTCCTGCCGCCGCGGCTCCCTCCGGCCCGTCCGCTCTGTTTGCTGCCGCTGGTCCATGTGCACAAATCCGGAAGCCGCGACCGGAAGTAGTAATATTACTGTCCGGCCGCGACCTCCGGTCCACAGGAAAATGGCGCCGGACGGCGCCAATTTCGAATTGGACTGTGTGGGAGCGGCGCATGCGCAGTTCCCACACAGACGCCGTATACTGAAGTCAATGGGACGGGAGCCGTTCTCAGTCCCTATGGGACTGTGGCTGCCGTATTCCATGTCTGTATGTGTCGTTAATCGACACACACAGAAATGGAACAAAAAATGGCAGCCCCCATAGGGAAGAAAAAGTGTAAAAATAAGAAAAAGTAAAACACAAACACACAAATGAATATAAACGTTTTTAATAAAGCACTAACATCTTTAACATATAAAAAAATAATTTGTGATGACACTGTTCCTTTAAGACTGGCGATCGAAGCCTAGACGAGACACCAAATTAGCCCATCACACCCCACACCAGAAGGGCAGGCATCAGCTTAAATCTCTACATGCTGCTTCCATATATATATATAAATTGATCTTTGACTTGTGTTGGCTTTTTCACCAGAATATTTTTTCAAGCTTCCACGCATGCGTCTGCCCTCTGTGTGGATACCATAATTCTATAGAGGGCGGGTTTGACAACGCCGTCTCGCGCATGCCCACAGGCTACACTTACTGTGTTAGCCACTGTCTGTGTTGTTGTTGCTTCGCTGTGCGTGAGTCTACTGTCGCCTCTTCTCCCCTCCCCTGTTTTTAGGTGCAGGGGTGATATCTCACACATACACAATATTTTTGCTATGTTGGTTCCTGGTGCTCATGTCCGGAATAATATATCACATCATCAGAAATAAAATTATGTTTTTATTGGAAATTCTTGGCACTGCATATATGTTCTTTGTTTTTGTACAAATATTTTTATGCTGCTTGGTCTTTATTCATGAATGACACTTTAGGGAAGGCACAATGAAATAAAAAAATATATATCTGGCCCCTGCAGCATGTTTTCTTAGCAGATGCTACTACAACTTTTATTTGCTTCTTTTGTTTTCCTTACTCCTTTTTGAAGTGCTGTCAATCTGGAAGTTTAAAACAGAAGTAGCAAGAAACATGGGAAAAAAAAAAACAACTAAGCTATTAATAAGCACTGAAAGCGTATGTTAAATATACCAGCAGATGTAGGCTAGCTACGTCAGGTATTAAAATAGCAATGGGAAAAAACTGGTCATAACAACATGCATATGGTTGCTACCATCTGTCATTGGAACTCTTTTTTTTTTCTCTTTATCATGACTACACAATAGTTTTTTTTTAGCATTTTACTTAGAAAAAGGCTTACCAAAAACAAAAAAACCTGAAGAAAATAATAACACTTATGATGCCTGACAAGTGATTTGTATTTAGCTACAGGACTATAGCACTCTGAATGTCATGTCCGTGGCTGCGGGCCGTCAGTTCCACTCTCCCCCTGACAGCCGCAGCCACGAGTCGGCGAGCACTGGCCCCAGTCTCCTCAGGAGACGCCAGCGCTCGCTTCCACTCACCTCAGCCGGATCCCGTAGGGTGCGCGCGCATGCTCGTGCCCAATCTTAAAGGGGCAGCGCGCGCATCAGACTTTAATGAACTATCAGCCCATAAGTCCCTGAACTATAAGAGGGGTTCAACCCCTTGCTTCTATGCCTGAGCGCTGTTGTCGTATCCTAAGTCTGTCTTGCAAATGATCCCCTAGTTTTTCCTGCTCCCAGTGTTCACTGTTCCTGTATCCTGTAACCTGTATCCTGTTCTAGTGCTGTGCTGAGCTATTGCCGCGCTGTGCTGTATACCACGCCTATCCTGCTACTTCACGTATGACGTCTACCTGCTGCCTAGTCCCAGCCAAGCCTGCCTTGCTACTGTCCGAGCTGCCACAGGTACCCTATATGAACTGTAGACTCTGACCTGCGCCCTGTTGGCCAACTGTGCCATATCGCCAAGACTGTACGGCCCTGTGGGTCCACGAACCCTCGCGTACGCTCAGGCCATGGACCCCGCTGGTCGACCCAAGACCAAGATGACGTCACAAGCTGTCGTTCCTCCTACTACACCTCCTGGCAGTTTTGATCCACGTTTCTCTTTGCCACTTCCTGACCACTATGATGGAGACGCGAGGACCTGTCGTGGATTCTTGAACCAGTGCCAGATCCACTTCCTTCTGTATGCAAGTGCATTTTCATCTGACGGCGCAAGGGTCACCTTCATCATCTCTCTCCTCACTAGCAAAGCCCTTGCTTGGGCGAACCATATCTGGGAGAGACAAGGACCTGAGACCCGTGACTTCCAGGGCTTCCTCTGGACTTTTCGCATGGTATTTGAGCTTCTTTGATGAACCTACGCCAAGGAGACACCTCCGTGGGCGAGTACGCCATCCACTTCCGCACCCTAGCGGGAGAACTGTTGTGGAACAATGAGGCCCTGGTGGCTAAATTTTGGCATGGACTGTCCCCTAGAATTAAGGACGAGCTTGCCGCCCGAGATCTGCCATCTACTCTAGATGATATCGTCCTTCTGTCCTCCCGGATTGATATGAGTATCCGAGAATGGCTCCAAGAGGCTCGTCGGGAGGGGGCCTCCCTAGTCAGGCTCCATTCTTGCAGCAACCTCTGTTATCCTCTGAGGCCGATCCTCATATGGAGTCTGTAAGCATGGACCAGTGTAAACTGTCTTCTCAGGAGAGACTAAGCAGACGCACTTCGGGACTCCATCTATATTACGGCCTCGGAGGCAATCTTGTGCGCCTGTGTCCCCAAAAGCCCCTAAGCCTAAGGTTGGTAGGAGAGACAACCTTGGGTAAAAAAGGACTTCCATCCAAATTATCCTTACCCGAGACCATAGTGTCCGGCGAGAGAACGCATCAGGTCTCTGTATATCTGGACTCTGGATCAACTGCTAATTTCAATAGTAGAGACCTGGTGGATCTTCTTCAATTGCCCACTACCCCTCTGGAGAGGCCGTTGATGGTGGCATCGGTAAATGGACTTCCTCTGCCAGATCCAGTTATTGTGTAACCTAAGGAGGAAATCATATGACAATCAGTCAAAGAGGATTCAACGCAAAACCAAGTAGAAACTTGGTGCACTGACCTTTTATATGCAAAATATGTCCTATAGATGAGGTCAATTAACACAACATTATTATGAAAATATACAAAAAATACTTTATTGGTAAACATGTATAAGACAAAACTAATTTAAAAATGAAGCATACAATGCAACATCGTGGTGTCTTGCAGGGCAGGAAATATATGAGTATACGAAGAGTATATAGAGATAAGCTATAACAAAGTGACATCAAATACATGCGGCAAAGATAATGGGCAAATGTGCACGTACATGAATTTGGAACTGACTCAAGAAAAATAATGTTTCAATGAGATATGATATAAGACCTCAAAAAGAGGGTGATGATGTGAAAAAAAGAGCCAGACCTATATGCTTGATTGATATAAACAAGGTTACTTACCCATATTGTTGCTCCTGCACCGTAGATACACCAACCCGACGCGCGCTTCGGCAAAATGCCTTCGTCCGGGGGTGGTGTCTCTCCAGCGTAAGCTATTATTTAGAAGGGGCGTCATCCAATCATGTAAGGGCAAGAAAAAAATATACATACCAACTAGTAATGGGATTATCTCTATATGGCGTCACACGCCAGGTCTGGAGAAGTCCGGCAATGTACTTCCGGTGTGGCGTCATCAGGAGGGGCCGGAGAGAGAGCGACGGCAACGTCACTTAAACTCCACCCAACCGGATAAAGACGCCAGACCGTAGGTCATCACGGACACTCCCACCAACACGTGCGCGCTCAGCTTTTCCCTGGATCAATATGGATAAAAAAAAGACCCGGACCATGACTGGATGAGATGTGGAAGGAGGGAGTATGTAGAAAATGGTCATACAGAGCAAGGTGAACCCTTAGTCACCGATGTGTTGTTACTTGGGAATAATTAGAGAAGAATAATTTATAAGGGCAGTTTGAAAGTGATCATAGAGTGACATGAATAATAATGATTGAAAAATAAAATAAAAATATAAATGAAAATAAAAAATAATAGTTAAAATGAATATAAACATATACAAAAGGATGATATATGCTTTAGTGTGGTGCATATGAAAAACCATGTGACTGTATATAAGAAGATATATATGTATGTGTATGTGCAAAGAGACATACTCTAAAGTAATATGTTGGTAAGCAACAGATAATAATACAAAAGTGTATATATGTGTGTGATATAAGGATATATACATGTATAGTAAAATAAGACCGGAGAACTTAATATATTTGAAGTAAAATTGTGGCGATATCGTGATGTGAATGATGTATATGTGAGTGTGGTGATGACATATCGTTATGAAAAGTTATGTTAAATGCAATGATGGTAATGCATGAATAGTGAACGCTGGAAGTGAATAAGTGAAT
The DNA here is from genome assembly GCF_050947455.1 of Rhinoderma darwinii. Classification (NCBI taxonomy): domain Eukaryota; kingdom Metazoa; phylum Chordata; class Amphibia; order Anura; family Rhinodermatidae; genus Rhinoderma; species Rhinoderma darwinii. The sequence goes on from NC_134691.1 coordinate 223,858,173, forward strand.
ATAATAAAAGTGAATAAGTGATGCGTGAATCGATTAATAAAAAATTTATTGAAAATTGATATTTAATAAATAAATAGTGCAGTCGGTAGAATAATAACAATATATAAAAATGAAAAGAATACATGATATATACAAATAGTAATATATAAAAATATACGAGAAAAACAAGACTATTGTGACAGTGATTAATGTGATGTAATATAAAAAGATACTGCATATATCACAAAAGCCCATATGTAACACTTTATAATGGAAATATTTCTAAATAGATATATAAGAAAGGATTAACGTCCTTCGGAATCCGATCCTGTACAGCGACAAAGCTTCATATCCATTCTGAATCTATGCCTCCAGTGAGATTCATGATCTCAACTCCATCTACTTACATGAAAATGAAGGGTAGTTAAAACACATATATGATATATTGTATATAAAAACAAATGTGTGGGTGAAATTAAAACTAAGGGATTAAAAAAGTGGACCCGCTGGAGATCCATGGTCAGAGAAAAGGAGCAAAACTGAGAACTTCATTTAACCCATGTGGATGCATGGTATTGAGAGTCCAAATCCATTTGGATGCAATTTTTGTGTCAATTTTTGACGTATGTCACCCCTCCGGATGTCAACCTTGATACAGTCAATGCCCCTTACGTTCAATTTCATGGGATTACATGCATGGTGAACTTTAAAATGTCGGGCGATTGGTTTTAGTGTCTCCAGGGTTTTGATTTCAGCTGTTCCCAAGATATCTCGTACATGCTCTCTTACTCGTATTCTCAGTTCCCTGGAAGTAAGACCAATGTATATTTTAGGGCAGGGACATGTGCCATAATAAACAACCGCCTTTGTGGAGCAATTTATGTGATGTGTGATCTCAAAAGTTCTCTCACCTCTAGCATCCACAAAAGTGGTTGTTTTTTCAATGTTTGGACATGCAACACAATGTCCACATGGGCTGCACCCCCATTTAGGTCCTTTACTGCCAAAGGGAAATTTAGAATTTTTAGATTGATAGTGACTTCTCACAATGTGATTTTTCAGGTTTCGTGAGCGTCAAGCAGAGATACATGGAAATTTGGTAATATATTTCTCAATAGTAGGATCAGACAGCAGAATCGGCCAGAACTGTTTCATGATCCCTTTCATCTGGGACCAGCGTGAGTGGTAGTTAGTCGTAAATCTTACCCGTACGTCGTTTTGTTTTTTACTCTTTGGAAATACAAGATTTTCCCTTGGAGTGTTTTTTGCACGATGATAGGCCCTTTTTTATAGATCTCTTGCTGTATCCACGACTTAGGAAAAGATTTGTAAGATCATAGGCCTGTTTTTCAAATACTTCATCTGAGGAACAAATCCTTCTAATCCTCAAAAATTGTCCCGTGGGTACGTCTTGAATGGTCTGTGTGGGATGAGAGGAACATGCATGAAGTTATGTATTTACTACAGTGAATTTTCTATATACATCAGTTTGGAGAAATCCATGCATGTCCCTAGATAAACTAACATCCAAAGAGTCAACACGGCATTTGCCATATTGATATGTCAATTTGATATTCAATATGTTTTTATTTAAATTGTTGATGAAGTTTTCCAAAGATGTTGGAGTGCCCTTCCAGATGATCAGGATGTCATCGATGTACTTGGACCAAAAGATAACCTGGTCCATCGAGACCTCCCGACCATCTCCCAATTGGTCCCTTCCCACAGCCCAAGGAACAGGTTGGCATATGAGGACGTGCATGCCGCCCCCATTGCTGTTCCCTGGAGCTGTAGGTAGAATGACCCATTGAATGTGAAGAAGTTGTGTGTTAAAACATATTCTAAAAGGGTAGCTATCAAGTTGGAGAGTGATGTTTCTATGTTCTCCATAGTCATAAACGAGGCTGCTGCCCTCAAGCCATCTGTGTGTAGAATACTCGTGTAAAGAGATTCGACATCACAGGTGACCAGAAGCATATCCTGCTCAACATTGATTCCATTGATCTTTTGTAAGAGGTCTGCTGTGTCCCAAATATATGATGGCCAATTCTCTACAATTCCTTTAAGATGGTAATCAATAAAAGAACAGATCTTTTCAGTCAGACTACCCCTAGCTGAAATTATTGGTCTTCCTGGGGGAGTCATAGTATTCTTATGGACTTTGGGAAGTAAATATAATGTTGGGTCGTTGGTTCAGGGACAGTCACAGCCTCATTAAGTTCCTTTGAAATGATGTTGTTCTGTACAGCTTCGTTAAGTATTTTCTGCAAGTCAAGTGTGTAAGCAGATAGGGGATTAAAGGTTAGTTTCTTGTCACAATTCTTGTCATGTAATTGTCGATAAGCTTCAGACTCATACATGTTGCAAGGCCAGACAACTATGTTCCCTCCTTTATCGGCTGCTTTAAAAATGACATCATCCATTCTCTAAAAAATTTTAAGACTCTGTCGTTCTAAATATGTCAGATTGTCACATTTAACCTTATAGGATATTTTCTCGAATTCCCTAGTAACTGATTTGACGAACATGTCTACTGCTGTCAAATTTTTAGATTTGACTCTTAATGGTATGGGTACTTTACCTAGTGGGTCGAAGTTCTTCCAGGATATGTAAGGTTTGTTGTTCCTCAGAAGTAGTGAAAATATTGTCGTATTCAGATCTGTGAAATAATTTTTTTATAAATCAACAACCTTCCCACGTGTGTTATCCCAATGGGGAAACCTGCCACTGCACTGAATGCTCCTGACGCGGATAACACACGTTGGAAGGCTTAATGAATCGCTATGCGCCATTGGTCACCGGTATACAGTTGTAGTATTTAAACCACTCTCCAATACACTATCATCAGCTCCTGACGAAGGGTGCAAAACGCGCGTCGAGGTGTTCCTCTCCTGAGACCATCAACAGCCATCATGTCAGCCACATCCTGCACCATTCTCCATTCTTGACTATTGCAATGCTTCTTATTGGGGTAAATAGGGCTATTACAAGGACTATTGGTTTTCTTAAGGACGCTTGTTTCAATAAAGAGTGAACTGTAGGGCCAATTCCTATCTCTGCCTCTGATTTCAGAGGATATTGGGGCTTTCTGGGCAGAACACAGTGCGGTTTCAGTGAAATTTGTAACTACTTCAGTGGCTTAGAGTTCCATAACTTAATTGGTATAATTTGTATCATGACCTCCACTGCAGGATCTGTAATGAGTCAACTGCTTGTTTTCTAATGGTACCTAGACATGTTTGCCATCTGGTGCACAGTAAATGGTACATCCCAACTTACACAGAGAGTCTCGCCCCAGTAGGCTTATCGGGGCATCTGCTGACAACAAAAAAGAATGTTCAGTAGTTATGAGACCTACAGAAACGGTGGTGGGGTTACAAATGGGAATATATTTTGGATCTCTTGTAACCCCCACTGTTTTCACTTTTTGATCAGATTAGAGCAGTGGTTCCCAACCGGGGTGCCGCTCATCCACTGCAAAAAAAAAAAGTTTAAAAAATATATATATTTTTGTTTTGCTACAAGCTCCGCCTCCGACGTTGTAGCAGACATGACTCTCGGACGTCTGTTACGAGTACCACCCACCACTTCCCACTAGAAGCCTGAAAGAGGGAGAGGAGCCATTAACGTTGTGCAGGGTAAGTCTTTTTTTTCTTTACTTTGTTAGCAGTTGTGTGAGAAATGGAGCCAGGGGAATGCTGGAAGTTGTAGTCCTCTCCTCTTATGCCTCCTCTCTGTAATGTCCTCTGATATCCCATAATAACATCCTGGACATGCTGGAAGTTATAGTCCTCTCCTCTTGTACCTCCTCTCTGTAATGTCCTCTGATATCCCATAATAACGTCCTGGACATGCTGGAAGTTGTAGTCCTCTCCTCTTATACCTCCTCTCTGTAATGTCCTCTGATATCCCATAATAACAGCCTGGACATGCTGGAAGTTGTAGTTCTCTCCTCTGATACCTCCTCCCTGTAATGTCCTCTGATATCCCATAATAACGTCCTGGACATGCTGGAAGTTGTAGTTCTCCCCTCTTATACCTCCTCCCTGTAATGTCCTCTGATATCCCATAATAGCATCCTGGACATGCTGGAAGTTGTAGTTCTCTCCTCTTATACCTCCTCCCTGTAATATCCTCTGATATCCCATAATAACAGCCTGGACATGCTGGAAGTCGTAGTTCTCTCCTCATACCTCCTCCCTGTAATGTCCTCTGATATCCCATAATAACGTCCTGGACATGCTGGTAGTTGTGGTTCTCTCCTCTTATACCTCCTCCCTGTAATATCATCTGATATCCCATAATAACGTCCTGGACATGCTGGAAGTTGTAGTCCTCTCCTCATACCTCCTCCCTGTAATGTCCTCTGATATCCCATAATAACGTCCTGGACATGCTGGTAGTTGTGGTTCTCTCCTCTTATACCTCCTCCCTGTAATATCCTCTGATATCCCATAATAACGTCCTGGACATGCTGGTAGTTGTAGTTCTCTCCTCTTATATCTCCTGTCTGTAATGTCCTCTGATATCCCATAATAATGTCCTGGACATGCTGGAAGTTGTAGTCCTCTCCTTTTATACCTCCTCTCTGTAATGTCTTCTGATATCCCATAATAACGTCCTGGACATGCTGGAAGTTGTAGTTCTCTCCTCTTATACCTCCTGCCTGTAATGTTCTCTGATATCTGATAATAACGTCCTGGACATGCTGGTAGTTCTAGTTCTCTCCTCTTATAACTCCTCCCTGTAATGTCCTCTGATATCTCATAACAGTCTGGACATGCTGGGAGTTGTAGTTCTCTCCTCTTATACCTCCTCTCCGTATTGTCCTCTGATATCCCATAATAACAGTCTGGACATGCTGGTAGTTGTAGTTCTGTCCTCTTATACCTCCTCCCTGTAATGTCCTCTGATATCTCTTAACAGCCTGGACATGCTGGAAGTTGTAGTTCTCTCCTTCTACCTCCTCCTCCTGTAAACTTTCTCTATCACATAACATCCTGGACATGCTGGGAGTTGTAGTTTTCTCCTCTTATATCTCGTCCCTGTAATGTCCTTTGATATCACATAATAATAGCCTGGACATGCTTGTAGTTGTTGTTCTTATACCTCCTTATTTATTCCTTCCCCAGGAGCAAGCACACTTTCTCTCTGTGATGATCACTTTACTAGAGGGGCATCAGGGGGGGGGACTGAGGCTGATGGTGACTTTACTGGGGGGGCTGAGGCAGATGGTCACTTTACTGGAGGGGGCTCATGGTCTCTTTACTGAGGGGTCATTATACTGTGAGTGGGGGGCTGATGGTAATTTTACTGTGAGTGGGGGGCTGATGGTAATTTTACTGTGAGTGGGGGGCTGATGGTCATTACTGTGAGTGGGGGGCTGATGGTCATTTTACTGTGAGTGGAGGGCTGATGGTTATTGTACTGTGAGTGGGGGGCTGATGGTTATTTTACTGTGAGTGGGGGGCTGATGGTTATTTTACTGTGAGTTGGGGGCTGATGGTCATTACTGTGAGTGGGGGCTGATGGTTATTTTACTGTGAGTGGGGGGCTGATGGTTATTTTAATGTGAGTTGGGGGCTGATGGTCATTTTACTGTGAGTTGGGGGCTGATGGTCATTACTGTGAGTGGGGGCTGATGGTTATTTTACTGTGAGTGGGGGGCTGATGGTTATTTTACTGTGAGTTGGGGGCTGATGGTCATTACTGTGAGTGGGGGCTGATGGTTATTTTACTGTGAGTGGGGGGCTGATGGTTATTTTACTGTGAGTTGGGGGCTGATGGTCATTGTACTGTGAGTTGGGGGCTGATGGTCATTAATGTGAGTGGGAGGCTGATGGTTATTTTACTATGAGTGGGGGGCTGATGGTCATTTTACTGTGAGTTGGGGGCTGATGGTAATTTTACTGTGAGTTGGGGGCTGAAGGTCTTCAAATGGTTTCCACCTCTGACCTCCCATTGAAATTAATAGGAGGCAGAAAAAACCTGTGGCGCTCATTTGGTGCTTTTTTTATCTGCGGTTTTTGCATTCGCTTCAACGGCTTAAAAAAAATGTGGGCAAAAAAACACAGCAAAAAAAAAAAGTCAAACAACGCTGTCAATTCAAAATCTGCATTAAAATTCCTAAATTAATTTGCAGGCAGATTTTTAGATTCTGCCTTACAAAAAAATGTTGTGTGAACATACCCTAAGAGTGTCCTGCTTGTTTTTAGCAATTTTTTGTCGTTTTGTAAACAATTTTTGGTAGGGGTGCCCTGAGAATTTTTTTTTTTCCTGGGGTGCCTTGAGCCTGAAAAGGTTGGGAAACTCTGGATTAGAGATACAGAGGCTCCTGTATCAACAAGGAAATGTACATTATATCCTGCGATATTACAATTCAGTATAGATTCCTGCGCATGAGAAAGAGATTGTGAAAACATAAAATCCTCTTCATGCATTTCATTTAGTCACTTATTAAATACTAAGTCATCGCAGACATTCTTTCTTTGTTTCTTGGGCTTTTTACAGTATCTAGCAATGTGACCAATTGCAATTGTAACAATTGATGTCTTTCCTTCTCTGAACATGGTCACTACTGTTTTCTCCAATACCTTTGTGTAAGATTTGTCTCTTTTGCTTACATTTTTAATTGCATCAATTTTTCTGTGTGTTTCTGGGGTTTTTTCCCCCAAGATTTTCCTCATGTTCATACAACAGTACATCTGACATCTATCTAACTTTCCTATCAGGCATACCAGTCACAAATTTAGTTCTAAGAGCGGAGCTTAAACCATTTACAAAGGTCTGTACCAATATAACAGTAACATCAGGAATCTCATACAAATCTCTAGCTTCACCCTTCTCTTTAACCCCTTAAGGACGCAGCCTAGTTTGGGCCTTAAGGCTCAGAGCCCATTTTTCAAATCTGACATATTTCACTTTATGTGGTAATAACGTCGGAATGCTTAAACCTATCCAAGCGATTCTGAGATTGTTTTCTCGTGACACTTTGGGCTTCATGTTCGTGGTAAAATTTGGTCGATATATTCAGTCTTTATTTGTGAAAAATTGCAAAATTTAGAGAAAATTTACAAAAAATAGCATTTTTCAGAATTTAAATGCATCTGCTTGAAAAACAGACGGTTATACCACCCAAAATAGTTACTAGTTCACATTTCCCATATGTCTACTTTAGATTGGCATCGTTTTTTGAACATTATTTTATTTTTCTTGGACGTTACAAGGTTTAGAACATAAACAGCAATTTCTCATATTCTTAAGAAAATTTCAAAAGCCTTTTTTTGAAGGTGCCAGTTCAGTTCTGAAGTGGATTTGAGGGGCCTATGTATTAGAAACCCCCATAAAACACCCCATTTTAAAAACTAGACCCCTCAAAGTATTCAAAACAGCATATAGAAAGTTTTTTAACCCTTCAGGCATTTCACAGGAATTAAAGCAAATTGGAAATGAAATTTGCAAATTTCATTTTTTCTGCTGAATTTCAATTTTATTCAATTTTTTTTTAGTAACAGAGAAGGTTTTACCAGAGAAACACTACTAAATATGTATTGTCCAGATTCTGCAGTTTTTAGAAATGTCCCACATGTGGCCCTACTGCGCTCGTGGACTAAAACACAAGCCCTAGAAGCAAAGAAGCACCTAGTGCATTTTGAGGCCTCTTTTTTATTAGAATATATTTTAGGCAGCATGCCAGGTTTGAAGAGGCGTTGAGGTATCAAAACAATGGAAACCCACCAGAAGTGACCCCATTTTGGAAACTACACCCCTCAAGGAATTCATTTATGGTTTTTGTTATCATTTTGACCGCACAGGTTTTTCACAGCACCTATTTGAATTGGGCTGTGAAATGAAAAAAATTATATTTTTTCCAATAAGATGTCATTTTTGATCAAAATTTCTTATTTTCACAGGGAACAACATACCCCATTTTGTTGCCCAATTTGTCCTTAGTGCGGCAATACCCCATTTGTGGTGATAAACTGCCGTTTGGGCCCATGGGAGGGCTCAGACGGAAAGGAGCGCTATGTGTTTGTTGGAGTCCAGATTTTGCAGGATTGGTTTTCGGGTGCCATGTTGCATTTGCAGAGCCCCAGAGGTATCAAAGCAATGGAAACCCACCAGAAGTGACCCCATTTTGGAAACTACACCCCTCAAGGAATTCATTTATGGTTTTTGTTATCATTTTGACCGCACAGTTTTTTCACAGCACCTATTTGAATTGGGCTGTGAAATGAAAAAAATGATATTTTTTCCAATAAGATGTCATTTTTGATCAAAATTTCTTATTTTCACAAGGAACAACATACCCCATTTTGTTGCCCAATTTGTCCTTAGTGCGGCAATACCCCATTTGTGGTGATAAACTGCCCTTTGGGCCCATGGGAGGGCTCAGAAGGAAAGGACCACCATTTGGCCTACTGGAGCTTTTCTGGTGCTAAGTCATGTGTGCAGAAGCCCCTGAGGTACCAGTACAGTTGAAACCCCCGAGAAGTGACCCCATTTTAAAAACTACACCCCTTAAGACATTCATCTAGAGGTGTAGTGAGCATTTTGACCCCACAGGTACTGTGTAAAAGATAATGCGCAGCAGATGGTGCAGTGTGAGATTTGCAATTTTATATATGTATATGCCATTTCAGTGTCCAATATAGTGTGCCCAGCATGCGCCACCGGAGATATACACCCCTTAAATTGTAATGTGGGTTCTCCTGGGTACGACAATACCCTACATGTGGCTGTTATCAGCTGCCTGGGCATACGGCAGGGCTCAGAAGGGAAAGATGAGGGTGGTAAGCTGTGCGGAGTGCATCAGGGTAAATTAAAAATCAAGGGATGTATGATACATTTTAAAACAATCTTTTATACAGAACCCTGGTTTTTCGGGACACGTGTCACATTGGTATATTGTGTTCTTCCTTATCCCCCTCTTATAGCAGACTCTGCACCTCTTTTGACTCTTTCCCTTTCCACCGGTTTGGGGACCTTCTCCTGGAAAGTGTTGCCCTGGTACGATGCGTGTGGCCTCGCTTCCAGAAGTACTGGGTGCCCCCCCTTCCTGGTCCCTAAAGATTAGAAATTCCAGGAAAGTTCCCCTCTGGCCTGCACATCGACGTAGCACATACGCATTGTACAAAGCCATCTGTATGATGTGCCCGGCCAGCTTCTTATACCACACCGCATGGCGCTGTAGGGCTTCAGGACTTGATTTGACAAGTCCATCCCTCCCATGTACCTATTGTAGTCCAGGATGCAGTCTGGTTTGGGGGTGGCCTTTCCTTCATATATCCTAAACCTGTAGGTATACCCTGATGCACTCTCGCACAGCTTATACATCTTCACGCCATACCTTGCCCTCTTACCTGGCAGGTACTGGCGGAATTGAACCCTCCCTTTAAAATGTACCAGGGACTCATCAATAGAAAAACACTTCTCGGGGGTGTATGCTTGGGAAAACCGGGCACTGGAACGGTCTAATAGGGGTCTCCGTTTATACAAACGGTCAAAACTGGGGTCATCTCGGAGTGGGCACGGCTCATTATCAGTATAATGTAAGAAGCGAAGTATTGCCTCATTTATTTATTTTTTTAGGTTCCAGTTCATTTCTGAAGTTGCTTTGAGGGGCCCATATATTAGAAACCCCTATCAAACACCCCATTTTAGAAACTAGACCCCTCAAAGTATTCACAACAGCATTTAGAAAGTTTATGAACCCTTTAGGTGTTTCACAGAAATTTAGAGCAAAGTAGAGGTGAAATTTACTCTTTTTATACCATTTTTTTTATAACACAAAAGGATTTATCAGAGAAACACAAATTAATATGTATTGCCCAGATTCTGCAGTTTTGAGAAATATCCCACATGTGGCCCTCGGGCGGTAATGGACTGAAGCGCCGGCCTCCGAAGCAAAGGAGCACCTAGCGGATTTTGAGCCCTCTTTTTTATTAGGCACCATGTCCGGTTTGAAGAGGTCTTGTGGTGCCAAAACATTGGAAACCCCCCAAAAGTGACCCCAATTTGGAAACTAGACCCCTTGAGGAATCCATTGTAGTTTTCATGTCATGCATGCGGCTTTTTGATCAGTTTTTATTCCATTTTTAGGTGGCGTGGTGACTAATAAACAGCAATTCTACTATTGTTTTTGTATACTTTTTTTTTTACAGCGTTCACCGTGCGCTATAAATGACATATTCACTTTATTCTGCGGGGCGATACGATTACGGCGATACCAGATGTTTATAGTTTTTTTTTATGTCTTATGGCGTTTGCACAATAAAATACGTTTTGTAAACAATCATTCACTTTTTGTGTTACCTTATTCTAAGAGCCATAACGTTTTTATTTTTCAATCAATAAAGCCGTGCGAGGACTTATTTTTTGCGTAACGAACTGTATTTTCCATCAGGACCATTTTTAGGTACATGCGACTTTTTGATCTCTTTTTATTCCATTTTTTGGGAGGTGAAGTGACCAAACAATTGTGATTGTGGTACGGTTTATTAATATTTTTTTTTACGGCGTTCACCGTGCGGGATAAATAACAAAATAATTTTGTAGTTCAGGCCGTTACGGACGCGGCGATACCAATTATGTATAGTTTATTTGTTTGTTTATATATTTTTATTAATAATAAAGGACTGATAAGGGAAAAAGTGGGACTTTTACTTTTATTACTTTTAAAACTTTTATTTTCTTATTTTTACACATCTTTTTTTAACTTCTTTTTTACTGTATTACTTTGTCCCACTAGGGGACTTGAGGGCAGGAGGCTCTGATCGCTATTCTAATACACTGCACTACATGCGTAGTGCAGTGTATTAGAACTGTCAGCTACTCACTGACAGCAAGCATAGTGGGTCCTGACGTTGTCAGGACCCACTAGGCTTCCATCTATGGCATAGCCGGACGCCATTGTTTGGTGTCCGGTTGCCATAGTCACCATCGCCGGCCGCTATCGCGTAGCAGGCCGGCGATGGCAGCTTAACCCCTAAAAAGCCGCGATCTCTATAGAACGCGGCTTTTAAGGGGTTAATCAGCGGGGACACAGCGATCGGTCCCCGCTGTAGGAGCTGTGACAGCTGCTGAACAAGACAGCAGCGTCACAGCTCCTGTATGTGTCGGGAGGACGGCCGAAACGGCCGTTACTCCCGAGACGTACTATTACGGCATGGAGCGCGAACGATACAGCTGCCATGACGTAATAGTACGTCAAGGAGCGGGAAGGGGTTAATCAGTTACGAAACCTGTAGTGGTATTCTCTAACGGTTCCATTCGCCTCTTGATGAATGGTGTGTATAGTATTCCAATCTACATGTTACTAACTCCTGCTACTGTGTGTTACACAGAGAATTAAAACTAGATAGTGGACCTCATATGGGATTCAGAGACTTCTACCGTCCCTCATTGCATGCAGACAGTACAGGAGTAACCCTTCACTTGCCTCATACATTCACACACCTTTCAAAGGTCCTTGGACTATTGGATATGGCGGGAGAGGTGCTGAAGTTACAGTGGCTTTGTTTTTATTTAAAGTCAGTCATCCAGTCATCTGTCCATCTAGTTTCACTCCACTATACATGTACATACCCTTTCTTTCTATTTCCCTAAATCCTTTATCGTTAACTTTTTGTGAGACCACACACCACGTGTCGACAACTGGTTCTAATCTATTATCTTTTATCCACCCTGCACACTGTGTCTTAAACTTACACCACTTTTCACAATCCAGGCACCCCATCTTTAGCATACCTGCCTTTTTAAACTCTTTCTGTATGTCTTTTATAGAATCCTTTCCCGCATAGTTCTGTACTATTTCTACAGCAGTCCTCTCAGGATCATCAGACCCATAACTCTGTTTATTCCCCATTATGGCCAATAATGGGAGTACCCGTATAACTTCCTAAACCTGCGGACTCCACTTATATTCTGATCCCGAATACAAGAATGTCACTCACAGTTGACAAACCTGCAGACTCCACTTATATTCTAATCCTGAATACAAGAACATCACTAACAGTTAGCTACCCTGTGGACTCCACTCATATTCTAATCCAGAATACAAGAACATCACTCACAGTTACCTACCCTGCGGACTCCACTCATATTCTAATTCTGAACAAAAGAACATCACTCACAGTTAGATATCCTGCAAACTCCAATCATATTCTAATCCTGAATACAAGAAAATCACTCACAGTTTGTAAGCAATACTAATTCCTAGTCCCAGAACAAGCATTTCTTTTGTCTTCTTCCTCTTTCGATCCACCAACAAACAACAATGCCAAACAGACACAGTATGATTATACTCAAGGTGAATCCCTCCTTACAATCAATGTTCTTATTACTTCGCTCCTAAGGGTTTTTGTCTGGACACAAAATCCTCAACTGACTCTGTATTGTCACACTGAGGTTACGTTCACACGGCAGCGTCCATTACGGCTGAAATCACGGAGCTGTTTTCAGGAGAAAACAGCTCCTGAATTTCAGACGTAATGGCATGTTGCTGGCGTTTTTCGCTGCGTCCATTACGGACGTAATTGGAGCTGTTTTTCTATGGTGTCAATGGAAAATGGCTCCAATTACGTCCCAAGAAGTGACAGGCACTTCTTTGACGTGGGCGTCTTTTTTACTGTCGGCACAGAACATCGTAAAGCCCATTCAAATGAATGGGCAGATTTTTTCCGGCGTAATTTAAGGTTAAAACGCCCGAATTACGTCCGTAAATAGGGTGTGTGAACCCAGCCTAACAATTAATAGCTGTCTAAAAGTCCTTCTGTCCCATAAACAATTCATTCATACATAGTTGTCTAAAAGTCCTTCTGTCCCACAAACTATTCATTCATACACTTTGTTACCGAGGACCGGTAAGGCACATGGTGTTGATCAAGGTACAATATCACAAATAAGAATCAATGGTTCTCTTACTGCATTTTTGGTGTATTGTCCGTTGTTTGCCATTCAGTAACCTTGACGATGTCCTACGATCTCACATGTGCCTGCATTCTCCACCAGTTGATAATTTTCTTAATTCATCTTTTTGGGTTGATAGGCAATGGCTATCGAGCCTAGTCCTCATACAATGTCCTAATTATCAAGAGCTCTTGAGAGAATCAGAGAATACACAGACACAAATGTATGTGTGTAAATCAAGCTGGTTCTGCTTTGTCACTGCATTTAGGGTTTATAAAGCCTTAGAACAAGGAAGTAAATGGTATATACCTTATATGGTTAAATCTACTCTATCATCCAATAACAGGAGTTTAACTCATCTTTAAAATATAGACAAAGGCTGGCTCTCTGCTAAGGGTGTGGGTACTTTTTTATTGATTAATCTATGCCACATAAACAGGATTTTACACTCATCTGCATGGGTGTGGCTCCTGGTAAAGAGAAATGTAACCATTTACAAGAAACAGAAATGTTATTCTTGATTAACACAAAATGGTGTTTTGTCCTGCTCTTTCAGGTTGTTGGACTACTTCAGATTCGAGGAGTACTTCGATGATGGCTTTTTTAAATTCCAAATAAAATGTTTAATGGGGGGTTTTCTATTTCAATTAAATATTTTTTGTACACTACCGTTCAAAAGTTTAGGGACACACGGCATGTATACATATATACACACACACACACACACACACATACACACACACACAAACACACACACACGGATAGATATAGATATATATATGTATACACACAGATACACACACGATGCTTGTATACATTACCGTTCAAAAGTTTAGGGTCACTTAGAAATTTCCTTATTTTTGAAAAAAAAAAGCACAATTTTTTTCAATGAAGATAACATTAAAGGGAATGTGTTGCCAGAAAAACATGTTTTTTTTTTAAAAATTAAACATTTAGTGTGTGGGTGGTTAAACATTGTTCAAATATTTTTTTTTTTTTTGCACGAGTCCAGGAAATATTATTAATTATTTCTAATTTATAATACTACCCATTTTTGGTCACTAGATGGAGCTGTTCCCAATGTTGCAGCATTGCAACATTGGGTTAAAAGCCCTCGCTCTAGTGAGCTCTCAGCATCCCCCCCTCCTTTATCCTGGCTAGTGCCGGGATAAACGAGGGGTTTGAACGGTGTAACCTCCTACACTGTGTGTCGCCATTTTTTAAGGTAACCCACAGTGTAGTAGGTTTACATACAGTAGTAAACACACACAAACACGAACATACATTGAAATCTCTTACCTGCTCCTGCCGCCGCGGCTCCCTCCGGCCCGTCCGCTCCGTTTGCTGCCGCTGGTGCAAGTGCAGAAATCCGGAAGCCGCGACCGGAAGTAGTAATATTCCTGTCCGGCCGCGACTTCCGGTCCACAGGAAAATGGCGCCGGACGGCGCCAATTTCGAATAGGACTGTGTGGGAGCGGCGCATGCGCAGTTCCCACACAGACGCCGTACACTGCAGTCAATGGGACGGGAGCCGTTCGCAGTCCCTATGGGACTGTGGCTGCCGTATTCCATGTCTGTATGTGTCGTTAATCGACACACACAGAAATGGAACAAAAAATGGCAGCCCCCATAGGGAAGAAAAAGTGTAAAAATAAGAAAAAGTAAAACACAAACACACAAATAAATATTAAAGTTTTTAATAAAGCACTAACATCTTTAACATATAAAAAAATAATTTCTGATGACACTGTTCCTTTAAATTAATCAGAAATACACTCTATACATTGTTAATGTGCTAAATGACTATTCTAGCTGCAAACGTCTGGTTTTTAATGCAATATCTACATAGGTGTATAGAGGCCCATTTCCAGCAACCATCACTCCAGTGTTTTAATGGTACATTGTGTTTGCTAACTGTGTTAGAAGGCTAATGGATGATTAGAAAACACTTGAAAACCCTTGTGCAATTATATTAGCACCGCTGTAAACAGTTTTGCTGTTTAGAGGAGCTATAAAACTGACCTTCCTTTGAGCTAGTTGAGAATCTGGAGCATTACATTTGTGGGTTCGATTAAACTCTCAAAATGGCTAGAAAAAGAGAGCTTTCATGTGAAACTCGACAGTCTATTCTTGTTCTTAGAAACGAAGGCTATTCCATGCGAGAAATTGCCAAGAAACTGAAGATTTCCTACAACGGTTTGTACTACTCCCTTCAGAGGACAGCACACACAGGCTCTAACCAGAGTAGAAAGAGAAGTGGGAGGCCCCGCTGCACAACTGAGCAACAAGACAAGTACATTAGAGTCTCTAGTTTGAGAAATAGACGCCTCACAGGTCCTCAACTGGCAGCTTCATTAAATAGTACCCGCAAAACGCCAGTGTCAACGTCTACAGTGAAGAGGCGACTCCGGGATGCTGGCCTTCAGGGCAGAGTGGCAAAGAAAAGACCATATCTGAGACTGGCTAATAAAAGGGAAAAGATTAATATGGGTAAAAGCACACAGACGAAGATTGGAAAAAAGTGTTATGGACAGACAAATCGAAGTTTGAGTTGTTTGGATCACACAGAAGAACATTTGTGAGATGCAGAACAACTGAAAAGATGCTGGAAGAGTGCCTGACGCCATCTATCAAGCGTGGTGGAGGTAATGTTATGGTCTGGGGTTGCTTTGGTGCTGGTAAAGTGGGAGATTTGTACAAGGTAAAAGCCATTTTGAATAATGAAGGCTATCACTCCATTTTGTAACGCCATGCCATACCCTGTGGACAGCGCTTGATTAGAGCCAATTTCATTATACAACAGGACAATGACCCAAAGCACACCTCCAAATTATGCAAGAACTATATAGGGAAGAAGCAGGCAGCTGGTATTCTATCTGTAATGGAGTGGCCAGCGCAGTCACCAGATCTCAACCCCATAGAGCTGTTGTGGGAGCAGCTTGACTGTATGGTATGCAAGAAGTGCCCATCAAGCCAATCCAACTTGTGGGAGGGGCTTCTGGAAGCATGGGGTGAAATTTCTCCCCATTACCTCAGCAAATTAACAGCTAGAATGCCAAAGGTCTGCAATACTGTAATTGATGCAAATGGAGCATTCTTTGACGAAAGCAAAGTTTGAAGGAGAAAATGATTATTTAAAATAAAAATCATTATTTCTAACCTTGTCATCGTCTTGACTATATTTTCTAGTCATTTTGCAACTCATTTGATAAATATAAGTGTGAGTTTTCATGGAAAACACAAAATTGTCTGGGTGACCCCAAACTTTTGAAAGGTAGTGTATGTCTCTGTAGTTTTTTAAATTTAAGTACTACCGCCTTAGTAATGGCCACTGACTGATTGACAGCATCCATTACTAAGGCCAGGCTTAGTGTTAGCCAGTGAAAAGGCTAGCACTAACCCCCCATTATTACCCCAGAACCCACCGCCACCAGGGGGGCCAGGAAGAGCCGGGTATGATCCAGTACCCGACCATCTGTAGTGATGGTCGGGCACTGGGACGGCTGCAGACTGGTATTATTAGGCTTGGAAAGCCCCAAAACAGTAGGTCTTTCCATCCTGGTAATGCTAGCCTGCTGCTGGTACCGTATGTTGTCATCACTTTTTCCAATTATTATAGTTTTTTTTAAAGTCTTTTTAAATGACGTGGGGTCCCCCCCATTTTTTATAACCAACCAGATACAATATAGCAGCCGCAGCCTAGCATTACCAGGGTGGGAAAGCCCACTGTTTTTGGGCTTTCCCAGCCAAATAATACCAGCCTGCGGCCACCCCAGTGCCCGGCGGTCACTACAGATGGTCGAGTACTGGATCGCACCCGACTCTTCCCAGTACCCCTGTTGGCGGTGGGTAACGGGGTAATAATGGGGGTTAGTGTTAGCTTCTGCATCGGCTAAAACTAAGCCCTGCCGTAGTAATGAATGCTGACAATCAGCCAGCGGCCATTACTAAGGCAGTAGTAATAATGTTTTAAAAGAACACATAGAAAAAATACTTTATTGAAATAGAAAAACCCACACAAAGCTTGTTAACCATTTTATTGAAAATAAAAAAAGCTGTCATCGAAGTAGTCCTTGAATCCAACGAAGTCCAACCATCAAACCGTAAAAAAAATCACGAACACAAAAAAAACATTAACACATGTGGTAGACTTAGATACAGGGCAATGTGTGATACTGTCTGTTGTACTCTGTATCTAAGCCTAACACAAGGCTTGACTAGGTCTTGCTGGGAGATAGATGTGGGAACCCATACAGATGACTGGCCTTAGCTTCCTCGATCAGCTATCCCCAATTTACAGCGAGCGCATGTCGCAAATATATATTTTGCATAAGGCCTACATGATAACTAGCCAGCTCAGTAAATTTAAGCCAGGTTTCCCGTACCTGTTCCCAAAGTATGGGGAGTCCCCCAGTTCCTTTTTTCACTTATTGTGGTCCTGTCCTGTTCTCAGAGGACTTTGTCCATGACGCAATAGGTGTCATTGTATCGGGCGACCTCAAGGTTTGTCTTTTATTTATACATTTTTATATATTTATATATATCTATCTATATATATATATATATATATATACACTACCGTTCAAAAGTTTGGGGTCACCCAGACAATTTTGTGTTTTCCATGAAAACTCATACTTATATTTATCAAATGAGTTGCAAAATGACTAGAAAATATAGTCAAGACATTGACAAGGTTAGAAATAATGATTTTTATTTGAAATAATCATTTTCTCCTTCAAACTTTGCTTTCGTTAAAGAATGCTCCATTTGCAGCAATTACAGCATTGCAGACCTTTGGCATTCTAGCTGTTAATTTGCTGAGGTAATCGGGAGAAATTTCACCCCATGCTTCCAGAAGCCCCTCCCACAAGTTGCATTGGCTTAATGGGCACTTCTTGCGTACCATACGGTCAAGCTGCTCCCGCAACAGCTCTATGGGGTTGAGATCTGGTGACTGCGCTGGCCACTCCATTACAGATAGAATACCAGCTGCCTGCTTCTTCCCTAAATAGTTCTTGCATAATTTGGATGTGTGCTTTGGGTCATTGTCCTGTTGTAGGATGAAATTGGCTCCAATCAAGCGCTGTCCACAGGGTATGGCATGGCGTTGCAAAATGGAGTGATAGCCTTCATTATTCAAAATGGCTTTTACCTTGTACAAATCTCCCACTTTACCAGCACCAAAGCAACCCCAGACCATCACATTACCTCCACCATGCTTGATAGATGGCGTCAGGCACTCTTCCAGCATCTTTTCAGTTGTTCTGCGTCTTTCAAATGTTCTTCTGTGTGATCCAAACACCTCAAACTTCGATTCGTCTGTCCATAACACTTTTTTCCAATCTTCCACTGTCCAATGTCTGTGTGCTTTTGCACATATTAATCTTTTCCTTTTATTAGCCAGTCTCAGATATGGCTTTTTCTTTGCCACTCTGCCCTGAAGGCCAGCATCCCGGAGTCGCCTCTTCACTGTAAACGTTGACACTGGCGTTTTGCGGGTACTATTTAATGAAGCTGCCAGTTGAGGACCTGTGAGGTGTCTATTTCTCAAACTAGGGACTCTAATGTACTTGTCTTGTTGCTCAGTTGTGCAGCGGGGCCTCCCACTTCTCTTTCTACTCTGGTTAGAGCATGTTTGTGCTGTCCTCTGAAGGGAGTAGTACACACCGTTGTAGGAAATTTTCAGTTTCTTGGCAATTTCTCGCATGGAATAGCCTTCATTTCTAAGAACAAGAATAGACTGTCGAGTTTCACATGAAAGCTCTCTTTTCCTACCCATTTTGAGAAATTAATCGAAACTACAAATGTAATGCTCCAGATTCTCAACTAGCTCAAAGGAAGGTCAGTTTTATAGCTCCTCTAAACAGCAAAACTGTTTACAGCGGTGCTAACATAATTGCACAAGGGTTTTCAAGTGTTTTCTAATCATCCATTAGCCTTCTAACACAGTTAGCAAACACAATGTACCATTAGAACACTGGAGTGATGGTTGCTGGAAATGGGCCTCTATACACCTATGTAGATATTGCATTAAAAACCAGACATTTGCAGCTAGAATAGTCATTTAGCACATTAACAATGTATAGTGTGTATTTCTGACTAATTTAATGTTATCTTCATTGAAAAAAACTGTGCTTTTCTTGCAAAAATAAGGAAATATCTAAGTGACCATAAACTTTTGAACGGTTGTGTATATATATATATATATATATATATATATATATATATATATATATATATATATATATACATATATATGTAATGACGGGGGTGGGGAGACAGACAAGTGAGCCCTAATCTACCCGCCACTCAGTCCCTGCCTATACGCTGAGAAACATGGCCCCAGTGGTCAGTATTGTACATGATAGGCTTAGATAGAGGGTCCCAGCAGTAAGTATCCTTGTACTTATCCTCAGGGGAAAATGTGCCATTTCTGGGGACACAATCAAAGTTATGTCTAGGGTCTCTAATCAAAGACACCTGTAGAGAGTGCCCCACACAGTGATCCCTGTATATAGTGTCACAACTCCGCTGTATGGTGCCACACACAGTCCCCCTGTAGGTAGTTCCATACACACCCCTTTGTAGATAGTGTCACACAGCCCCCCTCCTTATAGATAGTGCCACACAGCTCCACTGTGTATACTATCCAGGTGCACCCAAACAAATAAAAAAAACTTATACTCACCCAGCCCCATTCCCCCAAACGAATGGAGCTCTACAGCGTCCACAGTCCTGCAGCCTACGAGACGCTGAGATGGGATCCTTACGTAGGCCGGCATGATCCAGAGACGGCATGCACAGGGATTCTGTCCCAGCGTCTTATAGGCTGCAGGCCTCAAGCAGATAGTTTCCTGTTCTGCCATAGTATTCAATTGTGTCTGTCTTGAGGATGCATATACAATTGAATGTGGCAGTCACCCGGGAATCCGGGCTCCCGGACAGTGATGCCAGGGGCTTCCCCAGAGCCAGAGTCCTAGAGCAGAGCCTATACTAGCGCTCTACTCCAGGACTCTGGCTCTGGGGATGCCCCTGATATCACTGCCCATATATGGACAGTGATGTCAGGAGCAGAGCTGGAGTCCCAGGCAGAGTGCTAGTAGAGGCTCTGCTCCGGGACTCCGGCTCTGGGGTTGCCCCTGACATCACTGTCTATATATGGACAGTGATGTCAGGAGCAGATCAGGAGTCCCAGGCAGAGCGCTAGTAGCGCTAGATGTCAGAGGCTTCCACCAGACTACCAGAGCAAAGCCTATACTAGTGCTCTGTCAGGGATATCAGCTCTCCTCCGGACATCACTATCCATATATGGACAGTGATGTCAGGAGCATTGCTATGAATAGCGCCACCGTTCTTCATAGAGTCCATAGCCAGCGTCTGATGTTGCTAGCTACGGATTCCAACTGACAATGAGCTGGGATTGCCAAAGTAAAGGATACGAAGGAGCAGCAAGAGAGGGAAGAAGACTACAGCATAGCAGGCTAACGCTTGCACTAAGGTAAATGTTATATATTGAAACGTTTTTTATTGTGTTAAAAGGAACACATACCACGAAAATATGCATGCTCTGTGTAATATGTATAATATGTGATACAATGCATCTTTGTACAACCATGTGTCTGTGGTTATTGTATTATGTATGTTATCTTGACAAAATTCTTCAATAAAAAACTATTGATGGTTAAAAGGAACACATAAAAAAAGTTTTTTATCTTTAGACGTACACTTTAACTTTTAGATGCCCCCCTCATTCTAATGGTATGTTCAC
Source organism: Rhinoderma darwinii (assembly GCF_050947455.1). Lineage (NCBI taxonomy): Eukaryota > Metazoa > Chordata > Amphibia > Anura > Rhinodermatidae > Rhinoderma > Rhinoderma darwinii. Next base: position 223,878,829 of record NC_134691.1, read on the forward strand.
GCGACAAACAAAAAACGGCTGTCAAATACGGAGCTGTTTTCATGGGAAAACAGCCCCTGATTTTCAGCCGTTTTTTATGCAACAAGGATTTTCTAATGCGTTTTTTTTTAAGGCCGTTTTTTGAGCTGTTTTTCTATTGAGACAATGAAAAACGGCTCCAAAAACGGCTCAAGAAGTGACATGAACTTCTTTTTTATGGGGCGTCTTTTTACACGTAAAAAAAACGCCCCGTGGAATCTAAACGCTGTTTTTTCCCATTGAAATCAATGGGCAGATGTTTGGAGGCGTTCAGCCCCCCGTATTTTCAGACATTTTTCAGGGGGGTTAACGAAACATGTGAACATACCCTCATGCTTTAGATGCCACGGTCACAATTGACCGCTGCATCACAGGGGTTAAAAGGGTGAACGCAAAGTGATCTTTGATTCCTCACGTTTCAGTGAAGTGTCGGATGTGTTACACAGCCGACACCCGCTAAGTATGGAGCGCGCTCAGTCCATGAGCCCGCTCCATACTTCCCCTTAATGGCTGTCACGTACATTCGTTAAGGGATTAAAAAATGGATGTTTAAACAAAGAAACAAGGAAGTTAACTTTCACAAGATCTGGGATAAGTTGCTTAACTCTCCCAGAGCCATTCTCTCTTGCTGCCCCTCTTTTGATGATTCTTAGGGTATGTTTACACGCAGTGGTTTCAGACGTAATTCTTGCGTTTTACACCTCGAATTTCACCTGAAAAAATGCCCCTAATACGCCTACAAACATGTGCCCATTGCTTTCAATGGGAATTACGATGGTCTGTACCCACGAGCCTTTATTTTACGCGTCGCTGTTAAAATACGGCGCATAGAATAACGGCTCGTCAACAGGAGTGCCGGACACTTCTTCAGACATTTTTTGAGGCGTTTTCATTGACTCCATTGAAAAACAGCTCCAAAAACGTCCGTAAAAAACACAGCGATAAACGCGAGTTGTTAAAAAAACGTCTGAAAATCCGGAGCTGTTTTCGCCTGAAAACGTGTGAACATACCCTTAGGCTGGATTCACACGAGCATGTTCAGTCCGTAAAGGACGAAACTTATTTCGGCCGCAAGTCCCGGACCGAACACACTGCAGGGAGCCGGGCTCCCAGCATCATAGTTATGTACGACGCTAGGAGTCCCTGCCTCTCCGTGGAACTACTGTCCCATACTGAAAACATGATTACAAGACGGGACAGTTGTCCCACAGCGAGGCAGGGACTCCTAGCGTCGTACATAACTATGATGCTAGGAGCACGGCTCCCTGCAGTGTGTTCGGTCCGGGACTTGCGGCTGAAATAAGTTTCGTCCTTTACGGACTGAACATGCTCGTGTGAATCCAGCCTACTGTGTCCTATTGTATATGTGGTCCTTTAGTGAGGTAACACTGGACTATAAAAAGGGCCCTGCCCTTCTGATCCTTGCCTGAGCATTGTTAGTGTTCCCATGTCAGTCTTGCAAATGGTCCCTTAGTGTTATCCTGTTCCTGTTGTTACCCTGTATCCTGTTTCCCGTGCTGTGTCCTTGTTCCAGAGCCTGTTAGTGTTGGAGTTATGTCCCTCAGCACCTGCCGTCATCTGCCACATCCAGTACCATCCGCCACGTCCAGTGTCATCTGCCACATCCAGTGTGATCCATCACGACTGGCGCAACCTGCTGTCATCCGCCACGTCTGGCGTAACCTGCTGCATCCATCTCCATCTGTGCCAAAGCCTCGGCCACTGTCTGGACTATTCAGGTACCCTAGTGCGGGACTTTGTATTGCTGTGGTACTCTGTTGCTTCGCCAGCTGCCTCCCTGCTACAGCAGTGGGGCCTAGTGGGTTCACATATCCATAGACTGTGACAGCTGGCATCTCCTTCCTAGAAGACGCCAGCACTCACTTCCGCTCCGCTCGGTTGTGTCCCGTAGGGCACATGTAAGTTATCAATAATTAGCCCATTGTCACCCTGGACTATTAATAGTGTTGTGTAGTCGGTCCCACCTGATGTCGTACATCACATCTGGTGTCGTCTGCCTCGTTTGATATCCTCCGCCACGTGTGCTATCCTCTGCCGTCTAAGTTAGACCTGTGCCTAGCCACTGCGACTGTCTGGACTATTCAGGTTCCCTTGTGCTAGACTTTGTATTGATCAGGTACTCTGCTGTATGGCCAGCTGTTACCCTGCTACGATGGAGCGGCCTATTGGGTCTACATACCCATGGATCATGACAATACACTCAGGGCATGGACCCCGCTGGTTAATCCAAGACCATGACAACGTCACAAGTCATGCAGGCAGATATGCGAGACCTTCAGTCACGACAAGACCAACTCCTCCCGGAGGTGAACGCCATTGCACATAGGCTAGATGCGTAAGCCCCAGTCATCATAGCACCTTTTCCTGTCGCTCCTGTTGTTCCTCCTGCTACGCCTCCTGTTAGTACCGGTACCGACTCCCGATGCTTCCTGCCACTACCTCCTTGCTATGACAGAGACACGAGGACCTGCAGGGAATTTCTGAACCAGTGCCAGATCCACTTCATAATACATGCAAATTCCTTCCCTTCTAATGACGCAAGGATTGCCTTCATAATTTCTCTCCTTACTGGCAAGGCCCTGGCATGGGCGAACACCATTTGGGAACGTCAGGGACCAGAAACCCGTGACTTACAGTGTTTCTTACAGACTTTCCGTACTATATTTGAGGAACCTCACTTACCTCCAGTCGGCTCAACGGCTAAACCCCCATCAAGCCAGGTGGTCGCTGTTCTTCGCCCGATTCCAATTTGTGCTCCACTACCGTCCTGCTGACATAAATGTGAGGGCCGATGCCCTATCGAGGTCATTTGAAACAGTGGACATTTTGGAGTCCCCGCAATGTATCATAGACCTGTCCTGCATTATTACAGCTAATCCCCTGCAAATTAGAGACATCCCTCCGGGGAGGACTTTTGTGCGGTTGGCACACAGGAGGAGAATCCTTCGCTTGGGACACAGCTCCAAACTGGCTGGACACACGTGTGTTCATAAAACTCGAGACCTGATAACTCCTCATTTCTGATGGCCCACGCTGCCCAAGGATGTTGTGGAATTTGTCTCTTCCTGCACTGTGGGTGCTTCGGACAAGGTTGCTCACTCTAAGCCTGCCTGTCTGCTCCAACCTCTGTCTGTGCCCAACGCCCCCTGGCAGCATATTGCAATGGACTTTGTCACAGATCTTTGGGATGCAATATGGTCTGGGTGGTGGTGGATCGGTTGTCCAAGATGGCTCATTTTGTTCTGCTGACTGGCCTACCTTCTGCTCCTCAACTGGCTAATCTCTTCATTCAGCAAATATTCCGCTTGCATGGCTTGCCCCTTCATATCGTGTCTATTTGGGGGGTTAGTTCACCTCGAGATTCTGGAGAGCTCTCTGTAAACTCCTAGGTGTGAAGTTGGACTTTTACTGTGCCTACCATTCTCAGTCCAATGGTCAAGTCGAGAGGATCAATCAGATCTTGGAGTACTACCTAAGCCATTTAGTCTCTAAGCAGCATGATGACTGGGTACAGATTCTTCCATGGGCCGAGTTCTCATACAACAACCACACAAGTGAGTCCCCTGCTTCTGGACCATTCTTCATGGTCTACGGCCAACATCCACGAGTTCCTCTCCCTGTTTCGGCTACTTCCCAGGTACCCACAGCTGACTGTATTTGGGGACTTTCTGCAAATCTGGCAACAGACCCGGTCCTCCAGTCTGCTGACAGTCGATCGCATGAAGCAAAAAGCACATACTAGGAAAAGAGAGCTGCCTCAGTTTCTTCCGGGTATCAAAGTCTGGCTGTCTCAAGGAATATTTGTTTAAAGGTGCCTTCGTACAAGTTTGCTCCCATGTTCCTCGGACCCTTTGAGATACTACAACAGCTAAACCCTGTCTCCTATAAGCTTCAGCTGCCTCCTACCTTCAGAATCCTCAACTTCTTTCATGTGTCCCTCCTGAAACCCGTGGTCCTGAACTGCTAATAAGACTCCTAGTCTCACAGTTGCTCCCAGCGGTTCATCTGATGTGTTTGAGGTGGAGATCCTGGACTGAATGAGGGTACGAGGAAGGATTTTCTATTTGGTGAATTGGAGAGGGTTTGGTCCTGAGGAGAGGTCCTGGGAGCCAGAACAGAACCTTAATGCCCCTACCCTTATTAAGAAATTTCTTTCTCGCTCTGGTTCCAAGAAGACTGAGCATAAGAGGGGGGATAATGTAGCATCCACAGCCGCGGACCGTTGGTATTAATCACACCCTGACAGCCGCAGCCATGGATCTGTGTGTGCTGGCCCGCATCTCCTCTCCAGGAGACACCAACGCTCACTTCCGATCCATTCTGCTGTATCCCGTAGGGTGCGCGCGCACGCTCGTGCCCGGCCTTAAAGGACCAGCGCATGCATGAAGGAAATAATCATCAATTAACCCATGATCACCCTGGATTATTAATAGGGCTCTGCCCCTTCACTCCTTGCCTGAGCGTTGTTGTGTTTTGCCATGTTAGTCTTAGCAAATGGTCCCTTAGTGTTATCCTGTTCCCAAGTGTTCCCGTGCCCTACTATCCTGTGCTGTGTTGGTTCCTGAGCCCTATCGAGTGCTGGAGTCATGTTGTGCCATCGGTCACGCCTGCTGTCGTACACCACATCTGGTGTCATCTACCAGGCTTAAAATCCTCCGCAATGTGTGGCATCCTCTGCCGTCTAAGTTCCATCTGTACCTAGCCACTGCAACTGTCTGCACTATTCAGGTACACTTGTGCCGGACTTTGGATTAATCAGTTACTCTGTTGTTTGGCCAGCTGCTACTCAGCTACGGAGGAGTGGCCTAGTGTGTCCACATACCCACGGATCATGACATTGATTATATGTTTTGCAAGTGCAAGAAAAAAAACAAAGGTTACGATTAAATAAAAAGTTACACTAAGGCTATGTTCACACAGAGTATTTTGCCGAGTTTTTTGACGCGGAAACCGCGTCGCAAAACTCGGCAAAAACGGCCCTAAAATGCCTCCCATTGATTTCAATGGGAGGTGTCGGCGTCTTTTTCCCGCGAGCAGTAAATCTGCCTCGCGGGAAAAAGAAGCGACATGCCCTATCTTCGGGCGTTTACGCCTCTGACCTCCCATTGACTTCAATGGGAGGCAGAGAAAGCGTATTTCGCGCTGTTTTATGCCCGCGGCGTTCAATGGCCGCGGGCGAAAAACACCGCGAAAATCGCTGCGAAAATCGGCGTGCAGGGAGAGGAATATCTGCCTCAAACTTCCAAACTGAATTTTGAGGCAGATATTCCTCCTGCAAAATACTCTGAGGCTATGTTCACACTGAGTATTTTGGGGGAGGAATATCTGCCTCAAAATTCAGTTTGGAACTTTGAGGCAGATATTCCTCTCCCTGCACGCCGATTTTCGCGGCGATTATCGCGCCGTTTTTCGCCCGCGGCCATTGAGCGCCGCGGGCATAAAACAGCGAGAAATACCCTTTCTCCTGCCTCCCATTGAAGTCAATGGGAGGTCAGAGGCGGAAGCGCCCGAAGATAGGGCATGTCGCTTCTTTTTCCCGCGAGGCAGTTTTACTGCTCGCGGGAAAAAGACGCCGACGCCTCCCATTGAAATCAATGGGAGGCGTTCTCGGGCCGTTTTTGCCGAGTTTTGCGACGCGGTTTCCGCATCAAAAAACTCTGCAAAATACCCCGTGTGAACATAGCCTTACAAAGGAAATTCTGTTTTATGCTGTAGTTCCCGCTACATTTTCATTCATTATGTAAACTTTCAAGCAAACCTTCCACTTACTGATACTGGGGAGGAGCGGTTTTCTTTTTCTTTGTGCTGCCAGTTAGCAAGTCCTAATTTAGTTGGATTGGTTATTGTAGTTAGGACCTGTGCAGATGACAGTTCCCAACAATGCAATCTAAGGGCAGATTCACACGAACGTTGCGTTTTTGCGCACGCAAACAACGCGGCGTTTTGCGAGCGCAAAAACCATTTGACAGCTGCGTGTGTCATGCGTGTCTGATGCGCGGCTGCGTGATTTTCGTGCAGCCGGCATCATAGAGATGAGGCTTGTCGATGCCCGTCACTGTCCAAGGTGCTGAAAGAGCTAAATCTTTCAGCACCCTCGACAGTGAATGCCGAACACAACAGCGAAAAACATGTAAAAAAAAAGATAAAGTTCCTACTTACCGAGAACTTCCCGGCCGTTGCCTTGGTGACGCGTCCTTGGTGACGCGTCCATGGTGACGCGCCTCTCTTGACATCGGGCCCCACCTCCCTGGATGACGCGGCAGTCCAAGTGACCGCTGCAGCCTGTGATTGGCCTGTGATTGGCTGGAGCTGTCACTTGAACTGAAGTGTCATCCCGGGAGGTCGGACTGCAGGAAGGAGACAGGAGTAATCGGTAAGTTAGAACTTCGTTTTTTTTTTACAGGTTCATGTATTTTGGGATCACAAGTCACTGTCCATGGTGCTGAAACAGTTTAACTCTTTCAGCACCATGCACAGTGAATGTCTCCCGACGTCGCGTACCGGAAATTTTTTGGCCGGGTTCGGCCAAAACGAGTTTGGCCGAACCCGGTGAAGTTAGCTTCGGTTGTCGGGGTTCGCTCCTCGCAAAGACACTCCGTTTGGATGCTTAGAAACAGAAAAGCACGTGGTGCTTTTCTGTTTCCATTCATCCTTTTGACAGCTGTTGCGCAAACACGCAGTTCGCACGGAAGTGCTTCCGTGCGACATGCGTGGTTTTCACGCACCCATTGACTTCAATGGGTGCGTGATGCGTGAAATACGCAGAGTTATTGAACCTGTCGCGTATTTTGCGCAGCGAACAAACGCTGCGCAAAATACACGGACTGTGTGTACTGCCCCATAGACTTCTATAGGGCATTGCGTGCCGTGCGAAAACCACGCGCCCTACACGCTGCCAAATCACGCTCGTGTGAATCCCCCCTAAAGCTGCAAAATTTACTATGGATCATTTACCTAGAATTTTCTAAAGAGTATATACAGTATAACAGGTCTTTCAAATCACAAATTAATTAAATTGTGTTGATTAATTTTATTAGTTTATTTAATTATTATATATTTGTTCTTCATTTTAGATGAGAGTATTATCTTTTGAATTCATTGCATTGAATATATAACTTTTGACCACACTGGTATGCAAGTAAAGATTACTCCCTGGTAATCATTTAAGATCCTTGTGACATATGGTCTGTTCAGTAATATGCTTCTTTTTTTTTTTTTTAATAACAAAAGCACCAGACCCATACTTACCAAACAATGCAGATCCGGAAAAGTATATTATTTCATGCTATTTTAGCTGTCAAGTGCAGAATAAAGTTATATGTGTATCTACTGGAGTTATCATTCCACCTGGCTCCTGAATTGCAGATACAGCAGATAAGAGCCTAATGAAAGGTTAGGAACCCTTTCATTAAATTGCATTGTTTCTGCCAGCAATCTCAGTGAGAGATATTATATCTTTATGTGATACAAGATTTATGGGTTTTGGCTAACAAAGTCCTTAGTGTACAAAAATATAAAGAAAAGAAAGGGAATAAAAAAAGAGAAAAAACTAACTAACATGGAGACCACTTTAAGGCTATGTTCACAGGGAGTATTTTGCAGGAGGAATATCTGCCTCAAAATTCCGTTTGGAAGTTTGAGGCAGATATTCCTCTCCCTGCACGCCAATTTTCGCAGCGATTTTTGCGCCATTTTTCGCCCGCGGCCAATGAGTGCCGCGGGCATAAAACAGCGCGAAATACGCTTTCTCTGCCTCCTATTGAAGTCAATGGGAGGTCAGAGGCGGAAGCGCCCGAAGATAGGGCATGTCGCTTCTTTTTCCCGCGAGGCAGTTTTACTGCTCGCGGGAAAAAGACGCCGACGCCTCCCATTGAAATCAATGGGAGGCGTTCTCGGGCCGTTTTTGCCGAGTTTTGCGACGCGGTTTCCGCGTCAAAAAACTCGGCAAAATACCCCGTGTGAACATAGCCTAACAAAGAGCATTCATAAGATGATATTTATAATGGGATAACACCTGCTGAACAGGGGCCATTCATAAGTGTGCACAATATGCTAATAATGTTGTCTTCTAGCCTGAATTCAACCAATTAGTTATGGCTGTGGCTCCTTCTAGCCCACAAGTGGTGTGCCTATGTCCAAGTGGTGCCTCTGGGCCAATCATGCCAATGCAACAGCACCCAATAAAGAGCAACTTACACATAAACTCTTAATGCAATAGTACATATACTATATGTAAGTGGACACCCCTTCTAATTATTGAGTTTCAGCCACACCCATTGCATATATATATATATATATATATATATATATATACACCGATCAGATATAACATTAAAACCACCGGCCTAATATTCTGTAGGCCCCCCTTGTACTGCCAAAACAGCTCTGACCAGTGGAGGCATGGACTCCACAAAACTTCTGAAGGTGACCTGTGGTATCTGGCACCAAGGGCAACGATGGATTGGACTTGTTTTTACAACGCATCCTATTGATGTTCAATTGGATTGAGATCTGGAGAATTTAACTATGTCATGTTCCTCATACCATTCCTGAATAATTTTTGCAATGTGAGAGGGCACATTTTCCTGCTGAAAGATGCCACTGCCATAAAGGAATATGGTTGTCATAAAGGGGTGTACTTGAATGTAGGACCCAAGGTTTACCAGCAGAACATTGCTTTTACAGGTTTGCCTTCATCCCATAGTACAACCTGGTGCCATCCATTCTCCAAGTAAGTGACACACACGCAACTGCCATCCACATGTAAAAGAAAACGTGATTCATCAGACCAGGCCACCTTCGTCCATAGCCAGCATTAACTTTTTCAGCAATTTGTGCTACAGTAGATCTTCTGTGGGATTGGACCAGACGGGCTAGCCTTTGCTCTCCACATGCATCAATGAGCCTTGGGCACCCATGTCTCTGTCACTGGTTCACCAATTGACCTTCCTTGGACCACTTTAGTAGGTACATACCAAAGCATACTGAGAACACCCCATAAAACCTGCCATTTTAGAGATGCTCTGACTCAGTCATCTGGCTATCACAATTTGGCCCTTGTCAAAGTCATTTACGTTTGCCCATTTTTCCTATTTTCAACACATCAACTTCAAGAACTAACTGTTAACTTGCTGCATAATATATCCCACCATTTGACAGGTGCAATTGGAATGAGATAATCAATGTTATTTACTGGCCCTTTTTGCTGAGTTTTTTACCTGCTTTTGTTTATGTAAAGCCACAGCAGAAAGTTGGCGAATGCTGGTCTATGTAGTTTTCTAAAGGTGTTTCTACACTGTCTGTTAGGCAATCAGTACCTTAATTGGTTGAGTGCTGTGCAGAGTGCATGTGAATTTCTGCTTGTTGTTTCCCTGGCTGTTTTACCATGCTGGGCATATCGTTTCCAATACTGTATACAGGTGTTTAACCCCTTCCCGCTGCAGCCAGTTTTGACCTTCCTGACGGAGCCTCACTTTTCCAATCTGACGTGTCACTTTATGTGGTTATAACTTTGTACTGCTTTTACTTATCCAAGCAATTCTGAGATTTATTCTCGTGACACTTTGTACTTTATGATAGCGGTAAAATTTAGCATTTCTAAAATTAAATGTATCTGCTTGTAGGACATATAGTTATTTCACACATAATAGTTACTAGTTAACACTTCCCATATGTCTACTTTGTGTTGGCATAGTTTTATAAACATCCTTTTATTTTTCTAGGACCTTACAACGCTTAGAAGTTTAGCAGTAATTTTTCACATTTTCAAGAAAATGTCAAAAGTTTTTTTTTTTTAGGGACCTGTACAGTTCTGAAGTGGCTTTGAAGGGCCTATATATTAGAAACCCCTATAAATCACCCAGTTTAAAAACTGCACCCCTGAAAGTATTCAAAACAGCATTTAGAAATTATCCTAATCCTTTAGGCGTTTCACAGGAATGAAATCAAAGTCAGGCCTCATTTACACGAGCGTGTGCGTTTTGCGCGCGCAAAAAACGCAGCGTTTTGCGTGCGCAAAAGGCATTTGACAGCTCCGTGTGTCATCCGTGTATGATGTGCGGCTGCGTGATTTTCGCGCAGCCGCCATCATAGAGATGAGGCTAGTCGACGTCAGTCACTGTCCATGGTGCTGAAAGAGTTAACTCATCGGCAGTAACTCTTTCAGCACCCTCGACAGTGCATTCTGATCACCATATCGAGTAACCTGTTAAAAAAAAAAGAGGTTCGTACTTACCGAGAACTTCCCGGCCGTTGCCTTGGTGACGCGTCCTTGGTGACGCGTCCTTGGTGACGCGCCTCTCTTGACATCTGGCCCCACCTCCCTGGATGTCGCGGCAGTCCATGTGACCGCTGCAGCCTGTGCTTGGTTTGTGATTGGCTGCAGCTGTCACTTGGACTGAATTGTCATCCCGGGAGGTCAGACTGGAGGAAGAAGCCGGGAGTTAACGGTAAGTCAGAACTTTTTTTTTTTTACACGTTCACGTATATTGGAATCGGAAGTCACTGTCCAGGGTGCTGAACCAGTTTAACTCTTTCAGCACCCTGCACAGTGACTGTCTCCTGCCGGGTTCGGTCAAAACGAGTTCGGCCGAACCCGGTAAAGTTCGGTTCGCTCATGTCTAAGACACTCCGTTCGGATGTTTGTAAACAGAAAAGCACGTGGTGATTTTCTTTTTACATTCAGTTTGACAGCTCTTGCGCGAATCACGTGGTTTTCACGCACCCATTGACTTCAATGGGTGCGTGATGCGCGAAAAACGCACGATTATAGAACATGTCGTGAGTTTTACGCAACGCACTCGCGCTGCGCAAAATTCACGCATCGTCTGCACTGCCCCATAGAGTAATATAGGTGCGTACGACAAGCGTGAAAAGCACGCGCGTCGCACGCGCGTATATTACGCTCGTGTAAATGAGGCCTCAAGGGGACATTTCAAAATGTTAATTTTTTTTGCAGATATTCAAATTGTATCCTTTTTTTCTGTAACACAACAAGTGTTAACAGTGAAACACAACTCAATAGTTTTTATCCTGATTCTAAAGTTTTTAGAAATATCCCATATGTGGCCCTAGTGTGCTACTTGACTGCAACGCAAGCCTCTGTATTGAAGGATCACATTGTGGATTTTGGGGCCCTCTTTTTATTAGAATATATTTTAGGCTATGTTCACAAGGAGTATTTTGGGGGAGGAATATCTGCCTCAAAGCTCCAAACGGAATTTTGAGGCAGATATTCCTCCCCCAAAATACTCCGTGTGAATAGCAATTATCGCGCCGTTTTTCGCCCGCGGCCATTGAGCGCCGCGGGCAGAAAACACGCTTTCTCCTGCCTCCCATTGAAGTCAATGGGAGGTCGGAGGCGGAAGCGCCCGAAGATAGGGCATGTCGCTTCTTTTTCCCGCGAGGCAGTTTTACTGCTCGCGGGAAAAAGACGCCGACGCCTCCCATTGAAATCAATGGGAGGCGTTCTCGGGCCGTTTCTGCCGAGTTTTGCGACGCGGTTTCCGCGTCAAAAAACTCGGCAAAAGACCCCGTGTGAACATAGCCTTAGGCACCATGTCAGGCTTGAAGAGGTCTTGTGGTGCCAAAACATAGGAAAACCCCCAAAAAGACACCATTTTGGAAATTACAGCCGTAGGGAATTCATATAGGGGTGGAGTGAGCCTTTTGACCATACAGGTGTTTCATAGATTTTATTAGAATTGTGCCATGAAAATGCAAAATATTTGTTTTTCCAATAAGTTGTAGATTTAGCTAAAAAATTTTTTAAAAAAAGCATACCAACATTTGTAAATCAACTTCTCCAGAGTACGGAAATACCCCATATGTGGTCATAAACCTGTGTTTAAATACACGGCAGTGTTCAGAAGGGTAGGAGCGCCATTTGGCTTTTGGTGGGCAGATTTTGCTAAATGGGTTTTCTTGGCTAGATCTCATATTTGCAGAGCCCCTGAAGTACCAGTACAGTGGAAACCCATAAAAAGTGACTCCATTTTGGAAACTACATTCCTTGAGGAATTAATCTAGGGGTATAGTGAGAATTTTGAACCCAAGGGTTTTTTGCTGAATTAATTAGAATTAAGCCGTGAAAATGAAAAAATATATTTTTTTCCAATAAGATGTCGTTTTAGATAAACATTTTCCATATTCACAAAGAATAAAGAAGAAAAAGCACCCCAACATTTGTAAAGCAATGTCTCCCGAGTATGGTAATACCCCATATGTGGTTATAAACTGCTGTTTGGACATATGGGATGGGTCAGAAGGGAACGAGTGCTATTTTACTTTTGGAGCGTAGATTTTACTGGAATCGCCATGTCACATTTGCAAAACCCTTAATGTACCCAAAAAAAAAAAAATACCCCATTTTAGAAACTACACCCCTAAAGGCATTTATCAAGGGGTTTAGTGAACATATAGGCCCCACATGTGTTTTTTAGAGATTAATAAGCAGCTGATGATGCAAAGTGAAAATTTTCATTTTTCCACTGATATGCCATTACACCGCACAATATGTTGTGCCCAGCTTGTGCCACTGGAGAATCTTAAACAATAAACTGGTGTTAGGGCACACTGTAAGGCATAGAAGGGAAGGACCGCCATTCTGAGCGTGGATTTTGCTTGGTAGTAGTTTTTTTGGAGTTTTACTGGTATTTCCGTTTATAATATTGGGGCATATGTAATCTGTTCGGAGTACATCAGGGCATAAGAGGGTGTAATAATGGGGTAGATAAAAAAAAATTATCTATATATGTGTGGTATGCTGTGAAGGAATCTGTTATGCAATTTTGGGTATTTAACTTGAAATTGTTTTGGGGTTTTTTTACAAATTTTTTTTATCTTTATTTATTTATTATCTAAGATGGGAAGTTTTGGATAAACTGCCGGTAGAGGTTGGCGAATCCCCAAAAATGCTGTATGGACCGCAGGCCCTGAGGACGTGGCCATTCCAGGACGGACTTTCTCCGGATACATCTTGAGACCTTGATCCAAGATGATGTAACCCAAGAAGGGCAGAGAGTTCTTTTCAAGGACGCACTTCTCCAGCTTGGCATACAGACGATTCTCCATTAAGCGCAGTAGAACTTGACAAATATGCCTCCGATGAATCGTCGGATCTGGAGAGAAAATCAGAATATTATCGCGATAGACAACAACACAGACATAGAGAAGATCTCGAAGATATCATTGACGAATGATCATTACACAGACCGAAGGGCATCACCAGGTAGTCGTAGTGCCCATCTCGAGTGTTAAACGCCGTCTTCCACTTATCACTTTGACGGATTCGGATCAAATTGTAAGCCGCACACAAGTCTAGTTGAGAGAAGATCTTGGCTCCTCGTATGCGGTCAAATAGTTCTGAAATTAATGGTAATTTGATTGAGACCATGCTAGTCAATGCAATTCCGAAGAGATCCGTTTTTTTTCTTGACAAAGAACCTGGCCTGGCCGGGGAGGAGGATTTGTATGAAACCCCTCTCCAGATTCTCCTTGATATAGGCCGACATAGACTGAGTCTCTGGCAAGGAAAGAGGATGACTGAGTCTCTGACAAGGAGAGAGGGTATACCCGACCACAGGGAGGGGATGCATTTGGAACCAGTTCAGTGGGGCAGTCATAAGCCCGGTGTGGAGGAAGCTTCTCAGCCTCCTTCTTGCTGAAGACATCCACAAACTAAGAGAAATGAGGCGGTAATCCTGCCAATGACTGAGGCAGAGGAGGCTGGACAGGATGGATCTATAACTGACAGCAGCTGTGACATTTGGAGCCCCATTGGAGAACTTCTCTGGAATTCCAGTCCAGGACTGGGGCATGTAGTCGGTGCCAAGGCAGGACCAGTAGGACAGGATTGACGGCTTTAGGCAAGACAAGAAACTAAATTAGTTAAGAAAAAAGGGCTCCAACTTGGAGATTCAGCGGCTTGGTTTCAGATACGATCGGGTCGGGCAGAGCCAGTCCATTCACCGAGGCAACAGCCAAAGACGTTTCCAGAGTGACTGTGGGCAACAGGAGAAGATCCACTAGGTCTTTTTGGATGAAATTTGCTGCGGACCCTGAGTCCAGATATGCGTCTTTTCACCAGACACTATGGTCACGGGAATGGACAGTTTCGAGGAGAACTCTCTATCTAGCGCCGTTCCACCTAGAGTTGTCTCTCCAACCAATAATAGGCATCAGAGTTTCTTTTGCTTCTTATTGCACAAACGCACAACATGGCCTCCGAGGCCGCAATACAGACAAAGTCCAGAAGTGCGTCTGCGGTGATTCTCCTGGGCAGACAGTTTGAGCCGATCCACATGCATAGGCTCCTCTGGTGGGACAACTGGTGAGGGCAACAGGGATTGCTGGAAGATTGGAGCCAGCTTAGGGAATCTTCTCTCCCGTCGAACCTCTTGGGATCGCTCCCGGATCCTCATGTCAATCCGGGTGGCTAGAAGTATGAGGTTATCCAGGGTAGGTGGCAGATCACGAGCGGTAAGCTCATCTTTAATTTTAGGAGGCAGTCCCTGCTAGAATGTAGCCACCAAGCCCTCGTTGTTCCAGGTTATCTCTGCCACCAGGCTGCGGAAATGTATGGTACGGAACAGGAATGGATGCTGAGATAACTGCAGCTTGTCTATACAGCCGATGTGTAATGGCATTCACCGCCTGGAGGAGTTGGTCCTGTCGTAATTGGCAGACTAGCATATCCGCCTGAATGACTTGTGATGTCATCACGGTCTTGGGTTGACCAGCGGGGTCCATTTGGGTTGACCAGCGCGGTCCAAGGCCTGAGCATACTGTCACGATCTGTGCGTATGTGGACCCACTGGGCCATACTGCCATAGCGGGATAGCAGCTGGCCAAACAGTGTACCAAATCAATGTCTATATAGTCCAAGCAAGTACCTGTAACAGTTCAGACAGTAGTAATGGCTAGGCTCAGATGGGACCTTGGCAGCAGACACTAGGCGTGGTGTAACACAGCAGGCGTGACCGAGGGCACAATATGGCTCCAACTTTCGAAGGCACAGGAACAACGGTAGCACGGGATACAGGATACCGGTAGCAGGTACGGGAACACCGGGAACAGGATAACACTAAGGGACCATTTGCAAGACTAACATGGGTAAACACAACAACGCTCAGTTAATGAGTTAAAGGGCAGGGCCCTTTTTATAGTCCGGGGTGATCATGGGTTAATTGATGATTATTTTCCGGTCCACGGCCATGGATGCTACAGGCACTGACGGGTACTGCAGTCAGGGGCCCGGGCATAAATTTTTAAAAAAAGGGGCCCGCACTCTGCCGCTGGAATTAATATACTCACGGCAGTGTAGCTCTTACGATTTCATTTCGGTGAAAGGAACAGGTCCCATCACGAAGCAGGGGACCGCTCATTACATCAGAATAAAACCGTAAGGGCCCGCTGGAGAGTGAGATGTGCCCGCCCCTCCTCCTCCACAACAGCGTGATAGCGTGTGGGGAGGAGACAAGTGGTGGAGACATCACAGCAGCGGGAGTTATGAGCTCAGCCTCGGAGGATACGTCCAGCAGCAGCAGCACTCGTCGTCTTCTTCTTCAGACACAGTGAGTACTAAGTTATGTCTGTGTCCGGCTGCTGCTGCCCGGAGCCTCCTGAAAAAATCTCCTCCTGCCCCCATAGAAAGTAAATATCTTACCCACCTCTGTATTATATTAACACTGCATCATAGGATTGTATCAGCTCTACGGCTCTTATCTCCCGTCCTGTGTAACATGTGACAATAAACCTGTCTTCTCCCTCTGTTTACACAGGACAGGAGAAAAGCGCCTTTGTAGAGCTGAGTGATACAATCCTATGCTGCAGTGTAAACTAATACAGACGTGGGTAAGATTTTTGCTTTCTATGAGGAGGGGGTAGAGTTAGATGATAATGGGGGCAGGGAGATGATAATGGAGGCAGGGAGATGATAATGGGGGCAGGGGGATGATAATGGGGCAGGGAGATGGCATTGGGTAGGGAGGGAAATGATTCTAGAGTGGGAAGGAGATAATAATGGAGGGAGGATGGCATTTGAGTAGGGATGCACGATGCATCAAAACTTCGATACGGTTTCGATACCGTGCACCCCCAAACGGTTCGATACCGTTATTTCATGTATTTCGATACTAAGCTGTGCGGCCGCACAGCTCAATATTGTAATACATGAATGTATGAGAATGGAGCTGCGGCTGTGTAATACAGTTACGGCCCCGCTCCGGAGTCCTGACATGTGCGTGCCGCCAGGATTATGTGATGCGGCCAGCACTGCACTAATGAGCGGCGGCACTGAAAACAGAACATGGCGGGCGCACTACAAAACACCCCCACATGTTCTGTCTTCAGTGCCTGAACCGTATATAAATATACTAACACATTAACAATACTGAAGTGTTTAGACAGTGAATAGACATTCCACGGGATGTCTATTCACAATCTCTGCACTTTGTTACTCTGTCTGTGGTAGTTATAGCAGAAGAAGCGTAATCTCGCGAGATTACGCTGTAGATGACAGGTTACAACGAGATTACGCTTCCTCTGCTGTAACTACTACAGACAGAGTAACGAAGTGCAGGGATTGTGAATAGACATCCCGTGGAATGTCTATTCACTGTCTAAACACTACAGTATTGTTAATGTGTTAGTATAAGACAGCACATAGCTATCTAAAAGGATCCCTATGCGCTGACTAAATGAATGGAGAGGAGTGCATGACGCTGATTGGTCAGCGTCATACAATCCTCTGTACAATGCCCACTTGGTCTAAAGTAAAAACATGGCCACTTGGGCATTAAGCAACTCATTAGCATAAATCTAATAGCGCTAATAAAGTGGTGAAAACATTGTTTTTTTAAATAAAAAGCATTACTGTCACGTACATTATAGCGCCCATCTCCTTATGTAGTAGATAGGGCACTTATAATCTGGTGACAGAGCCTCTTTAAATCAACCTGGTGACATTCATTAACCCCTTCCCACTGCAGCCATTTTTCGGATTTTCCTCCCCACTTTCCAAAACCCATAACTTTTTATTTTTCAGTCGATATAGCCATATAAGGGCTTGTTTTTTGCGGGACTAGTTGTAGATCACGGTACTATTTATGGTACCTTATACTGTAGTGGGAAACTGGAAAAAAAATATTTGTGGGGTGTAATGGGAGATATATATATATATATATATATATATATATATATATATATATATATATATATATTGTAGCAGTGGAGCTACTGGACAGTGCAGGTTTATGGCAGAAACTGTCCAGTTTCAAGCAACCAGAGAGAATGTACAGCAGAGAGGGTTTTCTCTGCTGTTGCTCGGGTGTAAAACCGGGAATAGGTCCTGGTTTGCTGGAGTGTGAAGGAGGAGGGCGGCTTCCACTCTATACAGACAATCCATGTCTTAGGCTTCCACTCCATACAGACAGTCCGTGTCTTGGGCTGTCTGATGAGCCTAGAAAGGCTTCATCTGAGACGGCTCTTTAAATCAGGTGTGTGCCGTTCACACAGGGCTCTCAGTCTGGGGGAAGACAGGCATGCTAGCTAGCCTGTGAAAGTCACTGCTGTGTAAGGTAAAGCTGTGAATGTTTTGAGGTACTGGGCACAAGTACTGAGGACAGTTAATGTATTAGTTAGAGGCTGGATGGCCTAGGGTTTATTTTGTACAGTTTTGGTGTAAATCTGCTTGCAGTCATGAAGACATTAAAAAAGGGCTGCGACTGGTTTAAACCCTTATGCAACGTGTTAGAGTGAACTTTCTATGTGTGCCAACCATCTCACCCTGGAGATGGCCATCCTGTGGGCTAAGTTGTCCCCCATGTTGTCAAGAGATCCAAAGTAAGGTACATTTAAATAAAGTCTTATATAGACACACCAGAGAAGATGTCAGCCGCACAGCCTCAATAGTGTGTGGGTGTAAGCCCGCCCAGGTCACGACCAAAGGACCCAAAACAAGTAGATCAAAAAAATCAGGCAGCACTCCAAAATATAAGCAAAACAGTGATGGTGCTTTATTGGTGTGTTTTGCTTATATTTTGGAGTGCTGCCTGATTTTTTTGATCTACTTGTTTTTTGTCCATTGGTCGTGACCTGGGCAGGCTTGCACCCACACACTATTGAGGCTGTGCGGCTGACATCTTCTCTGGTGTGTGTATGTGTGTGTGTGTGTGTGTGTGTATATATATATATATATATATATATATATAAGACTTTATTTAAATGTACCTTACTTTGGATCTCTTGAATGATATACTGCAACACTAATGTATTGCAGTATATTGTTATATTGACAGGCTTCTGTGAAAGAGGCAGGGCTTCATAGAAGTACAAAGATAGCAGACCTGGGGGCCTTCATCAGGCTGCCATGCCTGCCATCAGCCCCCCGTGATCACGTCGTGGGAGGGCAGATGCAATGTCACAGGGGGCTGTGACATTGCATACTTAGATGATTGCTTTTGACCGCGGCATCTAAAGGGTTAAACATGCAGCATCCCGCTCGTTACACTGAAATGTCGGCTCTTACACACACTCATCTTCTATCTGACTTCAGATGACAATTTGTGTCTTTTCAAAGCCTTTTGTCGATCACATATCGTCACAGCCATAACAACCTGCACAATAAATTCATAGCATTACTAGTGATAATCGGTGTATGATGTGAAAAAAATAAATGAACTGCTTCTCTTTGGCATTTTTGCCATTCTCTTTAATAGGAGAAGGCTGTAATACTGTGAATGGCTACTACAAGTGTGTCGTTGTTTTACAGTTTACGAACACTGCGGCCCCTTCAAAACTGATAGGCGGGGTGTGTAAGTTTGACCCTGACCAATCAGGTATTGATGGCCTATCCTGAGGACAGGCCATTCATTTTTTGGGACTGGACAACCCCTTTAAGGGGTTAACAGATATCTAACTCTGGTTAGTCCATTATTGGACATTGTGGAAACATTTCATGTTTGACCAGCTTCCGTCCTAGACTTCATTTACTCTTCATGTTTTATATTTGGTTGTTCTTTATTTCATAATGAAATATAAGTACATCGTTTTTCAAGAAATACATGTTAAAATTAAGAAGTATATTTGGAGTAAATATTCTTAAAACTATTGTCTTGCTTTAACCTGATACTAGGGTTTACAGGCTGCCTTATAGCATTCATAGCTGAAAACTGTGCTGTGATCCATCCATCTACTTGGTTACATACACCTTTCAGCCATAACATGAAAACCACCTGCCTAATATTGTGTAGGTCTCTTTCTGCCAAAACAGCTCTGACCAGTCGAGGAAAGGACTCCACGGAAGGTGTCCTGTGGTATCTAGTACCAAGGCGTTGGCAGCAGATCCTTTAAAGTCCTGTAGTGTGCGAGAAGGGGCCTCCATGGATCAGAAATAGTTTTTCCAGCACACTTCACATATGATCAATTGGATTGAGCTCTGGGGAATGTGGAGACTAAGTCAACACCTTCAAACTCTTTGTCATGTTTCTCAAACAATTACCAAAACATACTTGCAGTTTGGCAGGGCACAATATTCTGTTGAAAAAGTTCACTGCCATTATGGAATACCATTGCCATATTCATCGCCCCCCCCCCCTGCCGATCAGCAGATTTGTAGGGGCCGCAGTGCTCGTACACTGTAAAAAGATGACACACTTGTAGTGGCGATTCACAGTATTACAGCCTTCTCCCATTGAAGAGAATGGCAAAAATGCTGAAAAAAAGCAGCTCTGGTACAGTTCTGATGTGCCCATTCTAAGCACTATTGGCAGAGGACAGGGCAATCTCACTGGTCTGCAGCTACACAGCCCCGAACGCAGCAAGCTGTAATGCACTGTGTGTTTTGACACCTTTGTATCATAGCCAGCATTAACTTTTTCAGCAATAAGTGTTACGGAAGCTCTTCGTTGGGATCGGACTAGACGGACTACCCTTCGCTTTCCACGCACATAAATGAGCCTTGGTCATTTTTGACCCTGTCGCTGGTTCACGGGTTATCCTTCCTTGGACCTTAAGTCACCCTTAAGCTTGCCCATTTTGCCTACTTTCAACACATCAGCTTCAATAACTAATTGTCCACTAGCTTATATCCCATCCTTTGACTGGTGCCACTGTAAGGAGAGAATCAATGTTCTTTACTTCACCAGTCAGCGGTTTTAATGTTATGGCTACAGTGATAATAACTTGTCAATCAACTAAACTTTCTGTGTCCCAACTACACCACACTAGTACTGAACGTTATGCTATCAGCGCAAGGACTTGCAGGGCCTCCTTTCTATTTTGCCGGAGTATTTTGCTATATGTCTTCTGAGTCGCCCTTATTCTGGCCGGTGAACAACCTTGTTGCTTCTTTTTTTTTACCTCATCTGCTCTGGGTTCCTGTCTTCAACTTCTAGCTAGTTTTGGAACATTTGCCCTGCATATTTAGCAAATACTCTTGACATGACTGTGCCTTTTCTTCTGCTGTTCGTTCTTGGCTTGCCTTTAACATGTTCATTCTGGGGTTCCCAGACTTATCCGAAGTCTTGCTGCTGCTCCATTTCCGCTGTCACCTGCCATTGATTGCTTCATGCTACCAGCTGCATCATAATTTCAGTAGGGTATTTTACTCCCAGTGCATGGTTAGCACATTGTCCTACCATTAGTGACCTCCAATTAATGGCTACACCAAGGGTTATAACGTGAATTTAACCCGGTAAGACCATACCACCATGAGCGAGCTAAGGATGAAGATTAGGGAGCTCCTTAGTGTTAGTTTAGACAAAACGTGCTCCCACTTTGACTTATAAATTTCACACTAATTAGTGCCATTTTTTCTAAAAATTCAAACATAACAATTGAAATACTGTATACTATTATACTAATCATATATTGAAAATTATCCTATAACATTATTCCTCTTGAGAATGTTTCCATTTATCTATAAAAATAAGTTTGACAAGTAAAATAATAAACACCATTAGGTTTCATAAAGCCTCTTGTTTTTCATATTCAAAAACTGAACAATTTATTTAATAAACTTCATCAATAGGACAAAATACAAAAAACGTATAGAATGTGTCCGCAAATTATTCTACGATGAATGTTGGGCCAGTAATCTGTTTCAGTGATAGATTAATGCACAGAAGAAAATAGAGTCAAGACATCAATTATTTGTCTACTGCTTAGGCTTGTAGTGATTCTCAATTTATCTTATGTCTCTGCAACTGATAAAGTGTTCACCAATTGCTAGTACAAAGTTCAGCACAAAGTTTTATATTCGGCAAGATAAATCAAAATAGCTGTGGCTTCATTTTAATGAAAAAAATTGATATATTTTTCTGTTGGATAAACATTAAACTGATGGATAGACACATTCCTATCAATCAAGTTTGTTGTTGTAAATTCATAAATGAACATTGAGAATGCAGATTAATGAGAAAATAATATTTATGTACATATAAATCAGACATCTATTTCTCTGTGCATCTCATATCTAACTATAATACACAGTACTGTGCAAAAGTTTTAGGCAGTTGTGGAAAAATGCTGCAAAGTAAGAATGCTTTCAAGAATAGAAGTATTAACTGGTTCCCGACCGCTGGCTGTATATTTACGGCCTGCGGTCAGGGTCCTTAAAACCCGAGCCATAGACTTTTTACGGCTCGGGTTTTAACTTGCTGCCCACGCGATCGGGCAGCTGAATGTCGGGTCTCCGGCTGTCAGTGACTGCCGGGGACCCTGAGGAGAGGATAGAAGCAGCTTTCACTGCTTCTGTCTTCTCCGATGTGTTTTTACACAGCGCTCAATGAACGCTGTGTATAGGAATAGAGACACCAGCAGCGGCGCTGTCTCTATTCCTCCCGGTGATCATGTGACAGGTCACATGATCGCCGGGTGCCGTTAGTGACAGACTGCTGCTGGGTCTTACAAGACCCAGCACAGCCCTATTAGTGACAATCGTCACTATGAGAGGGCTGATTTCCCCTGTAACTGGGGCTGCTGTGCAGCTCCAGTTACAGTGGAAAAGATGGTGTAAAAGAAAGAAAAAAAATATATAAAGTTCCCCAAAGGTCTTTTTTGACCTTTGGGGGACAGACCATAGTAATAAAAAAATAATAAAGTAAAGTGCAAAAAAAATGTAATAATAAATACACATAAAATACCCACCCCAAAAAAATACCGTTCCCCCCGCCAATCATTGTTGTAACGCTAGCGCTGACCCAATTACCCTAATATAGACATGTAATATATTAAAATTTACGGTAGACAATGACGATCACAAATAAAAGGTCTATTTTAGGTTAAAACTATGTTATTACCCAAAAAAAATAGCTGAAACGTAAAAAAGCTTATTTTTTTACTATTATTTTCAAACTTTATGAATAAAAATTCTAAAATAGCAAAAAAGGTGCGTATAAAAACGATAAAAAATGAAACCTGCATTGTCTACGGAAAAAAACGTCGCAAAAATCACGTCGTTAGCCCAACAAATAAAAACGTTATAGCCATTTAACTAACACGTGCTAAAAATGGCTAAACAGTGTCTGGTCCTGAAGGCGCAAAATAGCCCGGTCCTGAACTGGTTAATAGTTGTTTTTTTTAATCAATTGACAAAATACAAAGTTAATGAACAGAAGAGAAATCTAAATCAAATCAATATTTGTGGGACCACTATTTGCCTTCAAAAGAGCATCAATTCAGCTAGGTACACTTGCACACAGTTTTTGAAGGAACTCAGCAAGGAGGTTGTTCGAAACATCTTGGAGAACTAACCACATATGTTCTGTGGATGTAGGTTTCCTCAAATCCTTCTGTCTCCTTATGTAATCCCAGACAGACTCGATGTTGAGACCAGGGCTCTGTGGGGGCCATATCTTCTTTACACTGAAGATAGTTCTTAATGACATTAGCTGTATGTTTGGGGTCGTTGTCCTGCTGCAGAATAAATTTGGAGCCAATCAGATGCCTACCTGATGGTATAGCATGATGGAACAGTATCTGCCTGTATTTCTCAGCATTGTGAACACCATTAATCCTGACCAAATCACAACTCCATTTGAGGGTATGCAGCCCCAAACATGCAACGAACCTCCAGCATACTTCAAAGTTGCATGCAGACAGGGCTGGCGTTAGGGGGGGGGGAGCAAATTGGGCAATTAGCCAGAGCCCCCATCCTCTTAGGGCACTTGCTGCTATGGGCCGGGCGGCATGGGCCTCCTCATGCTCAGTGGCGTTGCTAGCACCGGAGGAGACCCCGATGCTAGCGACAGCCTCATTCACTTGTATCTGCATCCTCAGAACGCTGATACAAATGAATACTATAGGATGCTGGCCACGTTGGGCGTGCAGCCTATAAGATGCTGGGAAGACTCCCTGCACAGGCCGGCATGATGACGTCACTGTATCAAGCTGATCTGCGCATGTGTCGCAGGAACGGGGCAAAGTACAATATTTTTTTTTGGGGGGGGAGCTATGTGCCAATATACAGGAGGGGATTGCTGTGTATCACTATATACAAGGTGGGCTGTGTGGCAGTAAATACAAGGGGGTCTATGTAGCACTATAGACGAGGGGGGTTTGGTGTGTAGCACTATACACAAGTGGGGGCTTAGTGTCAGTCTATACAAGGGAGGGGTGTTGTGTGGCACTATATACAAGGGGGGCTCTGTGGCACTATATACAAGGGAGGGGGCTCTGCGGCAATATATACAAGGGGGGGCAGGGTGGCACTATATACAAGGGGAGAGCTATGTGGCACTAGATACAAGAGGAGGGCTGTGTGGCACTATATACAAGGTGGGGCTGTGTGGCACTATATACAAGAGGGGCTGTGTGGCACTATACACAAGGGGGGACTGTGTGGCACTATCTACTAGGGGGTGCTGTATGGTACTATTTACAAGGGAGAGGACTGTGTGGCTCTATTTATAGGGGGCTGTGTGTGGCGCTATCTATAGGGGGCACAAAGGGGGCATTATTACTGTCGGGGCACAAAGGTGGCATGGTTACTGATGGGGCACTTTTATTGTGTCGAGCGCTGAAGGATTATTATTACCATCTGGGGCACTGTGGATTAAGAGTTTGTTTAGAGGATGGTGTAAAGGTGGGGAGGGTGCTGGAAAAGTGAGAAACCAACGTGTCTGTGTGTCAAATTTTTCAGAGACGAGTCATGGTTGGAATAAGTCGTCACAGTGGTCTGAGCAGGATGGAAAAAAAAGGGAAAGTGAATGACTCTAATAAGAGAAAACATCACCTGTGAGTCACTAGATATAAATGTGCTGTAATCACTTATATTGTCTGCAAAGCTCCAGTGCATAACTGCAATCTACCACTATATGGTCACCGTCTGCTGGTAATATTGGTCTTTGTATAGTGGTTTTTATTCAGTAACAGTGTGGGGGTATTATTCAATCACTATGTGGTTATGGTATGGCGGTATTATTTGGACCTTATATTGTATTATTATTGGTCTTATAATAGTGATTTGACTTCAGTAACCGTATGCCGCTAATGTTTCATCTGGTAGAGTGGTATGATGTAATAACTGTATGTGTATATGGATAATTTTATTGTGTGAGAGGGGGGACATATGCTTTTGTGGCTTGCAAACACTCCTGGACATGCTAGAAATCAGCAATGCAGTTCTCTGCACACCACCTTCTGAATTGACTGCATTATTCATACAGTAAGGGCATGTTCAAATCAGCGTTTGGTTTCCGTTGATGGGTTCTGTCAGACCTTTCCATCAGAGGAACTCATCAACAGAAAGGCAAATCATAGCTTCCATTTGCATTACCATTGATTTCAATGATAAAGCTTCCATTGCAAATGGTTTCTGTTTGTCTCCGTTCCATACGGTTTCTATTTTTTGGCGGAATCAATAGCGCAGTCGACTGCGCTATTGTTTCTGCCAAAAAAATGGAAACCTTACGGAACAGAGACAAACGGAAACCATTTGCAATGGAAACATTATCATTCAAATCAGTGGTAATGCAATCGGAAAGTTATGGTTTGAGTTTGGTTTCCATTCATGGGCACCCCTGACGGAAAGGTATGACAGAAGCCATCAATGGGACCCCGACGCAGATGTGAACAGGCCCTAATTCAGCATTTGGGGCACCCACTTTTAACTTTGCCCAGGGCCACACTTTTTCTAAAACCTGCCCTGCCTACAGACACTCATTATTGTACAGCTCTCCAATCCTTCGGCGAACAAACTGCCTTCTGTTACAGCCAAATATTTCAAATTTTGACTCATCAGTCCAGAGCACCTGCTGCCATTTTTCTGCACTCCAGTTCCTATCTTGTGCATAGTTTAGTCGCTTGGCCTTGTTTCCACGTCAAAAGTATGGCTTTTTGGCCGCAATTCTTCCATGAACACCACTTCTAGATCGGTATACCTGGGTCCCACTGGTTTCTGCCAGCTATGAGCTGATGGCACTGCTGGACATCTTCCAATTCTGAAGGGAATATAGAAAGAAAAGAAGCAGACATAACGCACATAGTGCATCAACCTATAGATGATAAAACAATAATTAGGTGATCAGTTGCGATAACCTGGCAGTGGTGTGCTGAGAGCACAATATCCAAAAATGTGTTTGTCTAGAGAGTGCTGCAGCCTGGGTTCCGATCTGGGCAGCTATGTTCCAGATTGTAGTAGAAAGGTTTCAAGGAAAGAATTCCAAGGAGAAAAAAATTGGATTATCCCCCTGGCGCTGCTATAACTCCAGAATTGCTTATAACAAATCATTTTACAGGTAAATTTTTTTTCAAATGGTTTATTGTGCATAAAAGCAATGCGTTTCAAAGCCAGACCGGCTTCTTCATCAGGCAAAATAAAAATGATGCAATGTCCCCATGCAAGGGGCAATATACAGAAAAAAACCCGCCAAAGTGTTGCATCATCAGGCAAGGCGTCCTCAGGTTAAAGGTTACTTGAGATCACTGAGATAACAGAGAACGTAATGCATCATCAAACAAGCTGTCATCAGGTTAAAGGTTATACAAAACCACTGAGAATGTATACGTATAAAAGCAGTAACAATACATAATATATAATAAAAATAATATTATAAATTACATACAGTTGACTTTAATATTTCTATTTCTATTTTGATTTTATGAGTAACCACCTTAAAGTGTCTTAAAAATAGTTGGAACACCAACCGTGTGCTGAAATGCTGCGGGACCGTAGTTCACGAGGAATCCATGCAGGAATGAGTGAGGGGAGGGTTGGAACTCTGCTTGTTCCAAAATGGGCATATCAGGTAGACTAATTATTTAAATGGTTCGCGTTGATGAGACAGGGCAAGCATTAATGAAGCTTAATTGTCTTGTCTTGGCGTGGATATATGAATGTTGGATTTGGGCTCCTCGTTCGCAAGAGATTATCTAATTTTTTCCCTGGTGGGTAGTTGGTATTCAAAGAGCGTCGGGTGATAACCTAGGTCACCATCGGATGCTGGTGTGAAGGGCTGGGGATCTCCTCGACAGCAAAAGGCATCACAGGGTAACCAGGGTCATCGTAGGATGCAAGTTGATAAGCTACAGAAGCCTAATGGGGTCAAACTGAGACAATCTTAGCGAATTAGCTGTCATTAGGTGCTGAAACATTTAGTCTATGTTCGCATGGGGTAGACTATCCAAGATAAATGCATAAGTTGCCATTAGGTGCTGAAACCATACAATCGGCTGACTTTGGCAGCATCCTTGCTTAACCATAGTTACCATAGGACACAAGTTTCCTTCTCAGGGTGCCTGACCCTGTTAAAGGTAGGGGGTTTTTGGTTCTTGAAAAACTGGAAACTTCTGGTTAAAGGTGATGTGTTCCTCAATGGGATGGCAATGAAAAAGCGTGTATATGGCTAGGCTGAAAACTATGGGTCTCAGTAAGAATTGATTAATCAAACGATGGTCTCTGTTATTTCATTAAGACCATTGGGCACTAGGGTGTTTAATTTATAAATCCAGTAGACCTCTCTTGCATAGAGAGTCAAATCTATTGGGCTGGTTTTCCTCAATCTGGTCTATAGAGGTTATGGTGAAACAACCAAAATTGTTTCGATATATACTATGTAATAGAACTTTTTTATGACAATTTGACCTGTTTGTTGAATCTCCAGTGGAGAGGTTGAATGGTTATCCCTACATATTGGGCTCAATAGGTACAATTTATAAAATATATCACAAACGATTGTCAGTTTAATTTATTTTTTATGGAAAAGGTTATCCCAGTGCTGTTTGACCGGAATGATTTAAAATTCTGGTTAATCATTTGGCAACATAAGTGTGATATCCCACATTTGAGCTACCTGTTTTATTACAGACTAAGGTCTGTTGGTTGGAGGGTTGGTCCCTTATTTTTCAATGCATAATCCGACTTGGAGACAGAATATTTTTTAACATTGGGGCCCTGTTCGTAGAGGTTTCCGGGGGGAATGGATTTTAAGAATGGGTCATGTTCTAGGATTTGCCAGGGTTTACACAGACTTTCTCAGATTTTTTTTGTGTGCAGAATTGTAGGTGGTGATAAAATTAAAGTTAGTATTGATAGTTGAGGATGATCTTATTATAGTCATGTTTTTTTTCGGTGCCAAACAATCTTGTTGTGAAAGCACCACAGTTATTTTATACCCTATGCTAGGGACAGATGTTTAGGGTACCCTTTTTCTTTGAACAGTTTATTCAATATACGGGTCTAGTTTCGAAAAAGTCTGATTGGAGAGAAAAATTTTTTCGGATTCTCTTATATTGGCTACATGGAATATTTGGGACATTTGGAATAGTGTCCACTGGAGTAGCTCAGATAGCTCTTCTGTCCACCTTCTTAA
Organism: Rhinoderma darwinii; assembly: GCF_050947455.1. Classification (NCBI taxonomy): domain Eukaryota; kingdom Metazoa; phylum Chordata; class Amphibia; order Anura; family Rhinodermatidae; genus Rhinoderma; species Rhinoderma darwinii. Next base: position 223,906,677 of record NC_134691.1, read on the forward strand.
CCCCTTCAGGACACAGCCTGTTTTGGCCTCGTGGACGCAGCCGACTTTTTCAAATCTTACACGTGTTAATATATGTGGTAATAACTTTGGAATGCTTTTACCTATCCAAGCGATTCTGAGATTGTTTTCTTGTGACATATTGTACTTTATGTTAGTGGAACAATTTGATCGATAAATTCAGTATTTGTGAAAAATCGCTAAATTTTGAGAAAATTTGTAAAAATTAGCATTTTTCTAAATGCATCTGCTTGAAAGTCAAATAGTAATACCATCAGATAGTTACTAGTTAACATTTCCCATATGTCTACTTTATATTGGAATTGTTTTTTGAACATCCTTTTATTTTTCTAGGACGTTACAAAGCTTCAAACTTTACAAGCAATTTTTTTTCCCATTTTCAAGAAAATTTACTAAACCAATTTTTTTAGTTACCCGTTCAGATCTGAAGTGGCTTTGAGGGCCTTATATATTAGAAACCCCCATAAGTCACCAATTAAAAAACAGCACCCCACAAAGTTTTCAAAATAGCATTTAGAAAGAAAAAAATGAAAACACTTTAGGTGTTTCACAGGAATTAAAGCAATGTGGAGTGAAATTTTATCAATTTAATTATTTTTCTTATTTTTTTTATAAAATCTATTTTTTCCTATAACACAGAAGGTTTTACCAGAGAAACGCAACTCAATATTTAATGCCCAAATTCTGCTGTTATAAATATCCCACATGTGGCCCTAGTGTGGTAATTGACTGAAACACCGGCCACAGAAGCAAAGGAGAACCTAGTGGATTTTAGGGCCTCCTTTTTATTAGAATATATTTTAGGCATCATGTCAGGTTTGAAGAGGTCTTGTGGGGCCAAAACAGTGGAAACACCCCCAAAAAGACACCATTTCACAAACTACACCCCACAAGGAATTTATAGAGGTATTTTGACCCCACAGGTTTTTTTGCTGAATTTAGTGGAATTAGACAGAGAAAATGAAAATCCTATATTTTTTCCAATAAAACACAGAAATGATCAAATTTTACAATGCATAAAAGACCGAAAACATCCCAATATTTGAAAATCTATTTCTCCTGATTACGGCAATACCCCATATTTGGAAATAAACTGCTGTTTGGATACACAGCGGAGCTCAGAAAGGAAAGAGCATCACTTGGCTTTTGGAGCTCAAGTTTTGCTGGAACAGTTTTTGGGTGCCATGTCACATTTGTAAAGTCCCTGAGGGAGCAAAACAGTGAAAAACCCCCAAAAGTTACCGCATTTGGTAAACTACTGCCCTCAATAAATTTATTGAGGGGTATAGTGAGCATTTTGGTCCCACAGGTTTATGCTGTATTTAGTGGAATTAGGCAGTGAAAATGAAAATCTACATTTTTTAAATAAAATGATTTTTCCATTTTAGATAAAGGAGAAAAAACACCCCAACAATTGTAAAGCAAACTCTTCTGAGCACGGCAATACCCCATGTGTGGTCATAAACTGCTGTTTGGAAACACGGCAGGGCTTAGAAGGGAAGGAGCGCTATTTGGCTTTTGGAGCTTAAGATTTGCTGGAATGGTTTTCGGGAGTCATGTCACATTTGCAAAGCCCTGAGGGACCAAAACAGTGGAGACAACCCAAAAGTGACCCCATTTTGGAAACTACACCCCTTAAGGAATCTATCTAGGGGTATAGTGAGCATTTAGACCCCATAGTTCTTTTCAGAATTTATTTATTTAAGGCTGTGAAAATGAATATCAAAATTTTTTCCAATAACATTTTTCATTTTTTCATTTTTACAATGGATAAAAGGAGAAAAAGCACCCTGACATTTTTAAAGCAATCTCTCTTGAGTACGGCAATACCCCACATATGGTCATAAACTGCTGTTTGGACACATGGCAGGGCTCAGAAATACAGGAGCGCTATTTGGCATGCAGATTTTGCTGGATTGCTTTTTGGGTGCCATGTTGCATTTGCAAAACCCCTGAGGTACCAGAGTACAGTGGAAGCCCCCAAGAAGTGACCCCATTTTGGAAACAACAACCCTCAAGGCATTTATTATTTGCTTGGACATATGACAGGGCCCAAAAGTAAAGAGCAACATGCGTATTTGAGGCATATTTTGGTGATTTTCATAGCATTGGCCCACAATTGCAGGGCTCTGAGATTAAATAGTAAATCAAAGCCCCAAGTAGTGACTCCTATTTTGGAAACTACACCCCTTAGGGCATTTTAAGGGGTGTAGTGAGCAATTTGACCCCACAGGTGTTTTTACATTCGAAATTAATGCGCAGCGGATAGTGCAAAGTGAAATAGCAATTTTCCACTATGTCATTTTAGTACACAATATGTTGTGCCAGTTTGTGACGCTGAAGACCAATACCTCATAAACTGTTAAGTGGGTTCTCCCAAGTGTGGCAATGCCATAAATGTGGACGTTATCTGCTGTTTGGGCACATTGTAAGATTCAGAAGGGAGGGAGCGCCATTTTTAATTTGGAGCGCAGATTTTGCTTGGTAGTAGTTCTGTTTGGGGTATTGCCAGTGGCGGATTAAGAAGACCATGGGCCCTGGGCTGTTACCCAAACTTGGGCCCCCCTTCTCCACCACCACCCTGCCGCGCCGTAACTATTGCTAACACTACCTAAACACTAGTACACAAAGTAGGCACATTATGCACAAAGTACACACAGTACGCACATTATGCACAAAGTACGCACATTATGCACAAAGTACGCACATTATGCACAAAGTACGCACATTATGCACAAAGTACGCACATTATGCACAAAGTACGCACATTATGCACAAAGTACGCACATTATGCACAAAGTACACACAGTACACAAAGTAGGCACATTATGCACAAAGTACGAACATTATGCACAAAGTACGCACATTATGCACAAAGTACACAAAGTAGGCACATTATGCACAAAGTACGCACATTATGCACAAAGTACACAAAGTACCACATTATGCACAAAGTACACAAAGTAGGCACATTATGCACAAAGTACGCACAGTACACAAAGTACCATATTATGCACAAAGTACGCACATTATGCACAAAGTAAGGACATTATGCACAAAGTACGCACATTATGCACAAAGTACACAAAGTATGCACATTATGCACAAAGTATGCACATTATGCACAAAGTACACAAAGTACGCACATTATGCACAAAGTAGGCACATTATGCACAAAGTACGCACATTATGCACAAAGTACACAAAGTACGCACATTATGCACAAAGTAGGCACATTATGCACAAAGTATGCACAGTACACAAAGTACCACATTATGCACAAAGTACGCACATTATGCACAAAGTACACACATTATGCACAAAGTACACAAAGTACGCACATTATGCACAAAGTACCCACATTATGCACAAAGTACACAAAGTACGCACATTATGCACAAAGTAGGCACATTATGCACAAAGTATGCACAGTACACAAAGTACCACATTATGCACAAAGTACGCACATTATGCACAAAGTACGCACATTATGCACAAAGTACGCACATTATGCACAAAGTACGCACAGTACAAAGTACGCACATTATGCACAAAGTACGCACAGTACACAAAGTTCACACATTATGCACAAAGTACACAAAGTAGGCACATTATACACAAAGTATGCATAGTACACAAAGTACACACGAGTATGCACATTATACACTAAGTAGGCACATTATACACGAGTATGCACATTATACACAAAGTACACCTTGTAAACACATGAATATGGACATTAAACATACATGAATATGGACATTAAACATACATGAATATGGACATTAAACACACATGAATATGGATATTAAACACACATGCACTTACCTTTTATGTCTTCACTGCAGCTCTTCTCCTGCTCACAGCACAGAGCCCGCCGACAGTCTCCCCTCCCCCATGTCCCGACAGCTAGCAGCAGAGATGTTTAGAGCAGGGAAGGGGGGCTGGAGGGGGAGCTTCTAAAGCAGCACAGACCACGGCTGCTAAGTAGAAGCAAAGCTCCCCTCGCCTGACAGGTGCGGTCCTGGCACCGGGGCTCCCTCCGGTGCTAGCGACGCCACTGGGCATGAGGGGGTTCGGGCGGTCATAGGCTCCTTGGGCCCCCTGGCAGTCTTGGGCCCCGGGCGACCGCCCGAAACGCCCTAATGATAATCCGCCACTGGGTATTGCTGGTATTTCAGTTTATAATGTCGGGCATATGTAAGCTGTGCAGAATACATCAGGGCATAATAAGGCTGTGTTCACACTGAGTTTTTTGCAGGAGGAAAATTCCTCCTGCAAAAACTGCTCCAGACGGTTTTTGCACAGTGGTTTGACAAAAACTCGTCAAAACACTCGTCGAGGCGTTTTTTTCCTCTTTCTGACTAAGGCTGGATGCACACGAGGTCATTACGTCCGTAATTGACGGACGTATTTCGGCTGCAAGTCCAGGACCGAACACAGTGCAGGGAGCCGGGCTCCTAGCATCAAAGTTATGTACGATGCTAGGAGTCCCTGCCTCGCTGCCGGACAACTGTCCCGTACTGAAAACATGATTACGGACGTAATGACCTCGTGTGAATCCAGCCTAATTGAAATGGGGTTTTGGAGGCGGAAACCGACTCAAGATGGGTCATGACGCTTCTTTTTACCGCGACGCGTTTTTTTTACTCGCGGTAAAAAAACTCATCCAACTCCCATTGAAATCAATGGGAGGCATTTTCAGGCGGTTTTGAGGAGTTTTGCGGCACGGTTTCCGCGTCAAGAAACTCGTCAAAAATAATGCGGTAACTCAATAATAATCCGCAGATGTGTAGCCAGTATTGCATTGATAAATGGTGCCAGATCTTATTCCCCTTTTGGAACACTTTGCACATTTTTTGTCGCCATGTTCTGAGTGCCATAATATTTTTTTCTTTTGAGACGGAGCGGTGTAAGAGCTTATTTTTTGCAGGACGAGCTGTAATTTTTTTTGGTACCATTTTGGGGTATATGCAAGTTTTTGATCACTTTTTATTATGTTATGTGACAGTTGTGGTGACCAAAAAACAGCAATTCAGCTATTGTTGGTTGTTCTTTATTTATTTTTTACGGTGTTCACTGTGCGCTATAAATTACATATTTAATTTATTCTACGGGTCAATGCGATTAAGACTATAGCATATGTATATTGTTTTTTTATGTTTTACGGTGTTTGCACGATAATATAGCTTTTTTTTTTTTTAAATATTTCGTTTTTGTTTTACCATATTCTAAGAGCCATAACATTTTTATTTTCCCATCAAGAAAGCTGTGTGACGGTTTGTTTTTTGCAGAATGAATTGTAGTTTTTGTTGGTACCACATTTGGGTACATGCAACTTTTTGATCCCTATTTATTCAATTTTTGGGAGGTAAAGTGACTAAAAATAGCGATTCTAATATTGTTTTATAACTTTTTTTTTTTTATCTACGGCGTTTGCCGCATGGAAAAAATAACATTATATTTTTATAGTTCAGGCCATTATGGACGTGGCAATACCAATTATGCATAGTTTATTTGTTTAATATTATTTTCTAATAATAAAGGACTTGATAAGGGAAAAAGGGCAATTTTTAATTTTATTACTTGAAACTTACTTTTATCTTTTTGTACATTGTTTTTTTTTAAAACTTTTTTTAGAAAGTTGGAGGAGACTGGTAGTGATGTATAACAGCCAAGGGGATGTCAATCAAACATCGAAAGTTGGGTTTGGAGGCAGGACTATGTGACTCTTCAGGATAGCGGCACCGCCCCATGACCCTTTAATGGGTAATTAGCATATAGCATGCGTCATTTTAAAAGTTGATTTTAAAGATTTTGCTGCATCTGAAAAAAAACATACACGGGAATGTTTGGAAATATTGCCAGGTCATGTATTACCGCATGGTGGCAATTCAAGGGGTTAAAACTACCTGACAGGTTCCCATTAAATATACAATGAATAACAATGCCATCTGCCCTGCAATTTTGTTAAAAAAATATTCGATACAATTACAGCCCCAGAACCAAGATCTGACATATACGGCTCTAGAACCAAGCTCAATACATATATACAGCACCAGAACCATGCTCAATACATAGATACAACACCAGAACAAAGCTCAATACATATAAACAGCACAAGAAAAAAGCTCAGTAAATAAATACAGCACCCGAACCAAGTTCATTAAGCATATACAACACCAGAACCAAGCTTAGTACATAAATACAACAGAACCAAGCTTAGTACATAAATACAGCACCACAACAAAGCTCAGTAAATATATACAACACCAGAACCAAGCTCTGTACATATATACAGCATCAGAATCAAGCTCAGTAAATATATATATATATATATATATATATATATATATATATAATGTGTGTATACAGCTCCAAAACCAAGCTCCGTACAGAAATACAGCACCAGAACAAAGCTCAGTACATATATACAGCATCAGAACCAAGCTCAGTACATAAATACAACACCAACACAAATACAGCTCAATTTAGTGCAACCCCTGCCGTATAGGTTTATATGGCGTAAAACTACAGCACCCAGCATTGTCCGAACAATGGTAAAGATATGCTAGGAGTTGCTGTTTCACAAAAAAAATAAATCATACCAACTATCATCTCGCTGCAGATCATACAATGACTACATTACTGATTAGAGGGAGAATAAACATTTACATTAAGTGACACACCAGTGACTAACTCAGATTCTAGTTGTTCTTTTTCTCTTTTCTCCATCCGGTCCAGACCTCTGTGATGACTTCGCCCGGCCACAGCCCATTTCTGCAGTTTTTCGCTCAGATGTCTTCAGCTTCTCACTTTTCAAACCTTTTTGCACCTATAAACAAAGATAAAATTCTCATGATGCCACACACTACGCCCTAAATATAAATATAATAGTGCCATACACTGCACATCAAATTATAAAAGCACCATACACTGTTCCTGATTTATAATAGCACCATAGTCCCACACACACAGTGCTCCCTGTAGATAGTGCCCTACATAGATCCCCTGTAGATAGTGCCCCATATATAGCTCTCCCTGTAGATAGTGCTCTACATATAGCACCTCTGTAGATACAGATGTAACCGTCTTTACTTTGACTTTTAACGCATTAAATAAACAATGGCTAGATCTCTTATCTTGACTTTTTCAACTTTTTCTATTGTTTGTTTGATATCACGCAGCAGCAAGTTATCAGAATCAAGTTAAAGATGGCTACATCTGTAGAGCCCCACACATAGCCCCCCTTGTATATAGTGCCCCACATATAGCCCCCCCTGTATATAGTGCCCCACATATAACCCCCTGTAGATAGTTCCCTACATATAGCCCCCTGTAGATAGTGCCCTACATACAGATGTAGCCATCTTTAACTTGATTCTGATAACTAGCTGCATAGTGATATCACACAACAAAAGGCATTGAGAAAGTCAAGATAAGAGATCTGTATAGCCCCCCATGTATATAGTGCCTCACTTATAGCCCCCCTATATAGTGCCTCACATATAGCCCCCTGTATATAGTTCCCTACATATAGCCTCCCACTGTAGATAGTTCTCTACATATAGCCCCCTCTATAGATTGTGCCAAACATATAGCCCTCCCCTCCTGTAGAAAATGTGACGCACACTTTTAAAAAAAAAACAAAACACTTTACATACCTCTATCCCCGTTCCCGCGCCGTCCTGTGTCAATACAGAACTGCTCTCTTCTGAGCAGGTCTGCTGGGGCTGTACAATGCAAGCGACACGATGACGCCAATCAGCGCCTTCAATAACGGTAGTGGAGCGATGACATCATCGTGCCGCTAGCGTCGTTGAAAGGTGCTGATTGGCAGGGCAGAATGACTTGCCCCACCAATCAGCGCCTTTCAACAACGGAAGCGTCGTCGAAAGGCGCTGACTGTCCTGTCATTCTGCCCTGCCATTGTAAGGCGCTGAATGGTCAGGCACAGATACTGTCAGCCAGCAGACAGTACACTACATGGCCATGTATCTAATCTTAGTGTTAGCCTCTTCACTGGCTAACACTAAGCTCCTCCTTACTAATGGACATGGTCAATAAGCCAGAGGCCATTACTAAGGCGGTAGTAATAAAGTTGAAAAGAAAATACAAAGACAAAGAAAAATATTCAAACTTGTAAAAAAAAAACACAATCGAAAAAAACCAAACATTAATAACACACGCAGTAGGCTTAGATACAGGGCCCATGTGTGATACTGTCTGTTAGACCTTGTATCTAAGCGTACCACATGTTAGGCTTTGATACAGGGTCCCAGCAGACAAGAATCTTATATAGTATAAGATTGTTGTCTGCTGGGGCCCTGTATCTAAGCCTACTATGTGGTAGGCTTAGATACAGGGCCATTTAGACAGTATCATACATGGCCATGTATCTAAGCCTACCATGTGGGAAGCTTAGATACAGGGTCCTTGTGTAATACTGTCTGCTAGACCCTGTATCTAAGCCTACCACAAGGTAATGTTACACTTACCCTCCCCTTCGGCTCCTGGTGCAGTGGATGTCCTACTCCATCCCGCGTTGTGGCGTCATTACGCAGGAAGTTGTTGGTACTTCCGCTGCGCTCGGGAAGGAGGAGGGTAAGTATAGTGTCATCACTATAGTAACAGGGGCCCGTGTATTTTATTACATCGGCCCCAGTTACTATAGTAACTTTTTACAGACGCGGTGTGGGGGGGCCGCGGCCCCCTTTGGCTTCGGGGCCTGGTTGCAATCGTGACCACTATAGCTGCACCACTGAATGTTACAGTTGCCGGAGATCCGGGCCAAAGATCCGGGGCTTGGGCCCTAAGGGCCTGGTGCTAGCGACGCCCCTGGTGTAAACACTGGCATATCCTAGAACATGACCAACATAACCTCTACTAATATTTAGGAGGGCCCCAACCTTAAAAAGTATTCTGGCTCCAAGTTGGCTTAGGCATTGGAAAATAAGAGACCAACCCTCCAACCAACAGTCCTTAGTCTTAGATTCCTCCTCTATATCACAACTGATGACCCGTATTAGCCAATAGCTTGCAGGTTCTTCATGCTTAGCCTCACTGACATACACACAGTTTTACACCAGGTTTCCATAACAACCCAGCCATCTTTCTTTACTCGCCGTGAACGGACTGTACCTATACTACAGGATTTCAGCATTGAGAAAAGGAACCCTGCACTTGGACGAAAGACTCCTGCAGCCAAGCGCATAGCTGCTGCCCGAGCTGCAGAAACCTCTGAACAGACCCAAGCCCGTCTCCAGGCTGACGATACGTCACAGCCAACAGTGAGCTGCTGAAAGCACAGGGCTAGTCCCTGAAAATTGCTGGTGTCAACTTGGAACAACCATGTTTTTCTCACGGACAACTGTATGCTGGCTGCTCTAGAGTATGCTTAGGCAGAAACCTTTTCATACTTACTTACATGAGTGCTGTCTTAGATTTTAAAGAAAAATTTGTATGTTTTGTACCTTTCCATTACTAATGTTACCCAATTATCTAAATTGTTGAACTGTTTATTAAATTATACAAGAAACATTAAATTATTAAATAAATCATCTTTTAGGATAAACATTTACAGTATGTATATCATAGTAAAAGGTTTACTTTATTGGGACATGTGCGAAGCCGGATAACTCTGCTAGTACCGTTGTGTAAGGGTTTCCGTCGCTTTGACACAGTCAAAACCGTAGTAGACTGCGCTATTAATTCCGTCAAAACGACGGAACCCTGGCACAACGGTGACAAACGGAAACCATTTGCACCGGATCCGTCACCATTGAAATCAATGGTGATGCAGACGGAAACCTATGGTTTCAGTTTGGATTCCGTTCATGGGTTGCCTTGACGGAAAGCTCTGACAGAACCCATGAATGGAGTCCCGACGCAGATGTGAACGAAGCTTTAGCTATCTCATCTATCTAGGTATATTTGATTCTTTATGTGGTAAGGTAGTTATCTAGATAAATAGTCGGCCCGCGACCCAAGATACAGTAACATGCTTTGTTATGGGGTCACCTGGCAGTCACTGTGTATGCTGTCACCTGACATTGTGTACTACCATGTTAGAAAACTAGGTGTTTTGGGATCTTCCACCTCGGCAGAGCCAGTGCCTTCAACTAGCTAAAGGCTTTAGAATCCATCTGCTGGAACAGAAGGGACTGTGCCATCAACAACATAGACAGTTGAGCATTAAGTTGACAGCCAAGTCAATTTCTGGAGGAATAGCATTCTTCATTGACAAAAAAATTCCTTCACAGATTGCTGGTGACGCACAGAGATAGTGGGAAGAGAAATAGTAGTAGACTATTGTCTTCACTGTGGCTCTAACTCATCACTACCAGTGTAGCATACATGTTTATGAAGTAGCAGCAGCTGCAACTGCACCAACACCAATGGAATGTTGTGCCCAGGGAACTGAACTGAACTGCATTTGTGAATGTGAAAGAGGAAAGCTGGTAGGTGTTTTTGGCCAATCCTATGTTCCTCCCACTCAAAGGTGTGATGACAGTGCAAGTAAGATAGCAAGGTGGTTGTATCCAAATGTGTGCCCTCACAACCTCGACTGATCAGCTGCAGAGTCCACAGAAAGATCACACAGAAAACTTCCACACTGGAGATAGGCACACTAGAGCATCAGTACGCCCCATGGTTTCCTCTTGGCACCCTAAGAACCAAACACTGGTTATGTCACTTCTGACTACAGAGGTGCCTAGTTAAAAAAGAACTGTCCTTCCCTATGCTGACGAACATTTGTTCTTGCAGGTCTACTTGTACTAACCATGCTGATCATTTCATTTTAGAAGCTTAAAGAGCAAAATACTATACTGTTCCATTTGTGGTGTCCCAGGAAGCGGGTGGCAAATGCCCAGAAATGGCACCTAAGGGATTGCCGGGCTCTCTCTCTGCTCACCGTGGCTCTTTACTTTGCAGGCCTTCCCACTTTTCCAGGGAGACACACACTCTCTCTCTCTCTCTCTCTCTCTTTCTTTCTACTTTCTTTTTTCTCCTGAAACCCCCCCCCCCCTCCCCCGGGGTACTAACTTGTGACTAACTCCTGCCTGATGGCAGTTTGGGTGCCCTTGGTGTAAGGTGCAATTAAAGACAGGAGGACGTGGTGGCAGTTGAAAAGGCTAGCTCGTGGCACACTTTACTTAAAGTAAAATTGACGGTTACACATCCACAGTCAAATGGAGACACAATGTTTTGTAATAGACTCAGTCCTTTCAATACAGAAAAATTGCAGATACAGGAGCGGACTTCCCTCTCTCCTGTCCGTCTCTTTACACTGCCAGCAGCAGTTCTAGAGCATAGCAGATCCCATAGTAAGTGGGGCTCAAAAATATCTGTCCAAATCTGTAAACTCTGCAATCATTGTCATTTCTGCCCCGAAATTCAAGGAGATCTGTCTAGTGACAAGTATGAAGAATGAGACTTGCCAACATACAGTATACGATGGTAAGGCTGCCACCCGGCCGGTATTCTACTGGCCTGACTGGTATTTTTATAGTCCAGCCGGTGAAGTTATTTGTTTTCATCTGCCACATAGGAGGCTAGTATTTTTCAGTTGTTATATTCCCAACTGCTGCGGATCCAGCAGGACAGTCCCAGATTCCGGGCCGTGTTTCTGGCAGCCAGTGGCATGTCCCAGTTTCAACTGTATTTGCATCCTCAGGACACAGATACAGTTGAAACCAATCATCGGGTCGGGTCTGGCGTCTCTCTCCAGCAGGCTTCACTACATGGGTATGTAACAGCAGTTTTTATGTTCCCAGGCACAATGTTTCCAGGCACAGCTACTGTTTTCATGTGTCACTAGCAACCGCTTTAGTCTGGGATCAACTGCTGATTTAGATTAGTTTGCACCATTCACTTTATCCATTCATTTATTTATGCCCCTGTATTACATAGCTTGTGAATATACCATTCCTGCAAGGAGCGACGCCTTGTCTATGCTCTGCATGACTCATCTTTTAATCTACATTGTTACAATTTTTGTGAATAAAGTTTGTATTTTCTCTATACAACATTGTCATGTGTTAATTGAACCCTCCACCCTATAGGTTTTTGTGTTAACTTGTAGGGTCAATGCACCAAGGTTACTTGGCACACATATTGCTCCTGTCTATACATGATCCACATATTGATTATACATGTATTTTGACAGGATTTTCCTGAATGTACCAATAGGTTTGTATTGGTTAATCATTGCTGTGTTTTTCACAGATGCAAGTACTTCAGGGTCCATGGATCACAAAGCGAGAGAACGCATCTGGCGCTCTCAATTGGACCAGGTTTTTAATGATGAGCCATCACAGCATGTTTTTAGTGGTCAGGGGAATGTGAGCGAGACACAAAATAAATACAAAAATCTTCTTCACCGACGCATGAAAATCTGGTGGAACAAGATTTTCATGGAAAATTATATACAGAGAAGACTTATTCCAAGAGGCCTCAGAGTCCAAATTTTTCCTTCCTTCCCTATTGATGATAATATTTTTGTAACCAAGTGGGAAGAGTTATGCAATTACAGTTCTTTTGGGTTCATGGAACTTCTTGTAACTCTTAACCAGTCTATGCTTGACCAACTGGATATAGAAATCGAAGATATACAATCCCAGTTAAATTCAAAATTAACACCTGAAGGTCTGGTTACCTTCAAAAATACATTAGATGAACAGTTCGCCGAATGGGAAAAAGACATCAAAGAAATTAAATCAAAAAAGTTTTCCAGGGATATAAGCGATTATGCTGAGAAAAAAGTGTACAAATGGAGGAAAATCAATTTCCCGTCTAAATTTAATCGCTCTATCTCTACGACTTCCTTATCTTCACAAAGTGAATCAGAGGGTGGGACCCGGTCACGGCCCTACCATTCCTATGGCACAAGACAAAAAAGAAAAATCACACAAAAACCAACATCGAATAAGAGGAAACCTGAATTTGGTGAATCCTCTAACCATCTCAAGGTAATCAACCTTTCGACACACATTTTTTCAACTCCAGAAATGGAGGTCTTAGAAAAAGGGCTGACATTTTCTCCATGTGCCCGATTCGATAGTTTCTCAGCAATAAAAGATCTTCATATTTTTGGTAGATCATTAATCTATAAAAAATTCTTTCATAGGCCAGATTTTGATGAAAATTTTACAACTGCTATAGAAAAACAAACCCTATCTGATTTAGAAGACCTACTAAAGGAACAAGAATACGATCCCTCAGGTAAAATACCTTCATCCATTAGATCTAAATCGAACCGATTTCCTGCTATGACTCTATGCCCAGCAGTAGATTTATTCGTTAAATCTGTCAGCTCTGAATTTGCAAAAATGCCTAATAATATCTCATGTGATAATTTGACAAAACTTCAAAGGCAAAGTCTCAATAATTTAAAGAAAATGGATGATGTCATATTTAAAGCGGCCGACAAGGGCGGCAACGTCGTTGTCTGGCCGTGTAGTATGTATGAAGCTGAGGCATATAGACAACTCCATGACATAAGTTGCTATAAAAAACTGACTTATAATCCTCTTTCAGCTTTTAGATGTGAATTACAAAAAATATTGATGAAGACTCTATCGGATAACACCATCACTAAGGAACTATACGAGGCACTTCTACCCATTGAACCCACTATTCCAACACTTTACCTACTGCCCAAGGTCCATAAAGATCCAAAAACTCCACCTGGCAGACCAATTATATCAGGTAGGGGAAATTTGATGGAAAAAACATGTAAATTCATTGACCACAATTTGAAGGGGTTTGTAGAATGCCTACCATCGTATATACGTGACACGGCGGACCTTCTGCAGAGGGTGGATGGATTAAGCATGGAGGATGATATGCTGTTGGTGACCTGTGACGTTGAGTCATTGTATACCAGCATTCGTCACACTGATGGACTTAAAGCCGCTGCTTTTTTCTTAAACACAGGGAATATGGAAACGTCTTTTTCCAATTTTATACTTACCTTATTGGAATTTACCCTCACTCATAATTTCTTCCTCTTTAATGGGTCCTTCTACCTGCAGCTCCAGGGAACAGCGATGGGGGCTGCCTGCGCACCCTCATACGCTAACTTGTTCCTGGGGCTGTGGGAGAGGGATCTATTTCAGGGTGGGCAGGATGTGTCAGTGGACCAGGTCATCTTTTGGGCCAGGTACATTGACGACATCCTGCTCATCTGGAAGGGTTCATCAGCATCACTTGTGACTTTCATGAGTAACCTTAACAATAACAATCTTAATATCAAACTCACATATCATTTTGATAAATTCAAAGCTGAGTTTCTGGATGTCATACTGTCCAGGGACCTGAATGGTCTTCTGCAAACCGATGTATTCCGGAAGGTCACCGCGGTTAATTCATTTCTCCATGCCTCCTCCTCCCACCCTATGCAGACAATACGTGCAGTACCAACGGGTCAGTTCTTGAGAATGCGAAGGATTTGTTCCTCCGTTGAGGTCTTTGAAAAGCAGGCCTATGACCTTACAAACCGTTTTTTGGCTCGGGGTTATAGTAGAAGATCTATTAAGAAAGCTTACCATCGTGCTAAATATACCCCAAGAGAGCAACTTCTTTTTCCCAAACCAAAAGCTAAATCTGAATTACAAGTAAGGTTTACGACCGACTATCATTCACGTTGGTTTCGCATGAAGGAAATATTGAAACAATTCTGGCCAATTTTATTAACAGACCCTACAATTGGAAAATACATAACCAAATACCCCAGTATCTCTGCCCGTAGATCACGAAATCTCAAAGACTTCTTGGTCAAAAGCCATTACCAACACAAAAATTCAAAATTCCCGTTTGGTACCAAGGGTCCCAAGTGGGGCTGTAGGGCATGCGGACATTGTGTCGCATGCCCTAATATTGAAAGAGCGACCTCTTTTGTGGATTCAGCAGGGATGAAAACCTTTACAATCACACATTCCATCTCGTGTTCCACAAAAGCCGTAATTTATTACGCCACCTGCCCTTGTTCCAAAATATATATTGGCCTAACAACAAGGGAGTTGAAAGTTCGGGTCAGAGAACATATGAGGGACATTTTGAGAGCAGTAGAGGTAGACACATTGGAAATTTTAAAACCGATAGCCAGACATTTCAAAGTTTATCACGCATGTGATCCGACTAAGTTAAAGGTGAGAGGCATTGACTGCATCGAACCCAACATTAGAAAGGGGGATATTTCCAAAAAACTGGCGCAACACGAATCCAAATGGATTTGGACTCTGGGGACCATGCGTCCTCTTGGACTTAATGAAAATTTGAGCTTCGCTCCATTCCTCTGACTATTGACCTCCAGTGGGCCATTTTTTAATAGTATGTGATGTTCAAGTTTATCGGTATTGTTTATCATGGTTTTTAATGATTTTTATCTTTTTTGCAGCTTTATATAGATGGTAGTGTTTGTACCACATGGAGACTTTGGAGACGATGGATGGTGGAGGAGAGGTGACTCTGGACAAAATACATGGAATTCCATTTCAGAACAATAACATATGGAATGTCCGGAGCCCATTTCCTTTACCCTCATTCTTTATTATTTTCATATATATTCTCTATTTTTTATTATTTTTCAGATTCATGTCTCATGTGTATTTACGCACACGTGGCGTATTTTTTGCTGCGTGTGCGTGGACACATGTTTATGATATAAATATCGAGTTTGTGTATACATGTAGATTATTTCTGTATTTTCTCCATATTCATGTATTTATATTGAGAGATTTGTGAGATATTATATATGTTTGTCATTTCATATAGAGATTCAGATATTACATGTGCTTTCTTCTGTATATCCACATTTAGTCATACGCATGTATACAATTTTTATCATTCTTTATTGTTTTCATTATTTATTTGTTGATATCCTTGTGGGCTGAGTTAATATGACTTTTTACGTGGTTTGATTTATCTGGATCAATTTACATGGGTCAATTTATTACATCACACACACCGTTACACACACACTTTTTCATCATTTCCATTCACATATGAGCTGGTCTCATAGTTATTGTATACACACAAATTATTTATTCATTTACTTATCATTCACTTATGAATCAGTTTCACATATACACTGTTCACTATTGGTTTGTTCACTTTTTCTTGTCACCAATATATTTTTTTGTACACAGTATATCTTTTGTTCTTTCTATTATTTATTGCTCTTCATGTGATAGATCTGCCACGTTATTTTTATATATTTTTATGTATTCTGAAATGTTCACATTTAAAAGAATGTCACGGTATTTATTGTAAAATATACATGCAGTAAAATTTGCATTTGTTTCGTGTTTCACATACACTCTTTTATTATTTTCATTCACATATGAGCTGGTCTCATAGTTATTACATACATACTAGTCACTTGATATTATTTATCCATTTATTTATGTCATCGTTCACTCATGTATTATTTTTACACATACATCTTTTACCAGTGGTTTGTTCACTTTTTTTCTATAAACATATTATATTCTTTATACACAGGGTAATTTCATTAATTCATTTATTAATACTTATTGCTTTTTATGTGATATACTTGCCACGTTATTGTTATTTTCATTTTCATTATTTTTATTATTTTTATATGCCCACAATTGGAAAGAATGCCACGGCATTCATTGTAAGAGATATATATACAAGAAAAGATTAATCTGTCCAAATAAGTTCTCCTCACTACTTAATCTGTCGGACATAATCCTATCTTTACGTACCTTATATTCAGGCATGGTGACTGTGCGCTCACGCCGGGGGGAGTGGCTGGATTGTGCTGCGGTCCGGGCGTCTGTATCTTGGTGGGCGTGTGTTGACGATGTCAGACGTCGTTAGCCCCCGCCCCCCTCGATGACGCTCGGCCGGAGACACGCCTCCGGCCATCTCCACACCTGTCGTGTGACGCTTCTATCAGTACACACATGACCATGGATGGTAACGCCTCCTCAATGTCCGATTGGCTGCTTATTTCTTTTAATGTTGATTCCCATTGGAGAGACGCCACCCCCGGACGAAGGCATTTCCGCCGAAACGCGCGTCGGGTCTGGCGTCTCTCTCCAGCAGGCTTCACTACATGGGTATGTAACAGCAGTTTTTATGTTCCCAGGCACAATGTTTCCAGGCACAACTACTGTTTTCATGTGTCACTAGCAACCGCTTTAGTCTGGGATCAACTGCTGATTTAGATTAGTTTGCACCATTCACTTTATCCATTCATTTATTTATGCCCCTGTATTACATAGCTTGTGAATATACCATTCCTGCAAGGAGCGACGCCTTGTCTATGCTCTGCATGACTCATCTTTTAATCTACATTGTTACAATTTTTGTGAATAAAGTTTGTATTTTCTCTATACAACATTGTCATGTGTTAATTGAACCCTCCACCCTATAGGTTTTTGTGTTAACTTGTAGGGTCAATGCACCAAGGTTACATGGCACACATATTGCTCCTGTCTATACATGATCCACATATTGATTATACATGTATTTTGACAGGATTTTCCTGAATGTACCAATAGGTTTGTATTGGTTGAGTATTTATTTTATTGATATTATTAAGCACAAAAAAGACGTTATACTGGATGTGAATGGAAGCTATGGAGGCATTATCATTAGTGGGGATAGATATGGGGGGTATTATACTGTATGGGGGCAATACACTGGGTGTGAATGGCAGCTATGGAGGCATTATCCTTAGTGGGGATAGATATGGGGGTATTATACTGTATGGGGGTATTGTACTGGGTGTGAATGGCAACTATGGAGGCATTATCCTGAGTGGGGATAGATATGGGGGTATCATACTGTGTACTAAGGCACTTTAGGGGCATTATCCTGTGTGGGGAGGCACTACAGGGCATTATTCTGTGTGTCAGCTATAGGGGCATTATACTGGGTGTGGGCCACTTTGGGAGCATTATACTCTGTAGGGGGCACTATGGGGGTATTATACTGTGTGGGGCACTATGGGGGCATTATACTGTGTGTGGGGCAGCTATGGGGGCATTTTACTATGTGATGGGCACTATGGGGCATTATACTTTGTGTGGGAGGCAATAGAGGGGCATTATACTGTGTGGGGGCTAACTATGGGGGCATTATACCATGTGTAAGCCACTTTGGGGGGGCGTTATACTGTGTGGAGGCCACTATGGGGGCATTATACTGTGTGGAGGCACTATGGGGCATTATACTATGTGGAGGCACTATGGGGAATTATACTGTGTGGAGGGCAGCTATGGGGGCATTATACTGTGTGGGTGCCCACTATGGGAGCATTATACTGTGGGGAGACCACTATGGGGGCTTTCTATCGTGTGGAGCCCAGTTTTATAACTGGAGGTACGCTTTAAGTGTGAAATCACACTGCCTGTTAAGCTACGCCCCCTTTCCCCTGGCCGGTATTTTTTTGTGAAGAATGTGGCAACCCTATACCTTATACAGTGGCCATGTTCAATATCCAATAATGGCTTCCTGTTACTCTGTGTCTCTCATAAGGGTCCTTTAATTTAAGGTTGTTCTCTCTCGATCTTCTCTATGGCCTGGTGTGCTATAAGCAGCCTGTCTCATCCTTGATGTCTGGACCCAGGAGCCACCCCACTGTTTATTTGTTACTTACACATATAACTCTATACACACACACACACACACACACACACACACACACACACACGCGCTGAGGAAAGGTTGGGATCTCCTCTATATAGACTAAACCCCTACCTAATCTACCATTTACTATGTAATGCCTTCTCGAACATACTAGAAAGGTCCCTCCTGCTCAGGCTGGACTATACTGCAATGTCTCTCCTGCACTTCTAGATGGCAGCATAATACAAGAAATTTCTAATTACAGCACAATAAACATTTTACCCACAGTACTAGTTCCCGTGGGACACTACACATTGACATTTATATAATAATCCAATGTTTCTAATCATTACATCAACCCTGACAGCAATAAACTTTTTCTCTTCTAGATTTACTTTCCTATATACCTTATGCTAATTAGACCTTGCTGCTATAGTCTAGTATTTAAAATGTAAATTGATGATCCTTGAGCTTCCATCCACTACTATGGCTAGTGCTCTAGAGTTTACCCCTTAACCACTAGGCCTATTTTCGTCTTAACCCCTTCCCGCTGTGGCCACTTTTGACCTTCCTGACTGAGCCTTATTTTTCAAATCTGATTTATCTCACTTTATGTGCTAATAACTTTGGAATGCTTTTCCTATTCAAGCGATTCTGAGACTGTTTTCTCGTGACATATTGGACTTTGTTAGTGGAAAAATTTTGTCGATAAATTCAATATTTATTTGCGAAAAACACCAAAATGTAGAGAATATTTGCAAAAATTTGAATTTTTTATTTAAATGTATCTGCTTGTAATACCACACAAAATAGTTACTCGTTCACATTTCACACATGTCTACTTTATGTTTGCACCATTTTTTGAACGTTCTTTTATTTTTCTAGGATGTTACAGGGCTTAGAACTTTAGCAGCAATTTCTCACAGTTTCAAGAAAATTTCAAAAGGCAATTTTTTAATTGACCAGTTCAGTTCTGAAGTTGTTTTCTTGGTCCTATATATTAGAAATCCCCCTATTTAACAAAAATGGCACCTCTCAAAGTATTCAAAATAGCATTTATAAAGTTTCTTAACCCTTTAGGCGTTTCACAAGAATTAAAGCAAAGTAGAGGTGAAATTTAGACATTTCATTTTTTTGCAGAAAAATAGGAAATCATTTTTTTCTGCGACACAGAAGGTTTTAAGAGAGAAACGCAACTCAATATTTATTGCCCATATTCTGCAGTTTTTAGAAATATCCCACACGTTGCCCTAGTGTGGCAATGGACTTAGGCACAGGCCTCAGAAGCAAAGGAGCACCTTGTGGGTTTTGGGGCCTTCCTTTTATTAGCTTATATTTTAGCACCATGTCAGGTTTGAAGAGGTCATGGGATGACAAAAACAAAGAAAACACCCCCAAAAAAAGGTCCCATTTTTGAAACTACACCCACAAGGAATTCATCTATGGGTGTAGTGAGCATTTTGACCCCCAGGTGTTTCATAGTTTTTATTAGAATTGGACAGTGAAAAAAAATATATATTTTTTTTCCAATAAGACGTAGCTTTAGCTCAAAATTTGTATTTTTCTCAACAAATAAAAGGAGGGAACGGATTGGTTTCTGGGAGCTATGTTGCATTTGCAAAGCCCTTGTGGGACCCCTCAGAAACCCCTCAGAAGTTACCCCGTTTTGGAAACTACACCCCTTATGGTATTTACCTAGGGGTGTAGTGAGAATGTTAGCCCCGCATCGGTTTTACAGATATTAGTGTACACTCGATGTTGCAGAGTGCAAATGGCAATTTTTCCATAGATATGCCAAAATTTGGTGCCCAGCTTGTGCAACCATGAACAGACAGCTCTCTAATTATTATGCTGTGTTTCCCGAATTAGAAACACCCTACATGTCGCCCTAATCTTTTGCCTGGACGGTCGACTGGCTCAGGAGAGAAAGAGTACCATGCGAAATTGAGGCTTAATATGGCGACTTACAAAGTATTGGTTCACAATTGCAGGGCTCTGATGTGAAATAATAAAAGAAACCCCTAAAAAGTGACCCCATTTTGGAAACTACATTCCTCAAGGCATTTATTAAGGGGTGTAAGTGAGCATTTTCACCCCACATGTATTTTCCATAAATGATTGCGCTGCGGATGGTGCAAAGTAAAAATTGCAAATTTTCCCTAGATATGCCATTTCAGTGGCAAATATGTCGTGCCCAGCTTTTGCCACTGGAGACACACACCCCAAAAATTGTTAAAAGGTTTCTCCCTTGTTTGGCGATGCCATATATGTGGACGTAATATTTAAATAGAAATAGTAAGGATGCACTCCTGTATGTTGGTGCTGTTCAGGTGTGGGTTGTACCCCAATTGTAGAATATAGAAGAAACCCAAACGCACTCCAGAGATATTTGACTGTATGAATTTTTCGTGGAAGAATTATTTATTTTCATTCATTCCAACAAAGATAATTTGTACAACATAACATTTGCAAGCGATAAGCGTTTCTTTTGACGTTTCGGCCTATCAAAGGCCTTTCTCAAAATCGCTACGGAGAAAGCAAAATATAACATAACGTGTCTAGTATATACAATTGGATAACAAATAAATAAATAAAATCGAAAATTTATGACAATGATATTTCTCAAGTCTGTATTCAGACAATTAATCCCAGAACAATAGATATACATGTGTAAGTAAAGTGAGACATTCATGGAGAGAAGGAATTATTTATCAATGACATTCATATGCAATCATACAGGAGTGCATCCTTACTATTTCTATTTAAATATTTTGTCTTGTTAAGGCGCACCCTACCCAGATGACGTCGGAAACATTCGCTTACGACCAGACGACCACATCTTCTATATTATCACAAGTTACCAATTCGGGCGACTTTCTTCGTATTCCACCACAAGAGCTACGCACGAGGGACTATGAAAAAGAATTACGCAAGCATACCTCTCAAGACCTACATTGCATCACCCTACCAGAGTACCATCGCCTAAACAGGATTCCCAGGGGACTCCGTAGTCATCTGAGACCTACACTGTTCGCCGAGGATCGACAATACTGTGATCAATTTCAAAAAATTTTAAACAAATGTTCCCTAGATCTAATCGTCCTGACCGTGGAACATCTACAAAAATCGCTTAAAGAATCAGCCGAAAAAATTAAGGCTCTGGAACAGCAACTATCATCATCATTATCCACTAATGAGTGGGAAACTCTGAAATCACGCACAGACAACAGCATTAAAGAATTTACCAAAGAATTAGAGTCCAGAAAAAGGGAGAAATTCCAGAGAGACGCCAACGACTATCTGAACAACCAGGTTTACAGATGGCAAGATTCCTCCAATCCCTGGCGACCTCGCAGAGGATACGGTTTTGGCAACAAGTCTACATCAGGGAGCGACACGTCGGTGGAGAGACCATCATATCGCCCCAACCGTTTTTTAGGGAATCGAAGGGGCAGGGGGCCCCCACCCGAAGGTCGAGGAGGAGAAGGGAGAAGTCGAGAGCCAGGAATTCAGACGCGATCCCAGGTAAGAACAATGACCTGGTCGTGAATATTTCTTCCTACACCCTGAATCCAGCTGAACTGTCAGTTTTACAGAAAGGCTTGTCCTTCTGCCCGACTTTGTCCTGCAACACCTTTACTCTAGAGCAAGAACTCAACAGGTTTTATAGATCGTTGAGACTCAAGACCCATTTTGGGATCTCAACTGTCAGTATTGATGTACCCTCGTCAACTGTAGCCCCCACACCCCTTTCGATTGAATCCGTAGGTTTATATAATCGTAGTAACTATTCTCCCCCTAAGACGTACCATGCCACAGAAACAGTTATTGAACTTATCAAAAGGGATACACAAGCCCTCTTACTTAACTATAGGATGGGCTTTTATCCACACAGAAATAATCTAACTAAAACAGAGTCTGTGGCCTTGGGATCCTTGAGTAATAATAAGGATATAGTTATTAAACCCGCCGACAAGGGAGGTGCCATAGTAATATGGGATAAACAAGATTACATCCTGGAGATAGAGAAACAATTATCCGATACTAATACATACAATAAAATCAATATAGATCCTACACCTAGGATCCGTACTAGAATTATTAATGTCCTGGAGGAACATAGAGACCGAGGTACGATCGATGACAAAACGTTCAAGTATCTACAGAACCTCCACCCCATAATCCCTGTCTTCTATGTACTACCCAAGATTCATAAATCCTTAAGACATCCACCTGGGAGGCCCATAGTAGCCTCGACGGATTCTATTCTGTCTCCCCTTGCTATTTTTCTGGAAAAAATCCTCACTCCCCTAATAAAAATGACACCTTCCTTTATTCTAGACACAGGTCACTTTCTAAAGAGAATTAGGGAGCTACCAAGGATCAGTCACACCTGTATTCTAGTAACTTTGGATGTCACTAGCCTATATACTTCCATCTCACACCAGAGGGGCATTCAAGCAGTAACTCACCTTTTAGAATCCACCACAATGACATCAGATTCCATAACATTCTGTCTTGAGTTACTCAAATTAATTTTATATGAAAATTACTTTCTATTCGGTGATGAATTTTACATACAGACATGCGGAACAGCTATGGGTTCGAATGTAGCCCCACCATATGCGAATGCGTACATGGCACATTTCGAAGAGGAATATATTTACAATACCCCCCTCTTTTTACAACATGCCCTATGCTGGTACAGATATATAGACGACATTTTCTGTATTTGGGATGGTCCAGCGGCTTCCCTGGACGACTTTTTTGTCTATATTAATCAGACAAGGGAGGAACTAAAGTTCACGATTAACTCCAGTCAAGACAAAATCTCATTTTTAGATACCACTATCGAGTTAGATGAATTAGGGTTTCTCAGCTCTGACCTCTTTGTAAAATCTACAGATAGAAATGGTCTACTACATTTCAATAGCAGTCACCCCAGGAACACACGGTGTTCGCTACCTCGATCTCAATTCATGAGTGTCCAGGATTGTTTCTGATGTCGACACCAAAAAAATTAGACTACACAATATGTCTGAAAAATTCGAACAAAGAGGCTATCCCAAATCTTTACTATCTAAAGAATTAGATAAACTGCTAGTGACTAACCAAGATACCATTATAAAAAAAACCCAAACAGGCTAGACTACACCTGATTTTGACCTATCACCCTATAATACCAAAATTACTCCAGAGTGTCCGCAGACACTGGTCGGTATTACATACCGCTTATCCAGAGATAGAGGAATTCAAAAATCCAGTAATGATGTGCTCTAAGAGATCTCCTAATGTACGTGACCGTGTTATCAGAGCAGACATTGGCAGCCTCACAACAAAATCGAGACAAACTTTCCTTCAGACCAAACGCAATGGGACTTTCCCATGTCTTCATTGCTCGTGCTGTTCTAGCATTATTAAGGGAGACACAATCCAGCACCCTCATACCAACAAGACCTTTCCAGTCAGAGGCTTCTTCACTTGTGACTCGAACTTTGTGGTCTATCTAATTAAATGCCCTTGTGGTTTGTCCTATGTGGGAGAAACCACCCAGCACATCAGGGACCGTATATGTAGTCACAAGTCCACAATTAGGTGCAAGAAAATATGGCTACCCCTTCCGGATCATTTTATTAAATGTAATCATAATATATCCCAATTAAGATTCCAGATTATTGATCAGGTTTCCAGGCCAAGGAGGGGTGGCAACTACATACACCTACTCAAGCAGAGGGAGTCTTACTGGATTCATACACTGGAGACTCTTGCACCTAAAGGCCTGAATAGGGAATTTGACTTACTATGCTGAAATTATATTGATTGTTTTACTCTCTTACCTTTTGTGGTTCCTTATGATTAATACTATACATTTATTTCTTTCTCAGGCACGATAGAAAAAGATTTATACTCAAGATCCAGTATGCGACCAGATACAGGTACCATAGAACCGGTTCACAATCTATTTCTTCTTCCTTTCTTTTGTTTTTTTACTTTATAGATATCCTCTGTCCCATATTTTAATTTCACGTTACTATCTGTCCCCCTCCTTTTCTCTTACTAAATAATGATATATTCCTACTATAATATAATACAATACAAAATAATTCATTTTTTTCCCCATCTAAGAATGTTAGCTACACACTATATTTCCATACATATATTGGTTCAGATCGTTTGAAGTATTTAATATTTTATATAACTACATTATTCTTCACATGCATCCCACCGAGGGTCATTGATCCAGAGTCTATTATCTGGATAGTTCTAACAATACACTCACATCTAAGTTCCCTGGGTGAAGGAGGCGAGCATTTTGAAGGGTTAACTTACGAATCAGCGATTTTTTTCTAAAACATTGCACTACCTATGTATTGCAATGTATTAGAACAGTCAGTCGTTCACTGACAGCAAGCCGATTAGTCTCCGCATCCGGGCGTGGCCTAATCGGCTTCCGTAATGCAGACCAGGAGGCCATTGTTAGGCCTCTTGTTGCCATAGTCGTATCGCAGGGCTGCCGATTTGCTGCAAACCACAAAGATGCAGCGATCGCTTTCGATCGCTGCATCTAAGGGGTTAATGGCAGGGATCGGAGCTAGCCTTGGTTCCTGCTGTTGCAGCAGGGTGTCTGCTGTAACATACAGCAGATACCCACTGCTGATGACGCTGGCTCAGCTTCTGTGCCGGAAGCTGAGTCGGCGCTATCTGGCCATTGGTGCCGGAAGCCTTTTAGTGCATAGAAGGCTTCCGTAGCTGGCAGACTGGGAGGCCAGTATTAGGTCTTCAGTTGCCATTGCAGCCACCGGCAGAATAGCTATCACGTTGCTGAGGTGCCCATGGCTAAAAACTCCTCAGATACTGCGATCTCTATTGAACGCAGCATCTGAGGAATTAATCAGCCGGATCAGAGGCTAGCTCCGGTACTAGCAGTTACAGGACGGTGTCAGTTGGAACATGCAGCTGGCACATGGCGGTGATGGTGCGGGCTCAGCTCCTGAGGCTGCACTTTCACTGCGACATAACTTTACTGCGATTTGCGGGAACCCCTGCTCGACAGGGCCATATATATGGCGAATGGCGGGAAGGAGTTAATGACCAAGCAATATTTTTCAACTTTTGTATGTTTCTGTTGACGTAGCCATATGAGGGCTTGTTTTTTGCAGGACGAGTTGTATTTTTGGCACAATTTTTGGGTGCATATAATATATTAATCAACTTTTGTTAACTTTTTATGGGGAGGGAATTGAGAAAAAAAACTGCTATTCCAGCATTGTTTTTTGCATTTTAGAATTACGCGGTTCACTATGCAGCATAAATAACGTGTTACCTTTATTCTATGGGTCGGTTCGATTACGGCGATACCAAATTTGTATAGCTTTCACGAATTATTTTCTTTTGCATTGCCCCTTTCCAAGAGTTATAACTTTTTAATTTTTTCGTTGATGTAGCCATATGTGGCTTGTTTTTTGTGGAACAAGGTGTACTTTTTATTGCTACTATTTTGGGGTACATGGGATTTATTGATTAACTTTAATTTTTTGGGCTGTTCCCCCGGCGGTTTAATTAATGTGTTAACTTCATTGTTTGAGTCGTTACGATCGCGGCGATATGTGTTTCTTTTTTTTACACTTTTACTAAATAAAACTATATTTTATGGGAAAAAAGAGGTTTTATTTTATTCTTACTGTTTATTCTTACTACTTTTTTTTAATAAACTTTAACTTTATTGAACTGTTTTTAATATTTTACTTCACAATGCAATCTTCTTATCACTTATATCAGAGTTTCCCAACCTTTTCAGGCTGGAGGCAACTCTGGAAAAAAAAAAAATCTCAGGGCACACCTACCAAAAATCGTTTACAAAATGACAAAAAAACAGCTAAAAAAAAAAGCACTCACTACACTCTTAGGGTATGTTCACACGACCCATTTTCAGACGTAATTCAGGCGTTTTACACCTCGAATTATGCATGAAAAGACGGCTCCATTACGCCTGCAAACATCTGCCCATTGCCTGCAATGGGTTTTACAATGTTCTGTTCCCACGAGCCTTTATTTTACGCGTTGTTGTCAAAATACGGCGCGTAAAATGACGGCTCATCAAGAGAAGTGCAGGACACTTCTTGGGACGCTTTTGGAGCCGTTTTTCCATAGACTCTATTGAAAACAGCTCCAAAAACGGCCGTAAAAAAAAACGCCGAAAAACGCGAGTTGCTCAAAAAACGTCTGAAAATCAGGAGCTGTTTTCCCTTTAAAACAGCTCCGTAGTTTCAGACGTTTTTTGCTAAGCGTGTGAACATACCCTAAGGGTATGTTCAAACTGCGTTTTTTTTGTAAGGCAGAAATAAAAATCTGCCCAAAGACTCCTTTAGGAACTTTGAGGCAGATTTTGAGTTGACAGTATTGTTTGACGCTTTTATTTTCACAGTGTTTTTTGCCCACATTTTTTTAAGCCGTTGAAGCTAATGCAAAAAAGCACTCCAAACAAGCACTGCAGGTTTTTTTCTGCCTTCTATTAATTTCAATGGGAGGTCAGAGATGGAAACCACTCAAAGACCATCAGGCCCCACTTACAGTAAAATAATCATCAGCCCCCCACTCACAGTAAATTGACCATCTGCACCCCACTCACTGTAAAATGACCATCAGACCCCCCACTCACAGTAAAATGACCATCAGCCTGACCATCATCCTCAGCCCCCCCAGTTAGTGACCATCAGCCTGACCATCAGCCCCTGCGTGCATTTTCTTTCTGTCTCTCTATTACAGGGATGAGGCATAAGAGGAGAGGACTACAACTCCCATCATGTCCTGACTGTTATGTGACATCAGTCCTCTCCTCTTATATCTCCCTGAAGAGGTATAAGGAGAGGACTACAACTTCCAGAATTCCCCTGGCTCCAGTTCCCACGCAATTTCTAACAAACTATATAAGCAATACTTACCCTGTCCAGCGTTAAGGGCTCCTCTCCCTCCATCAGGCTCTTCTAGTGGTGGGCGGTACTTGTAGCAGACGTGCGTGCATCACGTCTGCTACAAAGTTGGAATAAGCCGCGGGGGCAGAGCTTGTAGTAAAAAAAAAATGGATGGATGTGGATGAGCGGAGTATCGCAGCACCCTTGGATGGATCTCGCGCCACCTCAGTGTGCCGCGGCACCCCGGTTGAGAACCACTGGCTTATATAATGCTTTGGCATACTAAATATACCAAAGCATTATTGCTTGTCAGTGTAAAACTGACAGGCAATTTATTAGGCCTAACAAGCCTTTGTTAGGCCCCCGGCTGCGATGGTAACCCATCGGCGTGTCGTGGGTGTGCCGATAGGGTGACAGCGCTCCGTCCCTCTGTCAAACACCTTAGATGCGGTGGGGCATCTTAGGGGTTTAACTGCTGGAATTAATTCTTGCAGTTGCGGCAAAAGCTTGGCTGCTGCTGAGCTCGTGGGTACAGTGGAATTGGAATTGGAATTGTGGAAATCACAGGATCGATAGACATGTTAATGATATGCAAATAATGAAAAAATGGAAACAAAATATTCCAAACATCTTGATTTATTCAGTTTCTAGTTTGAGCTCCACACGCAGAAATACACACACTTATATGCCTTGGTATGCTATCAATAAGGTTATTAATAGTTGTCTGAGGAATATTATGCCACGCTGAATGCACTTGGGCACATAAATCATCAAGACTGGCTGCTGGCAGCTACCTTTGTGATTGCCAACCAATGACGTCCCAGATGTGCCCGATGGGAAACCAGTCCAGAGAGACTGGAGGCCATGGTAGAACTTTTAAGCTATGCGGGCTGCTCACAGTAGCATGAGCAACATGCCACCTGACATTGTCCTGTTGAAAAACAGCTTCTGGGACCCTTTGGAGAAATAGCCGTACCACTGGTATCATGAACAAATCAATGTAACGCCCAGCTGTTAGTGTACCTGAAATAACGACTAGAGGGGTCTGGCTACCATACATTATGCCACCCCACACCATAATAGCAGGCGTAGGACCAGTGTAACGTTCCCTTAAAAAGAAAAAACATTGCCCACATGGTCTCCAGACCAATCTCCGGCTATCATTGTGTCCGAGACAAATACAGGACTCATCTCTGAAGAGGAAAGACCACCATTCCAGCCTCTATTGCCGTATTGCTGTGCACCATGATAGCCTTTGAAAGCGGTGGCGTGTGGTGAATGGAACACCTGTAACTGGACGTCTGACTCGTAGCCCTATGTCGTGCAAACGCCTTCTGATGGTTTGTGTCAATACTGGTTGCCAGTAAAAAATATACAAGAAAAATTGGTCCGCTCACCACTCATTCGAAGTAAAGACGCCACATTCCATGATTATTCGGTGCACGGGCAAGAGTGCTACGTCGGGAGTAGGTAGAAATCCAAGGAAAAAAGTTAGAGGACCAGCACACGATATGATGTGAAAAAATACAAAACTGTTTATCATATGCTATGATTAAGAACTGAAAAGTTCGAAACGCATAGGCGTTCTCTCCTGGGATTTTTTAATTTCTTGTTTTAATTTTGACTTCAATAAACAGTTTTGTACTGTATGTTTTCACATCATATCGTGTGCTGAACCTCTGCATTTTTTCCTTGGATACTGGTTGCCACCCTAGGCTTGGGATGTGATGCCCAATTTCACTTGCAGCGCCATCCTTACAATCAGATGATCCGTCCGTGCAGAGGTTTGCCTCTGCGCACCTCTTGCTGTCATTCCCGTTCGTTGTTGTTCTC
This sequence comes from Rhinoderma darwinii, assembly GCF_050947455.1. NCBI lineage: Eukaryota > Metazoa > Chordata > Amphibia > Anura > Rhinodermatidae > Rhinoderma > Rhinoderma darwinii. Next base: position 223,936,043 of record NC_134691.1, read on the forward strand.
CCAGCAGGACACACAACGTTGAACAGTGCTGACATCTCGGCTCTGGCGCATTGCGATCTGCCGGAGTGATAAACTAAGATCTCTCAGTTCAAGGATTCTGTCCCTCTCAGTCTGCGACAAGTGGTGATAACTGGCTTGTCGATTAACAAGGAGGCAAGTAACCACTTGATACGATTTTTGACGTTTCATGTGGCTAAAAAGCTTTGCTTTCAATCTAGCTTTTATGCCCCTCCCACATGCTACAAACTGGAGCTAGGTGCTTGAAAATATGATGATTTTCAGATCTTATATGTGTGTGTGTGTGTGTGTGTGTGTGTGTGTGTGTATATATCCCATGGCCCATATCCCATAATATATACACAAAAAATATATAATCCTGCTATATACTGTACATACACAAAAGCTAAATATATATATATATATATATATATATATGCATACACGCACAAATATATATATATATATATATATACACTAGTGTGTATGTATGTATGCATATGTGTATATATATATATATATATATATATATATATATATATTCTGGACACAAGTATTGCGACACACCTCTTAATCATTGAATTTGGTTGTCTTATTCAGTCCCATTGCCACAGGTATACAAAATCAAGCCCCTAGCCATGCAGTCTGCCATTACAAACATTTGTGAAATAATGGGTCGTTCTAAAGCGATCACTGAATTCCAGCGTGGTACTGTGATAGGATAAGGGCCGGCCTTAGGGGTGTGCGAGCGCACAGAGCGCTGCCCCCTCCCAGCTTGTAGGGGGCGCCACTGGGCTCTGCCTCTACTCTGTGCTCTGTTCTTAGTTACACACATGGAGAAAATAGCTGAGGAACAAGAGAAGAGGAGGAAGCTCCGCCTACAGCCTATCCTGCACGAAGTCTGTGATCCTGTCAGCAAGGAGACATGGTAAGTTTGTATGTGTGTCTATGTATACAGTGTGTGTGTGTGTGTGTGTGTGTGTGTGTGTGTATACAGTATGTGTCTCTGTGTTTGTATATGTTACAGTGTGTGTGTGTGTGTGTGTGTGTGTGTGTGTCTCTCTCTCTCTCTCTCTCTCTCTCTCTCTGCATGTGTTTGTCTCTTTGTAAAAGTGTGTGTTCATTATTAAAGTAGAACAGATAAAACAAAGACATCTGTTCTGCCTCCTATATACCCTGCTGCCCCATATATATTCTGCTGCCCCCTATATATTCTGCTGCCCCCTATATACCCTGTTGCCTTCTATATATCCTGCTGCCTCCTATATATCCTGCTGCCCCTTATATATCCTGCTTCCCTGCTGCTTCCTATATACCTGGCTGCCCCTATATACCCGGCTGCCCCTTATATACCCTGCTGCCCCCTATATTTCCTCCTGCCCTGCTGCTTCCTATATACCCTGCTGCCCCTATATACCCGGATGCCCCTTATATACCCTGCTGTCCCCTATATTTCCTCCTGCCCTGCTCCTTCCTGCATACCCTGCTGCCCCCTATATATCCCGCTGCCCCTATATATCCTGCTGCCCCTTATATATATGCCTCTGTGTGTGTTTATATGTGGCTGTGGGTATAGTTATCATCTATGACATTATCTGTACTCAGAGATTTATCGCTGTGTTATCAGCGGTGTTACATAGGACTGCAGGTAACATCTACTACATTATCTGTACTCCATTATTTCTGTGTGTTATCTGTAGTGTTACATAGGACTACAGGTAACGTCTACTACATTATCTGTACTCCGTTATTACTGTGTGTTATCTGTAGTGTTACATAGGACTGCAGGTAACGTCTACTACATTATCTGTACTCCGTTATTACTGTGTGTTATCTGTGGTGTTACATAGGACTGCAGGTAACGTCTACTACATTATCTGTACTCCGTTATTAGTGTGTGTTATCTGTAGTTTTACATAGGGCTACACGTGAAATCTACGGCATTATCTGTACTCAGAGAGTTATTACTGTGCTATCTGTGGTGTTACATAAGACTGCAGGTAACGCTACTACATTATCTGTACTCCGTTATTACTGTGTGTTATCTGTGGTGTTAGACAGGACTGCAGGTAAACTCTACTGCATTATCTGTACTGGGTATATATTGGTCTGTGTAATGACGGGGGGTAGGGAAACGGACAAGTGAGCCCTAGTCTACCCGCCACTCTGTCCCTGCCTACTTGCAACGACCCGCCCTAGGCGACGGAGTACAACTCGGCGGCGGTCCCTGCGCTCAGTAAGTGCACGACAAACACGACAAACATACAAGGGAATACAAGCAAGGGAAAGGGGCAGTTGCCCACGGCAACACCGTGAGCAACCAGAGTGGTGAACGAGCCGAGTCAAGCCAGGAGTGTGCGAGTTACCAAACGAAGAGCAGAAGAGTAGTCAGTAAGCCAGGGTCTGTATGGAGCAGGATCAAAATAGAAGGAGCTGTAGCTGGGCCAGGAAACCACACGAAAAGAATCACAAGCACCGAGGGACAGGAAGGGCTTAAATAGACCGAGGGCGGGAGCTAGCTGAGTCTGGCCAGGTTGCGATAGGCTCTCCCACTCCTAAGCCTGCCAGCCAGAGTGGTGGAAGCTGGAGTCAGTCTCAGGGATGTAGATTCAGGTGCTGACTGATTAATTATGGGAGTTAACCCCGAAGCTGTGCCTGGCAGATCCTTTACAGTCTGTTTGTGAATGTGTCTTTGTGCTTGTATATATGTACCTTTTATGTATTTGTATATGTTCCTGTCTGTGAATTTATCCGCCAGTGTGTGTGTATGTGTCTATACATCTATATATTTACCTGTATGTATAGATTCCAGATGTGTGTATGTATATTTGCCTGTATGTCTATATACATGTCTTTATGTATGTACAGTGTATATATTCCAGTATGTGCGTGTCTATATATGTGGTTAATTTTTGGTTTGTGTAGGGGGCGGAAATAGAACGTCCCGCACAGGGCGCCATCCAACCTAAGGCCGGCCCTGGATAGGATGCCACCGTTGCAACAAGCGAGTTTGTGAAATTTCTGACCTCTGAGATATTCCATGACTAACTTTGAGATATATTATTGCAAGGTGGAACCACAGCAACTCAGCCACAAAGTGGCAGACCATGTAAAGTTACAGAGCTGAGTCGCCAAGTGCTCAGGCGCATAGTGCATAAAAGTTGCAAACGCTCTGCTGAATCTATAACTGTAGATTTCCAAACCTCCTCTGGCATTAACATCAGCACAAAAACTGTGCGTTGGGAACTTCATAGTATGGGTTTGGTAGGCCAAGCAGCTACGTGCAAGTCTTACATCACCAAGCACAATGCTGAGCGTTAGATGGAGTGGTGTAAAGCACGCCACCTCTGGAACAGTGGAAACTTGTTGTATAAAGTGACAAATCATGCTTCTCTATCTAGCAATCGAATGGATGTGTCTGGGATTGGCGAATGCCATGAGAACGTTACCTGCATGACTGCATTGTGCCAACTATAAAGTTTGGTGGAGGAGGGATAATGCTATAGGGTTGTTTTTTAGGGCTTGGCCTAGGCCCCTTAGTTCCAGTGAAGGGAAATCTTAATGTTTCAGCAGACAAAGACATCTTGGACAATTGAATGTTTCCAACTTTGTGTGAATAGTATGGGGAAGGCCCTTTTTTATTCCAGCATGAATGTGCCCGCTCCATACAACGGGGTTGTCGGCTGTATGTTACAACCGACACTTCACTGTAAGGAACGGGATAACCCCTTAGATGCCGCGGTCAATAGCGACCGTGGCATTCTAAAGCTTTAGAAAGAGGGTGGCGACCCCTCTGACAGCCCATTGGCCCCGCCGCGACGTAATCTCGGGGTGCCGATGATTGGCATGGCAGCCTGGGTGTCTAATGTAGGCCACCTGGTCTGCCATCTTTGTACTCCAATTGAGACCTGCCTTCAGCAGGGCTTAATAGAAGTCTGTCAGAGACACGATATACTGCAATACATTAGTATTGCAGAATATAGTGCTAGTGATCCAATGATCACTGGTTCAAATCTCTAGGCAGACTAGTAAAATTCAATTAAATAAAAATAAAAATTATGTACAAAAAAATAATAAAAGTTCAGAAAAAAAGCCTTTTCCCATTTTCCCCCTAAAGCATTGTAACTAAAGTAAAATACAAAACATTATTGGTATCGCCACGTCCGTAAAAATCGGACGTGAAGAGATTGTTTGCATGACAGATCCACCATGGAAGGTTAGTGTTAGTGTTAGTGTTAGTGAAAGTGTAAGGTGGAGTGCAACCGTGAAGCCCCGCAGGAATGAAACGGAAAGAGATTAAATTAATCGGGAAGCTAGGGTGCTAACTTTATGTGTTTAATTTTGCAACATGTTCAATACATTTGCTGCCACTGATGGTGCACCTGCCCCCCCCCCCCCCCCCCAAAGAAATATACAATCTTTCCAGTATGGAAGGAACAGCAAATAGTTACAAACTATATACACTTAGATTTCAGGGCATTCCTTATGGAAGCATTGCCATTGAAATCAATAGTAATGCAAACGGAACCTATACACCGCATTCCAAATTATTATGCAAATGTTATTTTTCGCTGATTTTCCTAAATAGTCGATGCAAATGACAGTCAGTATAATCTTCAAGCCATCAACTGTTGGAGTATAATGCAAATTTTATTTAACAAATCTAATAATGATAACAGATTTTCTTTTAGAAGTAAAAAACTCAAAATGCACTGTTTCAAATTATTATGCACAACAGAGATCAAAACATTTTAAAGGTTGTAAAGAGAAGTAAAATGGTAATTTGTTGAATTTGCAGCATCAGGATCATATTTACAGAAATCAAAAGCTCTTTCAATCAAAAAAATCTTAGCAGGCCAAGTTACATGTTAACATAGGACCCCTTCTTTGATATCACCTTCACAATTCTTGCATCCATTGAATTTGTGAGTATTTGGACAGTTTGTGCTTGAATATCTTTGCAGGATGTCAGAATAGCCTCCCAGAGCTTCTGTTTTGATGTGAACTGCCTCCCACCCTCATAGGTTATTTTGCTTGAGGATGCTCCAAAGGTTCTCAATAGGGTTGAGGTCAGGGGAACATGGTGCCCACACCATGAGTTTCTCTCCTTTTATGCCCATAGCAGCCAATGACACAGAGGTATTCTTTGCAGCATGAGATGGTGTGTTGTCATGCATGAAGATAATTTTGCTACGGAAGGCACGGTTCTTCTTTTTGTACCACGGAAGAAAGTGGTCAGTCATAAACTCTACGTACTTTGCAGAGGTCATTTTCACACAGTCAGGGACCCTAAAGGGGCCTACCAGCTCTCTCTCCATGATTCCAGCCCAAAACATGACTCCGCCACCTCCTTGCTGACGTCGCAGCCTTGTTGGAACATGGTGGCCATTCACCAACCATCCACTACTCCTTCCATCTGGACCATCCAGGGATGCACGGCACTCATCAGTAAACAACACTGTTTGAAAATTAGTCTTCATGTAGTTCTGAGCCCACTGCAACCGTTTCTGCTTGTGAGCATTGTTTAGGGGTGGCCGAATAATAGCTTTATGCACACTTGCAAACCTCTGGAGGATCCTACACCTTGAGGTTCGCGGGACTCCAGAGGCACCAGCGGCTTCAAATACCTGTTTGTTGCTTTGCAATGGCATTTTAGCAGCTGCTCTCCTAATCCTATTAATTTGTCTGGCAGAAACCTTCCTCATTATGCCTTTATCGGAACAAACCCGTCTGTGCTCTGAATCAGCCACAAATCTTTTCACAGTACGATGATCACGCTTAAGTTTCCTTGAAATATCCAATGTTTTCATACCTTGTCCAAGGTATTGCACTATTTCATGCTTTTCGGCAGCAGAGATCCTTTTTCTTTCCCATATTTCCTTTGATTGGGCACACCTGGCAAACTAATTATCACAGGTGTCTGAGATTGATTACAATGATCCAAAGAGCCCTAAGACACAATACCATCAATGAGTTTAATTGAAAAACTAATAATTAAATGTTTATGACACTGAAATCCAATGTGCATAATAATTTGGAACACTGTGTAGTTTCCGTTTGCCTTTCTGTTGAGGGGTTCCTCAACGGAAACCAACGCTGATGTGAACAGGCCCTAACAAGGAGGAATGCCCTGAAATCTAAGTGTAGATAGTTTGTAACTATTTGCTGTTCTTTCCACACTGGAAAGATTGTATATATTTTTTGGGGGGCAGGTGCACCATCAGTGGCAGCAAAAGTATTGAACATGTTGCAAAATGAAACACATAAAGTTGGCACCCTAGCTTCCCGATTAATTTAATCTCTTTCCATTTCATTCCTGCGGGGCTTCACGGTTGCACTCCACCTTACACTAACCTTCCATGGTGGACCTGTCATGCACACAATCTCTTCAGGTGGTAGATCCCATTACACTCTCCCAACCCCAAGACAGCTCTGGAGGAGGTCAGGGGTCTAAAACCAAATGCACATGATACGTATTGCGTGCGGATTTGCCATGCGGATTTTCAGTAATACAGTACCAGCGAAGTAAATGAGATTTTCAAGAGGATCTGTCACTAGTTTATTCATGCCCTATCTCCTAACTATTCTAATAGGTACTATGATGCTGATAACTATAGTGTCATCTTTTTTCAAAAACGTCTTTTATTTGCAAAGTTATGTGCATTTTTCTAAATATGCTAATTTGGCTATACTTGCCAAATGGGAGGTGACTCTTTCTTTTCAATCTGGGCGAAGTAATGTTTTCTGTATGATGCTGTCCAATCAGGTCAAACAGTTCTCCTTTACTCAGCCCAGCAACACAATGTGATCATATAGTATACAGCTTCCATTCCCGATTGTGTTTTCAACTGGTAAAATCTCTGGTAGTTCCACAGTTAGAACTGCGATCCTGATAAGATTAGAATCTCATCTTTCATAAGCCACCAGACCCTAATCTAGGTGGTCCACAGCCTGAGATATAGCTGTTTTAAGTGATCTCCCTTCACCCAACCTCAGTCCCTCACACTGTCTGAAGCAGCTTCATAGGTAATCGTCAGAGGCTATGAGGTAGCTCCACCTCAGGAGAATCACTTGTGTTGACACCCACTTGTCTAGTATAGCCTGATTTGCATATTTAGAAAAAAAGCTCATAACTTTTAAAATAATAAACTTTTTGGGACACAATTTTCCCTAGCTTTATCAGTGTGACAGCGCCTATTAGATTAACTAGGCGATTGGGCATGACTAAACTAGTGACAGATTCTCTTTTAAGTAATTTCATCTACATGTTGGAGAATTTTGTGGATTCGTACCTCGATTAGCTTAATTGAAGTTCAGCTGAGCATATTTTTAGCTTTTCAGCGTGTTTTCTTCCAGAGTATTGAACACAATTCACATGCATTTCCAGTTGAATTGCTTCAGATTCTATCCGGATTTAGGCACGGCATTTGCGTGATAATGTCAGATAGAATCGACAACGTGTAAGCAAGGCTTGGAGAGTCAAAAATAGGTGTCACGATCTAGGGGTATGTGGACCCAATAGGCCGCTCCACCGTAGTAGCTGGCCAAACAACATTCTATAAAGTCTATGCAAAGTCCTTAGCACAAGAATACCTGTAAGAGTCCAGACAGTAGCTGAGGCTTTGGCACGAATGGAACTTGAGGTGGCCGATAACGCCAGACATGGCGGATAATACCAGACATGATATATGACAGCAGGAGTGACAGATAACAGCAGATGTGGCAGGTGACACCAAGCGTGGCAGATGACAGCAGGTGTGGCAGATGACAGCAGACTTGACAGATGATACACACGACACCAATTAAAGGCTTAGGAAGGACCAGGAGGCCAGGAGTCTGCGGTCGTGGCCATCCGACGATGGGGAGCACCGCCGGCGGCCGCGGCCGCAGCCGTTACAGTCCCCTTACGCCCCCTCTTCTTGGGTACAGAGGGTAAGAGGAATTTTTAATAAGGGTAGGAGCATTAAGATGCTCTTCTTGCTCCCAGGACCTCTCCTTAGGACCAAACCCTTTCCAGTCCACTAAATAGAAAGTCCTTCCTCCTACTCTCTTGTAGTCCAGAATCTCCTTCACCTTGAACACATCAGAAGAACCGATGGGTGCAACTGCAGAAATAAGATCTTTACTGTAGCAGTTCAGAACCACAGGCTTGAGGAGGGAAAACATGGAATGAATTGGGAATCTTGAGAGTAGGAGGCAACCGAAGTTTATAGGATACAGGGTTTATCTTCGAAAGGACAGAGGAACCTGGGAGCGAATTTGTGAGAGGGCATCTTGAGATGAAGGTTTCTCGAGGATAGCCGGACCTTGACTCCAGGAGAGAATTGAGGAGGAATTTTTTTTTTTTTTATCGGCTTGCTTTTTCATGCGGTCCACTGCCTGGAGGATTGCAGACTTAGTTTGCTGCCAGATGTGGATAAAAGTTCCAAATGAAGAGTTCGCTGCTGGTACTTGAGTCATGGTTTGCAGAGGAAGAGGAACTCGTGGATGTTGGCTGTACACAATGTAGAAAGGAGAGGAAGCAGTAGACTCGTTTGTTTGATTGTTGTAGGAGAATTCTGCCCAAGGCAGAAGTTGTACCCAATTGTCATGTTGGGCGGAAACTAAATGACGAAGGTAATTCTATAAAATTTGATTGGGCCTCTCCACTTGACCATTGGACTGTGGGTGATAGGCGGAAGAGAAGTCCAGCTTTACATCTAGCAGGTTGCACAGAGCTCTCCAGAATTTGGACGTAAACTGTGTACCCCGATCTGAGATAATATGCAGAGGAAGTCCGTGCAGACAGAAGATGTGCAGAATAAATAGATTTGCCAGGCGAGGAGCAGATGGAAGGCCAATCAACGGAATAAAATGTGCCATTTTTTAGAATCTATCCACTACTACCCAGACCGTAGTACATCCAGCTGAGGGGGAGGGAAGGCCTGTATTAAATTCCATAGCGATATGTTGCCATGGGGCATCAGGGACAAGCAGGGGTAGGAGCAGACCAGCAGGTTTGCAGCGGGTAGACTTGTTTGAGGCACAGTATATACATGAGGATACATAGTCCACAACATCTCTAGGCAGCGTGGGCCACCGGTAATAACAAGCTATCAAATCCTGAGTCTTTCGGACACCAGAGTGACCTGCCAGTTTGGAGCTGTGTCCGCAGCGGAGAATTCTCTTTCTGTCTGCAAGAAGAACAGAAGTCTTTCCAGGATGAATATCTCTAATTTGTAGAGGGTTAGCGGCAATAATCCTAGAAGGATCTATGATATATTGAGGAATCTCCTCAGAGTCAATAGTTTCAAAGGATCGGGACAGGGCATCATCCTCCACATTCTTGTCTGCAGGACAGAAGTGAAACAAGAGTTGGAATCGTGCGAAGAACAGTGACTATCTGGCTTGGCGAGGATTTAGTCGTTGTGCCGACTGTAGGTGAGCTTCTTGTGATCTGTAAAAATAATCATAGTGTGAATAGTGCCATCCAGAAAGTTTCACCACTCCTCTAAGGCCAACTTGACGGCCAGCAACTCCCGATTCCCAATGGATAGTTGCGCTCTGCAGGATAGAATAATTTTGAAAAGAAGCCACAAGCCACCGTCCTGCTTTTGGAGTTTCTATGACACAGTAGTGCTCCAGCACCAACGGAAGAGGCATCTACCTCCAGATAGAACTGCTGAGATGCATCAGGTGGATGGAGAACTGAGGCTGAGGTGAAAGTGCTCTTGAGGTTGGTAAATGCTGATTCTGCCTCCGGAGGCCAAACCTTGGTGTTCACCCCCTTTTTGGTGAGTGCAGAGATTGGAGCAGTTCGGGATAAATTACCGATAGAAGTTTGCAAATCCCAGAAATGATTGTATGGACCGAAGGCCCTGTGGATGTGGCCACCCTAAGGCGGACTTCACCTTCTCTGGATCCATTTTGAGTCCACAGTCAGATACGATGTAGCCCAGGAAGGGCAGAGAGTTCCTCTCGGACACACACTTTTCGAGTTTGGCATATAGGTGTTTCCCCCTTAACCGCGACAGAACTTGACGAACATGCTTCCGATACAGCATATCCCAGAAGATGTCATTTACGAACTCCTGGAACACAGCTGAAGCGTTACACAGTCCAAAGGGCATTACGAGATATTTGTAGTGCCCGTTTTGGGTGATTAATGCGGTTTTCCACTCGTCACCTTTGCGGATACGGATCAAGTTATAAGCCCCGCATAGATCCAGCTTTGTGAACAACTTGGCCCCCCGAATTCTGTCAAAGAGTTCGGAGATGAGCTGCAAGGGGTACTTGTTTTTGACCATGATTTGATTCAAATCTTGGAAGTCGACACATGGACAAAGAGATCCATCCATGAGGGCAGATCGGCGAGTGACTGTGGCAGTGGAGGCAAAACAGGATGAACCTGTGGCAGGCAGCAGTGACAGGCAGCCCCCGTTGGGGAACTTCTCTGGAACCCCAGTCATGAACCAGAGCATATAGACATAGCTTTAGGCAAGACAAGAAAGGCAATCTGTTCAGAATGAAAAACTCTGATTTGTAGTGGCACCGGTTCAGTGATGGACACAATAGGATTGGGCAATGGTAGTTCATTCACAGAGGCAACAGCCATAGGTCTCTCCAGAAGAACTGTGGGAAGCTGCAGGCGATCCACTAGATCCTGCTGGATAAAATTTGCAGCTGTTCCGGAATCCAGATAGGCAGAGGAGGAATGTGATCTTACTCCAGAGATGATGGTTACAGGAACAGACAATTTGGGAGAGGATTTGACATTTGGTGTCGTTCCACCTAGGGTTGTTTCTCCAACCAACCCTAGGTGCTGGAGTTTCCCGACTTTTGTGAATATTGGTGCACAAAGTGAAGAGCGTCTGCGCTGTTTCTCCTGCTTGGACAATTTAATTCTGTCCACCTGCATAGGTTCTTCTGGTGAAACGACAATAGTGATCTCTGGAATGAGGGTGCTAGTCTATAGAAACGTCTCTCCCGTGAACCTCCTGAGCATGTTCCTGGATTCTCACGTCGACCTGGGTTGCCAACAGGATAAGAGCATCCAGAGTGGAAGGAAGATCGCGAGCTGCTAGCTCATCTTTGATGTGTGTGGACAGTCCTGGCCAGAAGGTCGCCACCATCCGGATTTAGGCACGGCATTTGCGTGATAATGTCAGATAGAATCGACAACGTGTAAGCAAGGCTTGTAGAGTCAAAAATAGGTGTCACGATCTAGGGGTATGTGGACCCAATAGGCCGCTCCACCGTAGTAGCTGGCCAAACAACATTCTATAAAGTCTATGCAAAGTCCTTAGCACAAGAATACCTGTAAGAGTCCAGACAGTAGCTGAGGCTTTGGCACGAATGGAACTTGAGGTGGCCGATAACGCCAGACATGGCGGATAATACCAGACATGATATATGACAGCAGGCGTGACAGATAACAGCAGATGTGGCAGGTGACACCAAGCGTGGCAGATGACAGCAGGTGTGGCAGATGACAGCAGACTTGACAGATGATACACACGACACCAATTAAAGGCTTAGGAAGGACCAGGAGGCCAGGAGTCTGCGGTCGTGGCCATCCGACGATGGGGAGCACCGCCGGCGGCCGCAGCCGTTACAGTCCCCTTACGCCCCCTCTTCTTGGGTACAGAGCGTAAGAGGAATTTTTAATAAGGGTAGGAGCATTAAGATGCTCTTCTTGCTCCCAGGACCTCTCCTTAGGACCAAACCCTTTCCAGTCCACTAAATAGAAAGTCCTTCCTCCTACTCTCTTGTAGTCCAGAATCTCCTTCACCTTGAACACATCAGAAGAACCGATGGGTGCAACTGCAGAAATAAGAGCTTTACTGTAGCAGTTCAGAACCACAGGCTTGAGGAGGGAAAACATGGAATGAATTGGGAATCTTGAGAGTAGGAGGCAACCGAAGTTTATAGGATACAGGGTTTATCTTCGAAAGGACAGAGGAACCTGGGAGCGAATTTGTGAGAGGGCATCTTGAGATGAAGGTTTCTCGAGGATAGCCGGACCTTGACTCCAGGAGAGAATTGAGGAGGAATTTTTTTTTTTTATCGGCTTGCTTTTTCATGCGGTCCACTGCCTGGAGGATTGCAGACTTAGTTTGCTGCCAGATGTGGATAAAAGTTCCAAATGAAGAGTTCGCTGCTGGTACTTGAGTCATGGTTTGCAGAGGAAGAGGAACTCGTGGATGTTGGCTGTACACAATGTAGAAAGGAGAGGAAGCAGTAGACTCGTTTGTTTGATTGTTGTAGGAGAATTCTGCCCAAGGCAGAAGTTGTACCCAATTGTCATGTTGGGCGGAAACTAAATGACGAAGGTAATTCTATAAAATTTGATTGGGCCTCTCCACTTGACCATTGGACTGTGGGTGATAGGCGGAAGAGAAGTCCAGCTTTACATCTAGCAGGTTGCACAGAGCTCTCCAGAATTTGGACGTAAACTGTGTACCCCGATCTGAGACAATATGCAGAGGAAGTCCGTGCAGACAGAAGATGTGCAGAATAAATAGATTTGCCAGGCGAGGAGCAGATGGAAGGCCAATCAACGGAATAAAATGTGCCATTTTTTAGAATCTATCCACTACTACCCAGACCGTAGTACATCCAGCTGATGGGGAGGGAAGGCCTGTATTAAATTCCATAGCGATATGTTGCCATGGGGCATCAGGGACAGGCAGGGGTAGGAGCAGACCAGCAGGTTTGCAGCGGGTAGACTTGTTTGAGGCACAGTATATACATGAGGATACATAGTCCACAACATCTCTAGGCAGCGTGGGCCACCGGTAATAACAAGCTATCAAATCCTGAGTCTTTCGGACACCAGAGTGACCTGCCAGTTTGGAGCTGTGTCCGCAGCGGAGAATTCTCTTTCTGTCTGCAAGAAGAACAGAAGTCTTTCCAGGATGAATATCTCTAATTTGTAGAGGGTTAGCGGCAATAATCCTAGAAGGATCTATGATATATTGAGGAATCTCCTCAGAGTCAATAGTTTCAAAGGATCGGGACAGGGCATCATCCTCCACATTCTTGTCTGCAGGACAGAAGTGAAACAAGAGTTGGAATCGTGCGAAGAACAGTGACTATCTGGCTTGGCGAGGATTTAGTCGTTGTGCCGACTGTAGGTGAGCTTCTTGTGATCTGTAAAAATAATCATAGTGTGAATAGTGCCATCCAGAAAGTTTCACCACTCCTCTAAGGCCAACTTGACGGCCAGCAACTCCCGATTCCCAATGGATAGTTGCGCTCTGCAGGATAGAATAATTTTGAAAAGAAGCCACAAGCCACCGTCCTGCTTTTGGAGTTTCTATGACACAGTAGTGCTCCAGCACCAACGGAAGAGGCATCTACCTCCAGATAGAACTGCTGAGATGCATCAGGTGGATGGAGAACTGAGGCTGAGGTGAAAGTGCTCTTGAGGTTGGTAAATGCTGATTCTGCCTCCGGGGGCCAAACCTTGGTGTTCACCCCCTTTTTGGTGAGTGCAGAGATTGGAGCAGTTCGGTATAAATTACCGATAGAAGTTTGCAAATCCCAGAAATGATTGTATGGACCGAAGGCCCTGTGGATATGGCCACCCTAAGGCGGACTTCACCTTCTCTGGATCCATTTTGAGTCCACAGTCAGATACGATGTAGCCCAGGAAGGGCAGAGAGTTCCTCTCGGACACACACTTTTCGAGTTTGGCATATAGGTGTTTCCCCCTTAACCGCGACAGAACTTGACGAACATGCTTCCGATACAGCATATCCCAGAAGATGTCATTTACGAACTCCTGGAACACAGCTGAAGCGTTACACAGTCCAAAGGGCATTACGAGATATTTGTAGTGCCCGTTTTGGGTGTTTAATGCGGTTTTCCACTCGTCACCTTTGCGGATACGGATCAAGTTATAAGCCCCGCATAGATCCAGCTTTGTGAACAACTTGGCCCCCCGAATTCTGTCAAAGAGTTCGGAGATGAGCTGCAAGGGGTACTTGTTTTTGACCATGATTTGATTCAAATCTTGGAAGTCAACACATGGACAAAGAGATCCATCCATGAGGGCAGATCGGCGAGTGACTGTGGCAGTGGAGGCAAAACAGGATGAACCTGTGGCAGGCAGCAGTGACAGGCAGCCCCCGTTGGGGAACTTCTCTGGAACCCCAGTCATGAACCAGAGCATATAGACATAGCTTTAGGCAAGACAAGAAAGGCAATCTGTTCAGAATGAAAAACTCTGATTTGTAGTGGCACCGGTTCAGTGATGGACACAATAGGATTGGGCAATGGTAGTTCATTCACAGAGGCAACAGCCATAGGTCTCTCCAGAAGAACTGTGGGAAGCTGCAGGCGATCCACTAGATCCTGCTGGATAAAATTTGCAGCTGTTCCGGAATCCAGATAGGCAGAGGAGGAATGTGATCTTACTCCAGAGATGATGGTTACAGGAACAGACAATTTGGGAGAGGATTTGACATTTGGTGTCGTTCCACCTAGGGTTGTTTCTCCAACCAACCCTAGGTGCTGGAGTTTCCCGACTTTTGTGAATATTGGTGCACAAAGTGAAGAGCGTCTGCGCTGTTTCTCCTGCTCGGACAATTTAATTCTGTCCATCTGCATAGGTTCTTCTGGTGAAACGACAATAGTGATCTCTGGAATGAGGGTGCTAGTCTATAGAAACGTCTCTCCCGTGAACCTCCTGAGCATGTTCCTGGATTCTCACGTCGACCTGGGTTGCCAACAGGATAAGAGCATCCAGAGTGGAAGGAAGATCGCGAGCTGCTAGCTCATCTTTGATGTGTGTGGACAGTCCTGGCCAGAAGGTCGCCACCATCCGGATTTAGGCACGGCATTTGCGTGATAATGTCAGATAGAATCGACAACGTGTAAGCAAGGCTTGTAGAGTCAAAAATAGGTGTCACGATCTAGGGGTATGTGGACCCAATAGGCCGCTCCACCGTAGTAGCTGGCCAAACAACATTCTATAAAGTCTATGCAAAGTCCTTAGCACAAGAATACCTGTAAGAGTCCAGACAGTAGCTGAGGCTTTGGCACGAATGGAACTTGAGGTGGCCGATAACGCCAGACATGGCGGATAATACCAGACATGATATATGACAGCAGGCGTGACAGATAACAGCAGATGTGGCAGGTGACACCAAGCGTGGCAGATGACAGCAGGTGTGGCAGATGACAGCAGACTTGACAGATGATACACACGACACCAATTAAAGGCTTAGGAAGGACCAGGAGGCCAGGAGTCTGCGGTCGTGGCCATCCGACGATGGGGAGCACCGCCGGCGGCCGCAGCCGTTACAGTCCCCTTACGCCCCCTCTTCTTGGGTACAGAGGGTAAGAGGAATTTTTAATAAGGGTAGGAGCATTAAGATGCTCTTCTTGCTCCCAGGACCTCTCCTTAGGACCAAACCCTTTCCAGTCCACTAAATAGAAAGTCCTTCCTCCTACTCTCTTGTAGTCCAGAATCTCCTTCACCTTGAACACATCAGAAGAACCGATGGGTGCAACTGCAGAAATAAGAGCTTTACTGTAGCAGTTCAGAACCACAGGCTTGAGGAGGGAAAACATGGAATGAATTGGGAATCTTGAGAGTAGGAGGCAACCGAAGTTTATAGGATACAGGGTTTATCTTCGAAAGGACAGAGGAACCTGGGAGCGAATTTGTGAGAGGGCATCTTGAGATGAAGGTTTCTCGAGGATAGCCGGACCTTGACTCCAGGAGAGAATTGAGGAGGAATTTTTTTTTTTTATCGGCTTGCTTTTTCATGCGGTCCACTGCCTGGAGGATTGCAGACTTAGTTTGCTGCCAGATGTGGATAAAAGTTCCAAATGAAGAGTTCGCTGCTGGTACTTGAGTCATGGTTTGCAGAGGAAGAGGAACTCGTGGATGTTGGCTGTACACAATGTAGAAAGGAGAGGAAGCAGTAGACTCGTTTGTTTGATTGTTGTAGGAGAATTCTGCCCAAGGCAGAAGTTGTACCCAATTGTCATGTTGGGCGGAAACTAAATGACGAAGGTAATTCTATAAAATTTGATTGGGCCTCTCCACTTGACCATTGGACTGTGGGTGATAGGCGGAAGAGAAGTCCAGCTTTACATCTAGCAGGTTGCACAGAGCTCTCCAGAATTTGGACGTAAACTGTGTACCCCGATCCGAGACAATATGCAGAGGAAGTCCGTGCAGACAGAAGATGTGCAGAATAAATAGATTTGCCAGGCGAGGAGCAGATGGAAGGCCAATCAACGGAATAAAATGTGCCATTTTTTAGAATCTATCCACTACTACCCAGACCGTAGTACATCCAGCTGAGGGGGAGGGAAGGCCTGTATTAAATTCCATAGCGATATGTTGCCATGGGGCATCAGGAACAGGCAGGGGTAGGAGCAGACCAGCAGGTTTGCAGCGGGTAGACTTGTTTGAGGCACAGTATATACATGAGGATACATAGTCCACAACATCTCTAGGCAGCGTGGGCCACCGGTAATAACAAGCTATCAAATCCTGAGTCTTTCGGACACCAGAGTGACCTGCCAGTTTGGAGCTGTGTCCGCAGCGGAGAATTCTCTTTCTGTCTGCAAGAAGAACAGAAGTCTTTCCAGGATGAATATCTCTAATTTGTAGAGGGTTAGCGGCAATAATCCTAGAAGGATCTATGATATATTGAGGAATCTCCTCAGAGTCAATAGTTTCAAAGGATCGGGACAGGGCATCATCCTCCACATTCTTGTCTGCAGGACAGAAGTGAAACAAGAGTTGGAATCGTGCGAAGAACAGTGACTATCTGGCTTGGCGAGGATTTAGTCGTTGTGCCGACTGTAGGTGAGCTTCTTGTGATCTGTAAAAATAATCATAGTGTGAATAGTGCCATCCAGAAAGTTTCACCACTCCTCTAAGGCCAACTTGACGGCCAGCAACTCCCGATTCCCAATGGATAGTTGCGCTCTGCAGGATAGAATAATTTTGAAAAGAAGCCACAAGCCACCGTCCTGCTTTTGGAGTTTCTATGACACAGTAGTGCTCCAGCACCAACGGAAGAGGCATCTACCTCCAGATAGAACTGCTGAGATGCATCAGGTGGATGGAGAACTGAGGCTGAGGTGAAAGTGCTCTTGAGGTTGGTAAATGCTGATTCTGCCTCCGGGGGCCAAACCTTGGTGTTCACCCCCTTTTTGGTGAGTGCAGAGATTGGAGCAGTTCGGTATAAATTACCGATAGAAGTTTGCAAATCCCAGAAATGATTGTATGGACCGAAGGCCCTGTGGATGTGGCCACCCTAAGGCGGACTTCACCTTCTCTGGATCCATTTTGAGTCCACAGTCAGATACGATGTAGCCCAGGAAGGGCAGAGAGTTCCTCTCGGACACACACTTTTCGAGTTTGGCATATAGGTGTTTCCCCCTTAACCGCGACAGAACTTGACGAACATGCTTCCGATACAGCATATCCCAGAAGATGTCATTTACGAACTCCTGGAACACAGCTGAAGCGTTACACAGTCCAAAGGGCATTACGAGATATTTGTAGTGCCCGTTTTGGGTGATTAATGCGGTTTTCCACTCGTCACCTTTGCGGATACGGATCAAGTTATAAGCCCCGCATAGATCCAGCTTTGTGAACAACTTGGCCCCCCGAATTCTGTCAAAGAGTTCGGAGATGAGCTGCAAGGGGTACTTGTTTTTGACCATGATTTGATTCAAATCTTGGAAGTCGACACATGGACAAAGAGATCCATCCATGAGGGCAGATCGGCGAGTGACTGTGGCAGTGGAGGCAAAACAGGATGAACCTGTGGCAGGCAGCAGTGACAGGCAGCCCCCGTTGGGGAACTTCTCTGGAACCCCAGTCATGAACCAGAGCATATAGACATAGCTTTAGGCAAGACAAGAAAGGCAATCTGTTCAGAATGAAAAACTCTGATTTGTAGTGGCACCGGTTCAGTGATGGACACAATAGGATTGGGCAATGGTAGTTCATTCACAGAGGCAACAGCCATAGGTCTCTGCAGAAGAACTGTGGGAAGCTGCAGGCGATCCACTAGATCCTGCTGGATAAAATTTGCAGCTGTTCCGGAATCCAGATAGGCAGAGGAGGAATGTGATCTTACTCCAGAGATGATGGTTACAGGAACAGACAATTTGGGAGAGGATTTGACATTTGGTGTCGTTCCACCTAGGGTTGTTTCTCCAACCAACCCTAGGTGCTGGAGTTTCCCGACTTTTGTGAATATTGGTGCACAAAGTGAAGAGCGTCTGCGCTGTTTCTCCTGCTCGGACAATTTAATTCTGTCCACCTGCATAGGTTCTTCTGGTGAAACGACAATAGTGATCTCTGGAATGAGGGTGCTAGTCTATAGAAACGTCTCTCCCGTGAACCTCCTGAGCATGTTCCTGGATTCTCACGTCGACCTGGGTTGCCAACAGAATAAGAGCATCCAGAGTGGAAGGAAGATCGCGAGCTGCTAGCTCATCTTTGATGTGTGTGGACAGTCCTGGCCAGAAGGTCGCCACCAAGGCCTCATTTCGGTCCAAGATGGGGTTCATCCATGCAAGGGCATTGCCAGCGAGAAGAGAAATAATGAATGCTACCTTGGCCTCATCAGTGGGGAAGAGATGAGCACAGAGTCTAAAATGGATGGTATATTGTTTAATGAAGCGTCTACAGGCTCTAGGATCTCCGTCATAGCGAGGAGTTAGAGGAGGCGAAACTGTGGATCCAGGACAAGCAGGAGGAGGAACAGCAGCAGCATCCAGAGGTGGGACAGGAGGATGATCCAGATGAGTGATAATAGAATTTACTGCCAGTAGGAGCTGATCTTGGCGTGCATTCAGGTCATGCATATCCTTTTGCATTACCTGAATCGCAGTCTTAGGTTGGCCAGCGGGTTCCATGGCCTGAGCGTACTGTCACGATCTAGGGGTATGTAGACCCACTAGGCCGCTCCGCCACAGTGGAGTGGAAGCAGGCAAAAAACAGTCTATACAGTCTATGCAAAGTCCTTAGCACAAGAGTACCTGTAAGAGTCCAGACAGTAGCTGAGGCTTTGGCACGGATGGAACTTGACGTGGCCGATGATGCCAGACATGGCGGTTGATACCAGACGTGGTAAATGACAGCAGGGGAGGCAGGTGACACCAGGCATTGAAGATGATACACACGACTCCAACTAAAGGCTTCGGTACAGGAGACAACACAGCAACAGTAGACAGGATACAGGAAGCAGGATACGGGAACACTGGGAGCAGGATACAACTAAGGGACCATTTGCAATACAAACATGGGTAGACAACAACATGCTCAGACAAAGAGTGGAAGGGCGGAGCCCTTTTTACAGTCCATAGTGATCTGGGGATAGGTTGGGGAACTTTTAGTATACGCGCACGCTGGCCCTTTCAATACCGTTGGGGTGAGCGAGCACAAACACCATGTCACGGTGTGTGGGTATGTGGACCCACTAGGCCGCACCACCATAGCAGGGAGGCAACTGGCCAAACAGGGAACCCCAGCAATACTAGGTCCTGCACAAGGGTACATGGATAGTCCAGACGGTGGCCGCAGCTCTGGCACGGATGAATATGGATGCAGCAGGTAACGCCAGACATGGCGGATGACAGCAGGTGCTGCAGGTTGCGGCAGACGAGTTAAATCCCTCTGGACGTGGCAGATGACACAGGTCGTGGCGTATGGCACAGGTGCAGTAGACACAACTCCAACTAGTAGGCACAGGAACAAGAACACAGCACGGAATACAGGAACAGGTAAGAGGGCACAGGTAACAACTGGAACGGGAAGCACTAAGGGACCATTTGCAAGACAGAATTGGGAATTACTAAAAACGGTCAGTCAAAGATCAGAAGGGCTGGGGCCTTCTTATATTCCAGGAAATCATGTGTGTTGATGACGATTTCCTACATGTGCACGTGCTGGCCCTATAAGAGCGTGCACGAGCGTGTGCATGCACCCTACGGGACACAGCGGACCG
Source organism: Rhinoderma darwinii (assembly GCF_050947455.1). Classification (NCBI taxonomy): domain Eukaryota; kingdom Metazoa; phylum Chordata; class Amphibia; order Anura; family Rhinodermatidae; genus Rhinoderma; species Rhinoderma darwinii. The sequence goes on from NC_134691.1 coordinate 223,956,010, forward strand.
GAGCGGAAGTGAGCGCTTGCATCTCCTGGAAAGGAGATGGGGACCAGCGCTCACAGATCCATGGCTGCGGGCGTCAGAAGGTGAGTAGACCCAATGGCCCACGGCCATGGACGCTAAAGTATCCCCCCTCTTACGCCCCTCTTCTTGGGGCCAGAGCGAGAGAGGAACTTCTTAACGAGAGCAGGGGCATCGAGATTCTCCTCCGGCTCCCAAGACCTATCCTCAGGACCAAACCCTCTCCAGTCCAAAAAATAGAAAGTCCTTCCTCCAACCCTCTTGCAGTCCAGGATCTCCCTCACCTCGAACACATCAAGAGGAACCGCTGGGAGCAATTGTGGAACTGGAAGTCTTGCCGTAGCGGTTCAGGACCACTGGTTTCAGGAGGGACACATGAAAGGAGTTGGGGATTCTGAGGGTAGGAGGCAGCCGCAGTTTATAGGAGACAGGATTAATCTGTTGCAGAATCTCAAAAGGACCGAGGAACCTGGGAGCAAACTTGTATGAAGGCACCTTCAAACGAATTTTCCGTGAGGACAGTCAGACTTTGGTACCTGGAAGATACTGAGGCGGCTCTCTTCTCTTTGTATCCGCCCTTTCGCTTCATGCGATCGACAGCCAGCAAAATAGAGGACCGGTTCTGTTGCCAGATTTGCAGAAAGTCCCCAAATGCAGAGTCAGCAGCGAGTACCTGAGAAGTAGTAGACACTGGAAGAGGGACTCTAGGATGTTGACTGTATACAATGTAAAACTGAGTGGAAATGGTGGACTCACTTGTGTGGTTGTCATACGAGAACTCGGCCCATGAAAGAAGCTGTACCCAGTTATCATGCTGTAAGGAGATGAAGTGACAGAGATAATTCTCCGTGATCTGGTTGATCCTCTCGACTTGCCCATTGGACAGGGGGTGATAAGCTGATGAAAAGTCCAATCTCACATCCACGAATTTACAGAGAGCCCTCCAGAATTTCGAGGTAAACTGAACCCCCCAATCAGACATAATGTGAAGGGGCAAGCCATGCAAACGGAAGATGTGCTGAATGAAGAGACTCGCCAGTCAGGGAGCAGAAGGTAGGCCGGTTAGCGGGATAAAAGGTGCCATCTTCGAGAACCGGTCCCAGACAGTGTTGTATCCTGCTGAAGGGGGGAGGTCAGTGACAAAGTCCAACGCAATGTGCTGCCAGGGGGCATTGGGTACAGGCAGAGGTTGAAGCAGGCCGGCAGTCTTGAGGTGAGTAACCTTGTTAGACGCACACACCGTGCAAGAAGAGACAAAGTCCACAACATCCTTGGGCAGCGTGGGCCACCTGAAGTGACGAGAAATCAGGTCTCGGGTTTTACGAACACCAGGGTGCCCAGCCAGTTTAGAACTGTGTCCCCATCGGAAAATTCTTCTCCTGTCTACCAACCGAACAAAAGTCCTCCCCGGAGGGATGTCTTTAACCTGCAAAGGATTGGCAGTGACAATGCGGGACGGGTCAATGATACTTTGAAGGGACTCTACCATGTCATCCGTCTCAAATTACCTTGACAGGGCATCGGCCCTCACATTCTTGTCAGCGGGACGGTAGTGGAGCACAAATTGGAAACGGGTGAAGAACAGCGACCACCTGGCTTGACGGGGATTTAGTCTTTGAGCGGACTGAAGGTAGGTGAGGTTCTTCTGGTTGGTATAGATCAGGATGGGGTGAGCTGCGCATTCCAGCAGATGTCTCCACTCCTCCAGAGCCAATTTGATGGCCAGTAGCTCCCGATCCCCAATGGAGTAATTGCACTCTGCATAACAAAAAAGTCTCCAGTAGTAGCCACATACTACTGCCTTTCCTTTGGAGCTCCTCTGGAACTGAAGTGCACCTGCACCAACAGAAGAGGCGTGCACCTCCAAAGAAAACTGCAGAGATTTGTCAGGATGGTGGAGGATCGAGGCTGAAGTGAAGGCTTTTTTGAGACTAATAAATGCGGACTCTGCCTCTGGGGTCCACACCTTGGCGTTCACACCCTTCTTGGTAAGGGTGGAAATGGGAGATGTCAGTGATGAGATGTTTGGGATAAACTGCCGGTAAAAATTTGCGAATTCCAGGAAACGCTGTATGGACCTCCAGGCCTTGAGGACATGGCCACTCCAGGACAGCTCTCACTTTCTCAGGATCCATCTTGAGACCCTGATCCTAGATGATGTAGCCCTGGAAGGGTAGATAACTCTTCTCAATGACGCACTTCTCCAGCTTGGCATATAAACGATTCTCCCTTAATCGTAGCAGAACTGGACTGACATGCCTCCGATGAGTCGTCAGATCTGGGGAGAAAATCAAAATATCATTGAGATAAAAAACAACACAGATATAGAGGAGATCTAAGAAGATATCATTAACGAATTCCTGGAAGACCGCAGGAGCGTTACACATTCCAAATGGCATCACCAGGTATTCATAGTGCCCGTCTCGAGTGTTGAACGCCGTCTTCCACTCATCACCCTGACGGATTCCGCTCAAATTATAAGCCCCATGCAAGTCTAGTTTAGAAAAAATTCTGGCTCCTCGTATATGGTCAAACAGTTCAGATATATGTGGCAACGGGTATTTGTTCTTGACCGTGATCTGGTTGAGACCACGGTAGTCAATGCAGGGTCGAAGGAATCCGTCTTTCTTTCTAACCAAGAAGAACCCAGCCCCGGCCGGGGAGGAAGACTTTCGTATGAAATCCCTCTCCATATTCTCCTTGATATAGGCCGACATGGATAGAGACACTGGCAAGGAGAGAGAATATACTCGGCCACGGGGGAGAGAGACATTAGGAACCAGTTCAATGGGGCAGTCATAAGTTCGATGTGGAGGCAGCGTCTCAGCCTCCCTTTTGCTGAAGACATCTGCAAACTCAGCGAACTGGGGGGACAGTCCCGCCAATGACTGAGGCAGAGGAGGCTGGACAGGAAGAATCTGCAACAGACAACAACCAAGGCACTTGGAGCCCCATTGGAGAACCTCTCCAGAATTCCAGTCCAGGACTAGGGTATGCAGTCAAAGCCAAGGCAGGCCCAGCAGAACAGCATTGATGGCTTTGGGCAAAACATGGAATGAAATTAGTTCAGAATGAAGGACACCAACCTGGAGCTTCAACGGCTTGAATTTTAGAAATGATGGGATCAGGCAGAGGCAGTCCATTCACTGAGGCAACAGCCAAAGGTATCTCCAGGGGAACTGTGGGCAACTGAAGATGATCCACTAGCTCCTTTTGGATGAAGTTTGCAGCAGAACCAGAGTCAAGATAGGCAGAAACTTGATGCGTCCTCTCGCTGGATACTAGGGTCACAGGAATAGTCAGCTTGTAACAGAATGCTTTATTAGGTACCGTTCCACTTGGGTTGTCTCTCCAACCAATCCTAGGCGATGGGGTCTCTCTGACCTCTGGGTACACAGACGCACAATATGGCCTCTGAGGCCGCAATACAGACCAAGTCCAGAAGTGACTCTGCGTTGTTTCTCCTGGATAGACAATTTGACATGGTTCGTCTGCATAGGATCTTCTAGTGGGGCGTCTGAGGAGGATAGTAAGGATTGCTGGAAAGTAGAATCCAGCCAAGGAAGTTCTCTCTCCCGGAGAACCACTTGGGAACGCTCCCGGATCCTCATGTCAACCTGGGTGGCAAGTAGGATAAGATCGTCCAGGGTAGATGGCAGATCGCGAGCGGCCAGCTCGTCCTTAATCCCAGAATCCTCGTTGTTCCAGGTTAACTCAGCAGCCAGGGTACGGAACTGAATGGCATACTCGCCCACGGAGAGGTCTCCCTGGTGTAGGATCAGAAGAGATGCAGCAGCCGAAGAAACTCTCCCAGGTTCTTCAAAGATCGAGCGGAAGGTCCGTAAGAAGCACTGCAAGTCACGGGTCTCTGGCCCTGATGTTCCCACAGAGGATTTGCCCATGCCAGGGCTTTGCCAGTAAGGAGAGAGATGATGAAGGCGATCCTGACGTCATCCGAAGAGAAGGACCTGGTATTTAGTCGAAGTGGATCAGGCACTGATTCAAAAATCCCCTGCAGGTCCTCGGGTCTTCGTCATAGCGTGGAGATAGCGACAAGAAGCACAGGGGATCGGCACTGGTACAGACAGGAAGTGTAGCAGGAGGAACAGCAGGAATGGGTGCGGTGACCACTGTGGTTGGAGCAACCAGCCGATGGGCAATGGTGTTCACCGACAGGAGGAGTTGGTCTTGCCGTGACTGGAGGTCTTGCATCTCGGCCAGCACGGCTTGTGTCGTCAAGGCCTCAGGTTGACCAGTGGAGTCCATAGACTGAGCGTACTGTCACGGTGTGTGGGTATGTGGACCCACTAGGCTGCACCGCCATAGCAGGGCGGCCGCTGGCCAAACAACAGGAAATCCCAGCAATACAAAGCCCCGCACAAGGGTACCTGGATAGTCCAGACAGTGGCCGCAGCTCTGGCACAGATGGAGATGGGTGCAGCAGGCAACGCCAAATGTGGCGGATGACAGCAGGTGCCGCAGGTTGCGCCAGACGTGGCAAATCCCTCTGGATGTGGCGGATGACACAGGTGCAGTAGACACGACTCCAACTAGTAGGCACAGGAACAAGAACACAGCACGGAATGCAGGAACAGGTAACGGCACGGGTAACAACTGGAACGGGAAACACTAAGGGACCATTTGCAAGACAGACTTGGGAATTACTAACAATGCTCAGGCAAAGATCAGAAGGACTGGGGCCTTCTTATAGTCCAGGAAATCATGTGTGTTGATGATGATGATTTCCTACATGTCCTATGGGACACAGCTAACCGGAGCGGAAGTGAGCGCTGGCGTCTCCTGAAAAGGAGATGGGACCAGCGCTCACAGATCCATGGCTGCAGGCGTCATAAGGTTAGTAGACCCGACGGCCCGCGGCCTTGGACGCTACACACCCTTACCCCCAGTCCAGGATAGGATGGCTGTGCGAGCTGGCCTCTCCGAGGAGGGAGACACTAGCAGGACGACAGGAGACTGCGGTCGTGGCCGTCTAAGGAATGGGAGCGGTGGCCGTTACGAAAGCAAGCGTACCCTGAGGATAGCCATGCATAGGGAGAACATACAAACTTAATGCCATGGCCGGATTCAGATTCAAGAAAATATTGCTGACTGTATGTACCTTTATAATGCTTCTGAGTGATACTTAACGTATCTGCTATAGAAATAACCACAGAGAAAGCTTTTATTAACAATTTTATAACAAAGGGAAACCTTGTCCGTTCATTGCACATTAATTAAACTTGATGTTTCAGATGACTATCACCTCGCATGCCATGCCACCGTCCCCGCGGTGGGCATGACTTAGTTGTTTTGCCAGGTGACCCGTATTACAAATACCCCTTCAACAAACGGAACAAGAGCCTCCGAACACGCCAAGCAGAGACGGGTGTATTTACTACACCGCACTCCGTCCCACCCCCCTAAGCAAAAACAAGGCCCTATCAATGGCATCCTGCAATCCTGAGAGAAAAATGTCCAAACCAAAGTCGTTCAGGTGAACCCCGTCTTGTAGCATTAAACCCCGGTTATCACCCTCCAACTGGCGATGCCGTATGACTACCCCCCCTTTTCCCCTGACATGTCTCGACACCCTGACATTCAAAAGGCGACGAGTCTTTTCCAGGGATGTGTTGCTCCTCGCTCCTTTCCATAGCACCCGCGGCACTATTTCGGACCACACGACTACCAGATCCGAAAAGAAAGCCACGAAACGATAAAAATCAGAACGTATAATAGAAATCAATTCAGCCACCCTTGTTGAACAAAGGTCATTACCACCTGCGTTTATCACCAAAACTTTTGGTGATTGTGACATTCTGCTAACTGCAACCACCTCAGGAAGGACTTGTAGCTATTTTAGAACTCTAATACCCCTCCAGTACACAACGGCATGCTTGAAACCAAGATCCAGCCCTCCAGGGCGACATGATGCCCTCTGGGCCGCCCAATAAATATATGAGTGCCCGATCAACCAAACCACCGGTCTACGAACATTTGTAGAAAAAAAAAACATGCAAGATCAACACGTTAACAAATGAGGACGAATATACCTTTTAAAACAACCCGACATCTGGCCAAATTTTCTACTTCCATTTCCGTCATACCCATCGCATCTGCCATCGTAGCGGCCCCAATTCGGAAAGAATGAGTGCCAAACTCAGACGGGGGCAATCCAACCGTGATCAGGCATTTTTTTAAGGCAGATGAAAATTGAAATTTTGATAAAGGAGAACCATCCTTATGCGACAAAAAACTGAGGCTTTGGGGACGCAAAGACATGTAACTCTTTATGATCTTTACCGGGCAAAAATTGCCGGATAAGCCAAAAATGGATAACCACACACCTTCTCCCGTCACATCTGTTTTTGACTGACGCACTCGCACTTTTATTGACACCGGCAGAGCTACCACGTCGTTTGCCAACAAGCCGGACGGACGTGATCGAGAGTTAGGCACTAATTCGCTAACTCGCAGTGCCGCGAAAAAGGCCAGCGCAAACGCGCATGAAAATAGACCGGACTCGAAATCTGAGGAACATACTGATGTCGTGGCGTCGGCTAAATGTCGGAGCAAAACAAAAGACACCGGGCGACGGCCGTCCGTAGTACGCCTTTCCTTCTTGCAACCTTTTAAAATCGGAGAAAAAACTAAACGTTTTGTTACGTCCTCAACCCCCAACATTTTTAGCGCAAATGCAACCCCGGATAAGCGCTTTTGAGCCGCTGCCGCCGACATGCCTTTTTGCCTTAAAGAACCTAAATATCGCAGTATAATGTCAAAACATGTCTGAGGAGAAATCAAATCATCAAAACGAGCATATGTCAGCCATTCAGACCAAGCCTTACCATGGCAGTTCCATGTCGCTACTGCCAAAGAATTCTGAAACAGAGGTGTCGAATGTTCTCCGGCAGGTCCCAAAGAAATGGAGGGCAGGTGTACCCTTCCTGATCTGCCCAAGGATGCAATTTCCTGAAACGAAGCCACTGAAAACGAGACAGCGCGTCAGCAACATCGTTAACAATGCAGGCACATGACACGCCCTGAAAACCACATTAAACGATAAACATTTTAAAACCAACTGCCTGAGTAAAGCTAAAACTGGGAGAGAACTTGATGTTAATTTGTTTATAGCCACTACTGTGCTCTCATTATCGGACCAAAAAAGGATACGTCTGTTTGCCATCTCTGCACCCCAAAGTTCCACCGCCACTACGATGGGGAACAATTCCAATAATGTCAGATTATTTGTAAAACCTTTTTCGTACCAATCAGCCGGCCATGAACCAGCCGACCATTTATTATCGAAAACCGCCCCATAACCATGAGCACCCGCTGCGTCTGTGTACAATTGCAAATCCGCATTGCCCAATTCCTTTTCCATGAGACACAATATACCTTCATATGACACAAGAAAAGACTGCCACATCCTTAAATCATCTTTTAACAATTTTGGTAATCTTACAAAATGATGCGGCAGTTTTGTACCCGCAGTTGCCATGGCCAACCTCCTAGAGAAAACTCTATCCATAGGGAATATCCTGCAAGCAAACGCCAATTGACCTAACAAAGACTGTAAGTCATGCAACGTAATCTTTTTTGCACGGATACCGCTGCTGTTAGCCTGGCACAATTTTGTAATCTTGTCCTCCGGGAGGCTGAGCACCATCTTGCTCGTATCGATTTGTATCCCCAGAAAGGAGAGACACCAACTTGGGCCTTCCGTTTTATCCTCCGCTAAAGGAACACCAGACATGGACATAAAAAACATGAATGAATTCAAAGTGTATAAACACAATGCTTCGTCCGGTCCGGACCGATGAACAAAAAATCATCCAAATAATGTATTACCGATGTATTGCCTGTCTCAGACCGCACTACCCATTCTAAAAAGGAGCTAAACATTTCGAAGTAGCGGCAGGAGATAGAGCAACCCATCGGCAAACACATTTCCACATAATATAAACCATTCAATTGACATCCCAACAAATGAAAGCAGTCAGGATGAACAGGAAGAAGGCGGAAAGCTGATTCTATGTCAGACTTAGCCAACAAAGCAAAAGGACCAGCTTTTGAAACTAAATGCATAGCTCTATCAAATGAGATGTACGACACCGCCGCCTCTTCCTTAGATATGCCATCATTGATTGATTCACCTGGAGGGAATGACAAGTGATGTATGAGACAAAATTTTCCCGGTTCCTTTTTTGGTACAATCCCCAGAGGGTAAATTCTGAGGCTATCTAATGGCGGCTCTGTGAAAGGGCCCACCATACGACCCAAGCTAACCTCCTTGTCGATTTTTTCTTGGGCAATTTCTGGTTGAGATAAGATGGATTTTAAGTTAGAAGCAAACGTAGCAGCTGTTTGTTAAACATGCGGTATATGAAAACCCTGTGAGAAACCTTTAATGAGCATTTCTCTTTCCTGTTTCCTGGGGTACCTGTCTAACCATGGGAGCATCCTTTGGACGCTCACCGGTGTCCTCTGGCTTACCTGCAGCAGCTGGTCTCGTGGGGTTCTTACCTCTCTTGAAACATCGCAAAGCCGAATGGGATCCACCACATATGGAGCATTCATGTTTGAATTTATATGAAGCGAAAAATCGACAATGCCCTTCATTGAAGAGCCAACACGCACCGGGTCTGCGACCAGCAGTTGCGGACTGAGGGGGCGCGGTGGTGGAGGTAAGAAAGGAATTCTGCGGCCTTTTGTTCATCATTAATTGTATCCATACATCCGTGGCCTTAAAAGACCATCCTATGTCCGGCCGTATAGCCAAACGGGATCTCTGTCCTGCCCATTTTTTCCAACACATGTTTTAACATACCAGATAACTCATCACCATTATTAGCATTCTTATTCCATGCTTGTACGCATGATAACTCACCGCTCTGCTGAACCACTGGCTGAACATCTGGATTCTGCGTTGTGGGCGGCGGAGAAACAACCGTTGCTGACTCCACCGGTGAACTCTTCTTATGTCGTTTTCGGTCAACCGATCTGCTTCTCTGCCCACGTTGTCTGCTCACACGTGACCTCCTACTACGTCTATCCATGGACTCCTCCATGGAAGCCGAGGACGCGCGATATGTCGACCGACTCCTTCGCGAGCCTCGGGAGTGATGTCTAAATCCCCTACTACAAGAGCGCTGTCTATGCCTACTCCTTCTATCCCTACTAGTAGTGCGCCTGTGGGCGCTATACCTCCTCCTTTTTTGCCTCCCCGATCCTTCAGAACCGGACTCAGAGCATGTGTCCGTTCCACGGCCCCTTGTCCCACACCTATGGGATCTGCCGGTGGTAACACATCTACTGGCTTGTTCGCTAGCCCTATTCTGCGGTGTACCCGGAATGCACTCAAAGAAATCATCCTCACTCTCATCTGCCATCTGACTAGGCCCTGCTGTACTTGGGGGAAATCCACCCTCTCCCTTTTCCCCTCTCACTTCCGCCATGTCCTTAACCACATTGGCGGGTTTTCTGCCAAACCACCTAGCAAGCCTGCCAGGTGGTCTTGGAGCGGCCTGCTTCTGTACTGCCTCCTGCGCCCCGCCGCTGCTATTATCCGCCGTGTTGTCTACACGTGGGGGTGTGCGTTGCCTCGCTATTTCTGCCTGTCTGCTGGACTGCCCTGGGGAGGGGAGGCCTGGCGGCTAGCCAGTGCTCGGCCATCGCGAACCGGCAGTGTTTCTCCTACACTATGCTGCTCGTTCACCGCGACATGCTGCTATGCCGGTTGATGAGAAGGCGCCCTCCCCCGTTTCCTAGGTCTAGTGGGGAAAGGACTCAGCCGAGTAGGCGGACGGCACCTCCTTGCGGGCCGCACGCCGCTGGCTAACGGCTCAGACACCGTGCCATCCAACTGTTCTGACCCACCTCTTAGGAGTGGGGTAAGCCAAGCTGATCCTTTCCTCTCTAACTTGTCTTTCAATAGTGCTAGCAGCGCTTGATCTGCCATAATTACAGTGCCGACTCCTCTGTGTAGCTCCACGCACTATAGAGGTTCCTGATCTCTGCAGGGAAAGCGGGAAAGAGGCTAACTGCAGGAAGTGACCTCTATTTTATAAACTTAAACCCTCCCCTCCCATGTGATCTTCTTGACCACTCATATTAGCAAAAAACTCAGTGTGCCTTATGGGAGACTTAAAGGAGACCTGACATACAGTCAGTGGCTCCCACGCTTAAACAGCCTGCGATCCCTAAGCAAGAAAACCGTGCTGACCACTGAGTCGCAAGACGTTAAGAACCCTTAATTACTTTTATAACACTTTAAGAACCTTAAAGTTAACATTAACAGAATTTTTTTTTACACAGTAATATGTGTTTATTAAAGCATACAGAAAATAATTAAGACAATTCTAAAAATATGGTATATAATAAGATATTCTAAGCACTGGTCAGGAAATAGTTAATATTTGACAATAGTCCTATTTTAACGCCTACACTGCACCTCAAAAACGAAGACATTGGGGATATCAGATAGATTTTCTGAAACTTTCTGAATACATAAATATATATATTTTTTTAAATTGCTATGACCCAAAAGTACAGTTTAAGGCTGGACTCACACATTGATTATTTTTTTAACAGATGTTGATGCAGTTTTTTTTAAACCAAAGTCATAAGTGGCTACAGGAGGAAGGGGAATTAAAAGTTTTTCCTTTTATATGATCCATTTGCTTCTGAAACCACTTCTGGTTTTGGGTAAAAATCTGCAACAAAATGTGCAACAGACACGTGATGTGTGAATCCAGCCAAAGGGGTATTCCACAGGATAAGGGATAAGGCTCTGATTGCTTGGACCACCACAATGACTAAAACGGGGGGGGGGGGGGGGCGGTCCAAGCCCACCGTTCCCTGTCTCTGCACCACTCGCAGTTAGGAGAAGCTTGAATGGAGCTGCAGACGAGAATGTGCCCTGTCACTCCATTAAATTTCTATTGGACTGACGTAAAAAGCCAATCACTGTGCTCAGCTGTCTCCGTCAAACCGATAGACTTTGAATGGAGCAGCCCTATCTATGCTCCTCCACTGCTCAGTTCAAACTTCTCAATGAGGCTCAGAACCCCCGTTCTAGTAATTAATGGGGTCCCAGTGGTGGGGCCTCCAGTGATCAGATACTTATGAGCTATCCTGTGGATAGGTGATACAGTAAATGTCATTTCTGGGAATACCCCTTAAGGGCCTAGGCCACACAGACTTTTTGCAGCGCAACTGTTTAATATTAAATTTCGAGTGATAGCTGCAGTCCCTAGAGTGTCCTTTTGGTCTCTGTCAGGCTGGTACACGTCAGTATACCTTTTTTTTTTTTGGATGGAATAGCGTAGTATACTACGCTATTGCATCCTTATGGATCTCACAAAAAAACATACTGCGCGGTACACTTTTTTTCTAACCTGGGATCTTTTGGGTGACTGATGCTACTGCTTAAATATACATTAAACATATAAGTCAGGAAGCTCCAGTGATGTAACTGTCCATATATGAACAATTATGTCACACAGCCGCTCTGTTGGGGACTCCGGCCCTCTGAAAGCTCCATAAATGGACAGTAATGTCAGGCACTTCCCCAGGGCCAGAGTCCCCAGGCGACGTATCCCTCCATGGCTGGACTTCCCATCTAGCAGTTCTGGCAAATGCCAGATGGGCTGGTGCACAGTGGACTGGTTGGCTGACGCCCATTATATCTGCAGAGCCCAATAAACCCTATTGTAAGTCAATGTCCTAGGTTTGAGTGGCACGTGAGCGGCATGTGTTCTATGTTATTTATGTGTACAATGTAAGTAGTGGCGTTATTTATGTGTAAAGTATATATTGTGGAATTATTCATGTGTATAGTATATATTATAGCAGCACAGGATCCACTTAATATCAATCACATCTAACATCTAACGCAGGACCTGCTCTCAGCTGAGCCGTCTGTTCAGTTGAACTGTCGGATTCAGCTAAGAGAGAACGATAAAGCTTCTACAATATGTGTACAGGATAAATAGAAACTGTATCGCAAAAAGTTAACAATTTTTTTTAATAAAAGTCAATTAGAAGTGCTTAAAACACAAAACACATTGATTTAATAAAACAAAATTCCATACAAAGGTGTACATAGTCTTTAAATTCATCTAAACTATGATTATAGTGCAGGAATGTGCACAATAATCGTTTTTCGAAATAACTTATATTACCGTTTCTGCTTCTAACAGCAGCACAGGTTGCATACAGACCGTACTGTTGGCGGTTCATAACTCTGCAGTTAGAGACAGATCATCCTGCTTGTCTCCATGGCTTCCATATGCAGAACGGTTGCCAACTCTATAGGATTCTATAGCACTGGTGGCGGTACTGCATACGGGAGCCATGCCAAAAATGTATTTAATTAATAAATGATGCAGACGTTATATATCCTGGTGATGTATAATGTATTACATTTATTGCACACATATTTTCTTAATATTTTCTAATATTCTATTTATTACTAGAAATGTATATATGACTGGGGAGAGTTTGTATTGTCACCATCTCCAGTACATCCCATTCCTGCTGTCTTCCTTTTGTGCTGCTCAAACATTGTATAACACATAATCAGTCAACGTTCCTGTATGTGAGTTGTAGCCGCTATTTACCTTCAGTCCATCACATGCTGCGCAGTTCTGTGGGTTTTATTGATTTATGAAATATCAGAATAGCACAAATGGAAGGCAGCATTTCAAAGACCATCAGAAACAATGTACAATGTTTTTGTATATCTGGAGAGTGGGCTTGCAACCGCACAAACATATTCAATGGACAGTAGGTGGGCCTCTCTTCTTTAAAATTACAGGGATTATTTTATGTCCCAGTCCGGCCCTGAATCCCACTATATGGAATACAGTGGGATACATTGCAGCCTTCCATCGGAGGTATACGTTGGGAGTCCTCCTGACGTATACCTGCAACGGAAGTCCAAACGCGATGTTAAGAGGTCCTTCGTTAGCTCACTAATACCATTCCATGTTCCCTGTTGCAGCCTAGGCAGGTGTTGTTAGGGAGCTCTGTTCCTGACATCCTGAATTGTAATATGAAGCATTATACAATTATCAACTTCATAATTGACATAAGGACTTGTCAACACATTTTTTAAGAAATAAAGGTTTTGGGTGGAGAATCTCATCAATGTAAATCTCAAAATAAACGTCTGGAAGGTAAAGGGCAGATAATTATTAATATGCTTACTTGTGGCGTATGTCATTAATGTGTGTATTCTAAAATCTGCCACCCTAATACAGAGACAAGTCTAAGTACACAGGGAATTCATGGAGTCCCTGGTGCCAGTGTGTCCTATTGGCTCCCAGGTGTTGGGACCCAGATTGTGATCTGAAACCTATGTGTCCACATCATGGCTGGAATTAGGATTATCTTCCAATGTCAAGCATGGTTTTAACGAGTCCCCTTAGTCAAACGTGTTTCTTAGAAATCTTATTTAGTTTTTATTAAAACAGATAGACATCTTTGTAGTAAATATACTATATGTATATAAAATGATGAAGGTGACTAGATACATAGATTCCAATGTACAGTGAAGGAAATAAGTATTTGATCCCTTGCTGATTTTGTAAGTTTGCCCACTGTCAAAGTCATGAACAGTCTACAATTTTTAGGCTAGGTTAATTTTACCAGTGAGAGATAGATTATATATATAAAAAAAAAAGAAAATCACATTGTTAAAATTATATATATTTATTTGCATTGTGCACAGAGAAATAAGTATTTCATCCCCTACCAACCATTAAGAGTTCAGCCTCCTCCAGACCAGTTACATGCTCCAAATCAATTTGGTGCCTGCATTAAAGACAGCTGTCTTAAATGGTCACCTGTATAAAAGACTCCTGTCCACAGACTCAATTAATCAGTCTGACTCTAACCTCTACAACATGGGCAAGACCAAAGAGCTTTCTAAGGATGTCAGGGACAAGATCATAGACCTGCACAAGGCTGAAATGAGCTACAAAACCATAAGTAAGATGCTGGGTGAGAAGGAGACAACTGTTGGTGCAATAGTAAGAAAATGGAAGACATACAAAATGACTGTCAATCGACATCGATCTGGGGCTCCATGCAAAATCTCACCTCGTGGGGTATCCTTGATCCTGAGGAAGGTGAGAGCTCAGCCGAAAACTACACGGGGGAAACTTGTTAATGATCTCAAGGCAGCTGGGACCACAGTCACCAAGAAAACCATTGGTAACACATTACGCCGTAATGGATTAAAATCCTGCAGTGCCCGCAAGGTCCCCCTGCTCAAGAAGGCACATGTAGAGGCCCATCTGAAGTTTGCAAATGAACATCTGGATGATTCTGAGAGTGATTGGGAGAAGGTGCTGTGGTCAGATGAGACTAAAATTGAGCTCTTTGGCATTAACTCAACTCGCCGTGTTTGGAGGAAGAGAAATGCTGCCTATGACCCAAAGAACACCGTCCCCACTGTCAAGCATGGAGGTGGAAACATTATGTTTTGGGGGTGTTTCTCTGCTAAGGGCACAGGACTAGTTCTCCGCATCAATGGGAGAATGGATGGAGCCATGTACCGTCAAATCCTGAGTGACAACCTCCTTCCCTCCACCAGGACATTAAAAATGGCTCGTGGCTGGGTCTTCCAGCACGACAATGACCCGAAACATACAGCCAAGGCAACAAAGGAGTGGCTCAAAAAGAAGCACATTAAGGTCATGGAGTGGCCTCCAGACTCCAGTCTCCAGACCTTAATCCCATCGAAAACTTATGGAGGGAGCTGAAGATCCGAGTTGCCAAGCGACAGCCTCGAAATCTTAATGATTTACAGATGATCTGCAAAGAGGAGTGGGCCAAAATTCCATCTAACATGTGTGCAAACCTCATCATCAACTACAAAAAACGTCTGACTGCTGTGCTTGCCAACAAGGGTTTTGCCACCAAGTATTAAGTCTTGTTTGCCAAAGGGATCAAATACTTATTTCTCTGTGCACAATGCAAATAAATATATATCTCTCACTGGTAAAATTAACCTAGCCTAAAAATTCTAGACTGTTCATGTCTTTGACAGTAGGCAAACTTACAAAATCAGCAAGGGATCAAATAATTATTTCCTTCACTGTATCTACCCTAAGGCCTTATTCATGCGACAGGGTCCGAGTGTCGGTCGATAAAAACTGCCGTTTGGGGACATTTTTCCCGGCCGTTTTGCATCCATTTTTTTCCCTGTCCGTTTTAAAATCGGATGAATTTCATTCATACATTTTTTTGCCACACACTGCCCTCTGTAGATACTGCCACAGCCCCCTGTAGGTAGTGCCACACAGCCCCCCTGTAGGTAATGCCACACAGCCCCCCATAGGTAATACCAGGTAATGCCACACAGCACCCTATAGGTAGTTCTACACAGCACCCTCCCCCCATAGATGGCACCCCGCCCCCCTACCTGTCTGTAGATAGCGCCACCGTTATATAGGCAGGGAAGTCAGGGACTTCTCCAGGAGCGGAGACACCGAACACCGGGTCGGGGATTCCGCTTCAGAAGGGCCTGACGTCACTTTGTCTATATATGGACACAGTGAAGTCAGGAACTTCTCCTGAAGCGGAGATACCGGCCACAGGGTCGGGGATTCTGCTTCAGAAGTGCCTAACCTCACTGTGTCCATATATGGACACTGTGAAGTCAGGGACTTCTCCTGGAGCGGAAATACCGACCACAAGCAGCGCCAAAAAAAAGTTCATCCTTAAGCACCCCATTGAATTCAATGGGGAAGACCTGCAACACAAGAGCAGCGATTCCGCAGCATTAATTGACATGCTGCGGCTGAAGAAACCGCACTGCAGGTCAATATATGTTCCTTTTTTGTTTCGGCTGATTTTTTTCGGCTGTGTGGGAATGAGATTTGTTGAAAGCTCACCCACACTGCTGCTACTGTAATTCGATGCAGATTTTCCGCAATTAAAGAGGCTCTGTCACCAGATTTTTATTTTTTTTAAACGATCATTTTTGGCCACGTTATGTGCAATTTTATATTTATGCAAATGAGCCTGTCTAATGGACAACTGGGCGTGTTTTCTCTTATTTCCAACTGGGCGTGTATTGTGTTTGTAACATCTGGGTGTGTTTACTTGTTTTACTAGCTGGGCGTTGTGAATAGAAGTGTTTGTCAGCATCATATGTCAGCATCATACACTTCTATTCACAACGCCCAGATGTTACAAACACAATACACGCCCAGTTGGAAATAAAAGAAAACACACTCCCAGTTGTCCATTAGACAGGCTCATTTGCATAAATATAAAATTGCTCATAACTTGGCCAAAAATGATCGTTTTAAAAAAAACAAAAAACGTTACTATTATCTACATTGCAGCGCCGATCACATGCAATAGGAGATAGGGATTTGATAATCTGGTGACAGAGACTCTTTAAATTATTGCGAAAAATCCGCAGTGTCCATGCCTAGTGTGTTCCTACCCTGAGGCCTCATGTCCATTTCAGTTTCTTTCTTCAGGGTGCTATCCGTTTTTTTAACGGATAGCACAATGACACATTCATTTCAATGGGGCCATGCACACTTCCGTTGTTTTAAAGGAACTGTGTGGCCGTTCCGTCAAAAATAGGACAAGTCCTACTCTTGTCCGTTTTTAAGTGAATAGTCTCGGCCTCTTCATTGATTTGGTTTGTGAAACAATAGACTGCACACGGAAGCCATCCGTGTGCGATTCGTGTTTCACGGATCCATCATTAACGGCCATACGACGGCCAACGGAAGTGTGCATGAGGCCTAACAGTATATTCACATGGGCGGTAACGTTAAGTCAAAGAGCCCTTTTTTTGTTGCAGTAAGAGCTTGTCCACACGTGACGGAATTGCTGCAGAAAATTTCTCAAGCAATTCCATTAAAAATAACAGACATTCCGCTGCGGAAAGAATGCACCATTTTATGCGTTTTTTTACTGCAGAAAATGGTGTGGATTTTGCTGCATTTTTCTCAATGCTGGGAGATGATGACCTAAATTGAAGAAATATATAAAGGAAGGCCTTAGGGTATGTTCACACACTATGCAAAAAATGTCTGAAAATACGGAGCTGTGTAAATAAACTAGCGTTTTTTGCTGCGTTTTTGGAGCTGTTTTGCTATAGAGTCAATGAAAAACGGCTCCAACTGGGCCGCGTAAAAAATGCCCCATTGGAACAGAATGCCGTATTTCCCATTGAAATCAATAGGCAGATGTTTGGAGGCGTTCTGCTTCTGAAAAACGGATGAAAATAAGCTGTGTGAACATACTCTGATAGTTCTGCTCTCCTGGATCCAATTCTGGCTTTGGCTAAAAAAAACGCATGCAAAATCTGCAGCAAATCTGCACTGTGGGAACCCAACCTTATAGGGTATGTTCTTACTGGCCTGATATGCTGCGGAATTTCCAACCAGATTTTCCGTGCAGAAATTCTGAAACTTGTATAGTAGCCGCAAAGTGGATGAGATTTTATCAAATTCCGCACAGAATACTTGTAACCTGTGGTGCGGATTATAAATCTGCAGCGTGTAAATTTATGTTGCGGTGAGGCTGCAAGTTTTTGGGTCGAAAATTCACAAAAGAGCCCCATTTGCAGTGCAAATTGCGACTTCAGCCTGTTTGCACCGCCCTTGCCACTTTTGTGGATATGGGGAGTAGCTTTACTACAGGTGCAGGGCCACAGAAGCATGACAAATTTTTTATAATTTATGCCAGAAACTGTCGGTAAGTACAGTGGAAATCACTGGTATAGATTTAGCTCCGTGGGGCATAGCAAGGTAGAGGCACGTACCGGGCCTCGTACCTTGCCCCCCATTCCCTGATTGGGCCACCCTTGCAACCCCCTTATCAAACAATTACATTTTTTAAAAGTCTTTTTAATTAATAATAAATACTCATCAAAATACTCACCTCACTACTCCTCTTCTCCCCTGGGGGTCCACTCAGCATGACGCTGCTCATACAGCATACTAATGCCAACAGCAGTAGGCAGTTGTGTGCAACGCAGCACTGACAAGATTGAGTGCTGCGTCACATGTTTCACAGGTAAGGCCCTGACAAATTTCAGCATCAGGACCTTGTAAGAGCCCCGCTGGAATACGGAGGGGAGAAGAGGAGCGGGAGGGGAGTATATTTCTTTTTTATTTCATGACCTACGGGAAGAATGGATGGCACACAGACGGCTGAAAGATGAGACACATTTATCAAGAGGTGTTCGCCTCTTAATAAACGTGTTGCGTCTTACACCAAGTTTCTTTCTTTTAAGACAGGCTTATGAATGAATTTCCTCCTAAATGTTCATTCACTTTATGTTTCAATTAGTCACAGTTTTCAAGAACTCTTCTTGCTGTCAGTAAAAGGAAACCTTATTTTATACCACCAAAAGATGAAAACCCTAGGGCTAGTCCACACATGGCGTAAATATTGCGGACTTTCCGCAATGTATTTAGTCGCGGAAAATCCGCAGCATAATACAGTAGCAGAGGACTTGATGAGATTTCAAGAGAAAAAAAGTATAGCAAACTGTGGCAATTCGGGGTAAAACCGAGTACGGTATTGCTGTGATTTTTTTATGCATTTTTTACTATGTGGCCAAAAACTGCTCATGTAAATGCACCCTAAATGCACAGCATAAACTTAGACCAGGCAGTCTGAAGATGCGCCAAATTTATCAGAGTGACGCTCACTGTATGATAACTTTAGCATCTTCTTAGGCTTTAGGGCATTTTGGCACATTTTTAAGCCATGCCCCTTTCCCACTAAGCCATGCCCAAGTTTCTAGACACACTTAAAAAGTGTCGAGCGAGGTGCAGACATTTAATTTGTCTAATATAAAATGCGCCAAAATACACCACCGTTTTGCACATTTTTCTACACATTCTGTATGCAGGTACTGTAGTAAATATGCTCTAGTGTGTGACATTGATGCCCAAAGTATATTATAAAGCTGCAAAACGTTTTATGATACAAGTCATGGTAACTTGTTAAATAAAGTTTGTGGCGGAAACCTGCGAATTCAAACCTGGCCACATTAATTTTTATTACTGCAATACACCCTACACAACACTGCAATGCAGTAAGCACAACATAGCGATATTTGGCTGTGTGACTTGTGTCGGGTCCAAAGTCACCGCGTAGACCTAGTCTTATTTCTAAATGCCTAGAAAACTCTTTTAAGAACCGGATCTCACACACACAGTTTTGATGCATTTTTTGTGTAATTTCTTGGCTGGGTTTTTGTAGCCCAAAACAGGAGTGGATACAAAAGAATAAAGGGAGATACATCAGTATTTTCTTTAGAACTTTCATTCCTTTTGGATCCACTTCTGGCCGTGACTAAAAAAAACTGAGCCAAAAACTGCATCAAAACTGTATGTGTGATTCTATCTAGTCTATAGTGAATTTTTGAACGGGCTACATACAAAGCATTTTGGTTTATAGCATTCTTGTAGCGTTTTTTTGTTTCAGTAGCATTTTTGTAGTATTCTCTGGCTATGGCGTTTTTTTCTGCTATTTTTTTCATAGACTTCTCTGTAGGAGAAAAAAACGAATGTACAAAATGACACGAAGTACAAAACGCCATCAAAAATGCATGTAAGAAAAGGCAGCAAAAAATGCTGCCGTTTTTACATGTCTTTTTATGCAGTTCAAAATGGTAGACAAAAACCCTGTGTGAAGGAGGCTATAGGAAAGAAGTGCGCCAACTATACAGTCTTATTAAACCACAATTTAAGGCTGTACATTGTTTTTGAGAAACTTAATAAGCAAAGGAAAGAAGTCAAGAAAACATCACAGTACGCCATAATTTTACAGGTCGCTCTGTGTGTCCTTCGTCTGACGTCGGTTTCGGAAATGACGCTCTATATTCATTGTAACTTCTCTCTGCAAATTGCGATCATTCATTTGTCCACGTGATCTGACCCAGCTGTGCTGCAAAACACACGCAGAAGTAAATCTCTTCAGTGGACTCACCACCAGCAACCTACTGATCAAATCTTTTGCTTCTGCAATAGAAAAGAAAACATGTCATTAACTTCTAGATGGCAATATATAGTTATAAAAGCAAAATAATAGTATGAAATCAAAGCTTCTTAGTCTACTGTATTTTAGCTGTAAATTGGTTCCTAGCCTTTCCTTGGATATGAACCAGTGGCGAAACCACCGCTATAGCAGCTGCCACTGGGCCCGTGGCATAAGGGGCACGCGCTGCCCGGTGCATAAATGTTGTTTTAAAGAACATTTATGTGCCAGGCTGGTGGCACATGCCCCCTCAGTGTCGTTGCTAGGACCAAGTTTCCGGGGCCCAAGCCCCAGATTTATGGCCCGATGCCCCTGGCGAATGGCACACTCAGGACGCAGATATAATTGAATAATGTGGCGGAGCAGGGAGCTATCAGCTCCTTGCTCTGCCATTCACTAAGCTACAGACCATGTTAGGCCTGCAAGACGCTGGAGAGGATCCCTGCGCAGGCTGGCAATGACGTCACTGGATCGCGCCGGCCGCAAGGGCCCCGTCTTGGGGTCTCTGGGGGGATGTGACACTATCTAGAAAGGAGGGTGTGTGTCACTATCTACAAGGGTGTATGCGCGTGTGTGTGTGTGTGTGTGTGTGTGTGTGTGTGTGTGTGTGTGTGTGTGTGTGTCACTATCTACAAGGGGGATATGTGGCATTATCTACAGGGGGGTGAGTGGCACTATCTACAATGGGGGTATTGAACTATCTACAGGGGAAGGGTGTGGCACTATTTACAAGGGGGGTGTTTCTGGCACTATCAACAAGAAGGTGTGTATGGCACTATCAACAAGGGGTATGTGGCACAATCTACAAGGGGGACTGTGTGTGGCAATATCTACAGGGGGACTGTGTGTGGCACTATCTACAGGGGGATCGTGTGTGGCACTATCTACAGGGGGAGTGTGTGTGGCACTATCTACAGTGGGACTGTGTGTGGCACTATATACAGTGGGACTGTGTGTGACACTATCTACAGTGGGACTGTGTGTGGCACTATCTGCAGGAGGCTGTGTATGCCACTATCTGCAGGAGGCCATGTGTGGACCACTATCTACAAGGGGGCTGTGTGTGCCACTATGTACAGGGGTTGTGGGTGACACTATCTACAGGGGAACTGTTTGTGGCACCATACAGGGGGGTGTGACACTATATACAGAGGGCACTGAGTGGGGCACTTTCTACATGGGGAGGTGTAGATTACCTACTCCCCAAGGGCCCCCCAATTTTATGAGACCCCATTAATATAGATCTACCATAGCTCTATAGTAATGGGATCTCATAAAATAGGGAGAGGAGGGGCCTGGGGGGGAATGCATGCAGGGTCAGCTGTATTATAATAGAGGCCCCTCCCCTTTACACTTTAAAAGTTAGCAATAAATGATGGAAACAAGTTCCTGTCCTGATGCTCTGAGTTTCAGGTATGTTTTTTTAATTATGTCTTATGACTATGAATTAGCATAATTAAGTGATTAAAAAAAGGCTAAAATATCAGTATTAAACTGTTTGTTACAATTTCAGTAACGCTGTAACTAAAGGTTAATAAGAGTACACTTGGCGGCCCAGCTGTATTTTTACATTGCACAAATAACTGATAAATGTTCATTGTCGGAAGGGTGGGGGTTTTGGGGAGGGGGGTGTTGGTTGTGGGGATGAGGGTCCCAGTCAAAAGTATGCTATGGGCCCAGCCTTTCCTAGTTATGCCCCTAATACGACCCTAACCCATGTGAGCATTTCTATACTATATTATTCGAAAAGCTTGTTGTGAATCGTAGCAAATTATTTTTTGCAGAATCGTTTAACAATGCAACAGTTATTATAAATGCATGCCCCCATATTTCCATACAGCGATACTATTGTCAAATGTTTTATTATAATATATTTTTACCTTCTGAGATATTATCCCAGTAAGGAGAGAGGAATTCATATTCTCCACGTTGTATGGTCTCAAATAATTCCTCATGATTGCGTTCTGGACTTCGGAAAGGTGGAAACCCACAGAGGAGTATATACAAGATAACTCCAGTTGCCCACATATCAACTTCTAAGCCGTAGCCTGTAAGAGAATTTTTAAATAACAATATGGATAATTAAAAAGTTAAAGCGGTACAGGACCGCGCTATTTTGATCCTTCTGGACCAGACACCATTTTTGCAATGTTTTTTTCCATAGACATTGCAGGTTTCTTTTTTTTTTATTAGTTTTATACACATCCTTTTGCTATTTTAGAATTTTTAGGCTTAAAGTTTGAAAATAGCTAAAAAGTACAAAAACTTATTTTTTTTTGTTACAATTTTTTTCTGTTAATAACATAGTTTTACCCTAAAATAGAACTTTTATTTGTCATAGTCAGTCTACCATAAATTTTTTATATATTACATGTCTATTTTAGGGTAATTGGCTCAGGGCTAGCGTTACAACAATGATTGGCGGGGGGAACAATTTTTTGGGGGTGGGTATTTTATGTGTATTTATTATTAATTTTTTTTGCACTTTACTTTACTTTTATTTTTTTATTACTATTGTCTGTCCCTCAAAGGTCAGAAAAGAACTTTCAGCAATCTTGTTTCATGGTTTTTATAAGAACAGGTAGAGTCAGGTACGTTTCCTCTTCCTCCTGAAAACACCTACTTCATGAAAACCATATTGAAACAGGGCATACAGGTAGAGGCACAGCGGGTCGGAGTGGGCTACAATGTGTCCATGGCGTCATTACTCATGGAGTGCCTTACAGTACTGGACAACTGATTTTGGGCACTTTACAGTTAAAGAGGTTGTCTGGTTTCAGCAATTTAATGTTATTTTTTGTATAATTAAAAGTTTAACGTTTTTGAATATACTTTCTGTATTCATTCCTCATGGTTTTCAAGATCTCTGTTTGTTGTTATTTTGTAGGAACATTCATTGTTTACTTCCAGTGGATAAAATTCTGTCCATGATCATGTGATGGACACACAGGTGCACGGCTCGTTAGTTACAGTATGTGTATCAGAGCTGTGTCTTCTAACGCTCCCAGCACCTGTGTGCCCATTACATGACCAAGGTCATTCATCACAAGTCAAACCGGATGAAAATTAAAAAAAAAAAAAATTACATTATCTCTAGTAACAACAATGACTAGCATGATCTACCCAGTCTCAATTCAGGCCTGTTAGTAATGATAAATACAAGACAATATTACAAGCTGAAAATACCCTTTTCTGAGAGGATTTCAGGGGCTACATATGTCGGAGTTCCACACACAGTGAATATAGGCTCTGAGACGAACACAGCAAGTCCAAAATCAGCTAACTTTAGAGTAGAAGATCCATCAGGATTATTTTGTACCTAAAAATAAAAAAAGCATTTTGAAATGATCCACAAAAACTGTAGACAATAAGAGAAAGGAATTTGTGGAATTACAAGTATCCAATATGCTTAATTTTTTAATAATAATAATAATTATTATTATTATTAGTGCTTGATATTATGGATCGTTGTCCTAGTCTTGTTCAGCATGGTCATGGGGATATTAACTGGATCCAAATCACCATTCTCACAGAACGGCCACTAGTGAAGCCAGTTAGGACTTGGATATTGATGTGAATGATTACTTCAATCCTAACAATGTCCCTATGACAAGGACAAGGCAAAAAGTGATGGTATACAGTTGCGTACATTGGGGGTTTACAATCAGTGCGATTATCGGGAGATTATTCCGGTAAGTATGGACATGTTTGTAAACTTCTATTTATGCTTTTCTGAACATGTGAGCAAAAAATAATGGACAGAAAAAAATATACAGACCAATTGGAAAACCAGACATGAAACGTAAAGATTAGATGTCTATAGCTCAGATACTGAGATGGACACATTAGCAGGAATTATGGTGAACTGTGAAGTGGTGATAAATACAATCACAATATTTGCACAAGCCCCTCCAGCTTCAATAGTAAACTATTTTTTACTATAGACACTGGTCAAAAGTCCCCTATTTTTACAGACTGATTATATGGTGGCCCTGACCATGGCCTACACCTCATTTTATTCATCATATTTAAATGTGTCCACATTTTTTTTCTATCACCATAAGCACTTACCAGTAAATTTTCGGGTTTCAGGTCCCTATGAACAATATTTTTACTGTGGATGTACACAAGAGCCTCGCACAAGTCAGTCAACATAAGTGCCGCATCATGTTCAGTAAATTTAATACTTTCAGTTATTGCATCAAACAAGTCCCCTCCTTTTATGTACTCCATTATCAAGTAAATCTCGTTTTCAGTCTCAAAATCGTCCAGAAGTTTCACAATATTAGGGTGGGAGAGCAATTTTATTATCCTTACTTCGTTTTCAATAATGTCTTCCTTTCCTACAAGCTTGGCTTTATCAATAATCTTCATAGCAAATTCTTGATTCGTTTTCCGGACTCTACACTCCTTCACAACTGCAAAGTTTCCATCTCCAATACTTCTGCCAATATCATAATATTTGTCTATATCCATCCTGTCCTTGATAGAATATTGGCTAATTTGGGAAATTCCCTCTTCCTCATCCATACTCAAATGTCCGTCTAAAACCTCTTGCGCTGTGGTGTCAATGATTGTCATATTTTCCTTGTTACGATTGAATTCATTGTCCATGACGGTTTCGTCTCTGTTTATTAGTACATTCTCCTTTGTGTCTTCCATGAAATCTTCTATTAGCCGTCTACTGGGTTTTATTGGTGAGCAGTCATGATGCTTACCATTGCACTTCTTTTTCTCTTTGTGACATCTGTTCTTACAAAACTCCTTTGCTTCCATGTCATTGGTTTGTCTTCGAATTCTATAAGGTGTCCAGTTTGAATTCTGGTTCAATTCAATGTCACTTTCTCCTTTTTCTTCTACTCCACTATAATCCATATTCAATTCCCTATTTCTACTGCGGCAAACTATACACTTGGGTTTTGCTTTTTCTGGTTTATACTCACTTATTGGTTGTTTTCTACACCTTTCATTTAAAGTAGTATCTTCTGGCATATCATTATCAAAGTCAGTGTAAAGTCTTTTTGGAAAGTTATATGTTTTACAGTGCTCACTATGCATGACATAATCCAAACTTGTGCTCAATAATTTTTTTGGTTTACTATGGCATATTTCAAGTTTTTTCATTGCTCTCGGTAAGTGTTCTTGATCATTCTTAAATTTGTCTTGTTTTTTTGTAGTTCTGGATTCTTCTGCCCTACACTTTCCATGAGTTTTGCTATCAGTTTTGTTAGCTACTGTTGAAGATATAATGTTCTCTAATTTGTGGGTCGTGTCTGTGTCTTCATATCCACTATCAATATTCAACCTATTATCACGGATCTTGTATCTCAGTTTTTCATAATGATCCTTGTTTTGTTTAAAATTCATATCAGGATAAAGTTCATTAAAAACAATTTCAATGCTCTTCAGTGTGAGCTGTTCCCTACCCAGTGCAATAAAAGCATCATCCCCACGGAAGAAGTCAGACACACTACGAATTTCCTTGCCTTTGAGGTTATAAAGTTTCCTTACACGGTCATTTTTCCACCTTGGAAGTCCAAGTCCTTCTGATATATCAGCAATAAGTTGTTCAAAGGTCTGGACAGACCTCCGGTTGAGTAGTAATGTGATCTTTTTCAGAGGATGACTTCCTGGTTTAACCACTGTCACAATTCTTGGTTTTACTGGGCTATTTTCTGAATGTATTGTATGAAAACCATTTTGAGAATGAAAATAGGGTGAGGTATAGCTGTTTATGCCTTGGAATGGTTTTCCAAATGTTCTAGGACCTATAGGTGGACAAGTCACCTGGTGTCTCCTGTCTGTAGACCTTACATGTATGTGGTTATATAGATGACCATAAAGTGTTTGTTGCCCTGAAAAATAAAACAGATTATCAACAATAGATCAGAATGATAGCAGAAAATGTATTGCGTAATAATCTATCATATTGTGTCCTGTTATATGCAAGCAATAGTCATTTGTTTAGGACACTCTGAACTAAGAAAAATACAGAACTATCTGGCAAGCTTGTAAGAAACATTTTTCGTTGGTTTTTTTTTTGTTGCACATTTTCTTATAATATTGACTGCAATGATGATATTTTACATTACACATAAGCATTAGTAAATAATCAAAATCCCCTTGTTCTCGAACAAATTAGTGCAATAAATAATATTTGCACTTCTTGAGCTAATATGATGATATACTAGTGACCATTTGGTTCTTTGCGATTTATCACAGATTATTCAGAAGTTCACATTGAGCTGATCTCTTAAAAGGAAACAACAATCTATGTATTTGAAGTAATAACCCTTTCAGGACTGAGCCTATTTTGGCCTTCAGGACGCAGCCCCATTTTATGAATCTCACATGTATCACTTTATGTGGTAATAACTTTGAAATGCTTTTACTTATTCAATTGATTCTGAGATTGTTTTTTCGTGACAAATTATGAAATTCCCCTAAAAGTAACCATATTTAGGAAACTACACCCCTTAAGGATTCTTTTAGGGGTGTAGTGAGCATTTTGACCCATCGTGTTTCAGCAAATTTATTCAAATTAGGCCTTAAAAATTTAAACTTTATTTTTTCTGATAATATGTACATTGTGCAAATTTTTCATTTTCACGAGGACTGCCTGTTAATCGCCTTAAATACCGCTGTCAATCATGACTGCAGCATTCAAATCGTTGGAATCAGGGGAGCCCCCTCTGACGTGCCGTCGGGCCGCCCGCAGTATAAGATACAAGCGATCCAAAGATCGCTCTAATCCCAAATATATATAATTACATGGATAATATGTGAATAGATCAAATTGGACATCTGAAATACAGAGGACAGTAGGCATGTGATCGAGATGACTCCAGAGTCATACAACATAGAGTGATACAACAGATCCCGCACTGTGTTGTGGTTTCCGTTTTATACTTAAGCTGCAACTCAGAGGTGAACAGTCTAAGCCTAAATCTAAATAAATTACAATTTTAATTAAACTTTTATATATATCTTCGCTTTTTCTAAGCAACAGACTGCAAACTAACACTTTTATCGTGACATTCTAAAAAACTAGCAGCTCATAATGTGTTCCTAAGGAACACCTGACAACATTTCGTCATGATATTTTACAGTTAGGGTATGTGCACACACAAACTCAAAAACGTCTGAAATGACAGAGCTGTTTTTAAGGGAAAACCGCTCCTGATTTTCAGACTTTTTTTTTAAGCCACTCGCATTTTTCGCGACGTTTCTTACGCCCATTTTTGGAGCTGTTTTTCTAGTGTATGTGGCAAAACGTCTCCAAAAATGGCTGAAGAAGTGACATGCACTTTTTTTTCGCAGCCATTTTTTTAAGTTTTTTCAAAACGGCCGCGAAAAAAAATAGCCCGTCGAAACAGAACGCCATTTTTCCCATTGAAATCAATGGGCAGATGTTTGGAGGCATTCTGCTTCCGATTTTTCAGCCATTTTTCGGGACGTTTACGGCCCGAAAAACGGCTGAAAACACTCCGTGTAAACATACCCTAAGTGGAAAGTTTTCCTCTACACATCTTCACATATTTGAATGATGTTTTCAAGTCTAACCATCACTGAACTTCAATTCAAAACTAATAAATGGAACTTGAAGTCTGCCGAACATTGTGCACTGCTAATTTTGAGTGAGGAGGATGTACAAAGCTAAAATTTGATAAATGCAACCCATTCCTACTGATCCTAATGAAAGACTTTTAAATACTGTTGTTAGCTCGCACAGTGGAAGATATAATCTACATGAGGTAATATAAGATCGGTAATGATACTGGCACATTAATGTAAATAATTAAGAATGCAAGCATGGTGCTAGAGAGTGGTAAGAACTACACTCAAAGAGAAAATGATCTGTTCTGTAACTAAACTCTCCTTATTACATTTACTCAGTAGGATGGAAACAAGTCTTATCACTAGCGTTCCCTTTCAACAAGTAAATTTTACATAGGGAAAGTGTACACTATTACACAAGACGGTAAGACTATTACACAAATATTTTACACATGGTGCACAAAAGTGGTATTAAACATGCAACATTCTGCAACTGATCACTATTAAATCTTATCTTTACCAAGGCAAACTGATATTTTTCTTTAGGATGACTTACTATTAAAAGCTATGGACACCTTTGAAAACTATTTTTAAAAAAATAAAAATGAAACAGTATATCAGTAAGGTTGGTGCAACTTTGTAAGTACATTTTATTAAAAATTATTTTAACTTTTTCAGATACAGCTGCTTTGTATCTGTCACGCCTGTGGGGAATGTGGACCCACTGGGCTACTCCGCCGTAGTGAAATAGCAGCTGGCCAAACAAGAGTCAAGATAGTCTTTGGGAGAAGAGTGCCTGGATATAAGACCTGGCAGATACTTGATTTTGCAGATGCTTGACTTGGCAGACACTTGACTTGACTGACATTGACACAGAAATAGAGTAGATGTCTGGGCCCACGGGCTGGCACGTGCACCGGGCACAGATGATGAACTCAACTCCAACACTATATTTCGCACTGGAACTTAAACACAATTGCTGGTTAAGGGATACAGGAAACAGGATACGGGAAAAAAGGATACAGCTAAGGAACCATTTGCAGAACAAACATGAGAAGACAAAACAACGCTCAGGCAAGGAGGAAAAGGGCAGAGATTTTTTATAAGGGTGCGTTTGGGATTGGGGGGACACTTTTACTGGTGCGCGCATTGGCCCTTTAAGGATGGGAAAGAGCGCACACAACCTAGAGGAAGCAGAGGAGTGCTGTTGCCGCGTGTGCCCGTGTCTCTGGGGTGGAGTTACCTGCAGCTGCCGGTGAGCAGGAGATAACAGAACCCCCCCCCCCCTTATGCCCCCTCTTCTTAGGTCCAGAGCGTAGGAGGAACTTCTTAATGAGAGTTGCAGCATTTACGTGCACTTCATGCTACCAAGACCTCTCCTCAGGACCAAACCTTTTCCACTCTACCAGATAGAAAGTCTTCCCTCCTGTCCTCTTGTAGTCCAGGATCTCCTTTACCTCAAAGATGTCAGAAGAACTGCTGGGAACAATTGCAGAACCAGAAGACTTGCTGTAATGGTTCATCACCACAGGCTTTAGGAGGGACACATGGAACGAATTGGGAATTTTTTAGGGTAGGAGGCAGGCGAAGCTTATAAGACACAGGGTTAATTTGTTGTAAAACCTGGGAGCAAATTTGCGGGAGAGGATCTTTAGACTAACTTTTTTAGAAGACAGCCAGACCTCGACTCCGGAGGAAAACTTTTCTTATCGGCATATCTTTTCATGCGATCAACTGCCTGAAGAATCGTGGACTTGGTTTGCTGCCAGATGTGAAGAAAACTCCCGAAGGAAAAATTGGCTGCAGCCACTTGAGACATAGCTGGCAAAGGAAGAGAAACTCATGGATGCTTACTTTATACAATAAATAATGGGAAAGAATCAGTAGACTAACTAGTATGGTTATTGTATGAGAATTCGGCCCAAGGCAGGAGCTGTACCCATTTGTCATGTTGAACTGAAACAAAATGCCGAAGATAATTTTCTGGTGTTTGGTTGATCCTTTCCACTTGACCGTTAGACTGTGGGTGATAAGCAGAACAAAAAATTCCAGCTTCACATCTAAAAGTCTATATCAGGGGTCTCAAGCACGCGGAACGGAGGCCGCATTCGCGGCCCCTGGGGCTGTCATCTGCGGCCCGCGGGACACAGAGCCACTAGTATCGGCACTGTTCTGAGACTCTGGAATTCCACTGACATCGCTGTTCACATATGAACTGCGATGTCTGGGGCTTCCCCAGAGCCGGAGTCCCGTGCAGAGCGCTAGCATAGACTCTGCTCCGAGACTCTGTGGAATTCCCTGACATTTCTGTCCATATATGGACAGTGTGTCAGGGTCTTCCCCAGAGCGGAGTCCAGGGCAGAGCGCTAGTATCGGCTCTGCTCCTGGACTCTGTCGAATTCCCTGACATCGCTGTCCATATATGGACAGTGTGTCCAGGTCTTCCCCAGAGAGGAGTCCCGGGCAGAGCGCTAGTATCGGCTCTGCTCCTGGACTCTGTGGAATTCCCTGACATCGGTGTCCATGTTTGGACACACGATGTCTGGGGCTTTCACAGAGCCGGAGTCCCGGGCAGAGCGCTAGTATAGGCTCTGCTCTGGGACTCTGGGGAAGCCTCTGACATCGCTGTCAATACATCGACAACGATGTCAGGGGCTTCCCCAGAGCAGGAGTCCCAGTGATGTCAGGAGCACAGCTGGAGTCCCAGGAAGTGCCTACTAGCACTCTGCCTGGGACTCCAGCTCTGGGGTTGCCCCTGACATCTCTGTCCATATATGGACAGTGATGTCAGGAGCAGAGCTGGAATCCCAGGCAGAGTGCTAGAAGCGACTCTGCTCCGGGACTCCAGTTCTGGGCAAGCCCCTGACATCACTGTGGCAGCATCTGCTGAGGGCACTGTGGCAGCATCTGCGGAGGGCACTGTGGCAGGATCTACGGAGGGCACTGTGGCAGCATCCGCGGAGGGCACTGTGACAGCATCCACAGAGGGCACTGGGGCAGCATCCACAGAGGGCACTGTGGCAGCATCTACAGAGGGCACTGTGGCAGCATGTACAAAGGACACTGTGGCATTATCTAGGGGTGTCTTGCATTATCTACAGAGGGCACTGTGGCATTATCTAGGGGTGTGTTGCATTATCTACAGAGGGCACTGTAGCATTATCTACAGAGGACACTGTGGCATTATCTAGGGGTGTGTTGCATTATCTACAGAGGGCACTGTGGCATTATCTACAGAGGACACTGTGGCATTATCTAGGGGTGTGTTGCATTATCTACAGAGGGCACTGTAGCATTATCTACAGAGGACACTGTGGCATTATCTAGGGGTGTGTTGCATTATCTACAGAGGGCACTGTGGCATTATCTACAGAGGACACTTTGGCATTATCTAGGGGTGTGTTGCATTATCTACAGAGGGCACTGTGGCATTATCTACAGAGGACTCTGTGGCAGCATCTACAGAGGGCACTGTGGCAGCATCTACAGAGGGCACTGTGGCAGCATCTACAGAGGGCACTGTGGCAGCATCTACAGAGGGCACTGCGGCAGCATTGACAGAGCACTCGGCGGCAGCATCTACAGAGGACTCTGCGGCAGCATCTACAGAGGACTCTGTGTCAGCATCTACAGAGGACTCTGCGACAGCATCTACAGAGGACTCTGCGGCAGCATCTACAGAGGGCACTGTGGCAGCACCTACAGAGGGCACTGTGGCAGCATCCACAGAGGGCACTTCAGCAGCATCCACAGAGGGCACTGCGGCAGAATCCACAGAGGGCACTGTGGCACTATCTAAAAAGGGGCTGCCCAATCTTGACAGTCTGAAAACGCTGCCAACTGAGCCGCCGGACTGCATTTAGCGACACTTAAACGGCAAAACTGGATTGTATAAATAAGCACGTGGAGAAATATCTCAAATTTTAAACCTAGCGGTATTATTATAGTAATGTAGTGTTGTTATTATTATTATAGTAATATAGTGTTATAGTAGTTCAAATAACTAATTGATTAACAATAATTTTTTATTGTATCAAATTTGAAAGTAACGCGGCCCGACCACTTCACATTTTTTCTATATGCGGCCCACTTACCTGGCCGAGTTTGAGACCCCTGGTCTACATAGAGCTCTCCAAAACATGGACATGAACTGTACACCTCAGGCAGACACAATGTGGAGGGGTAGACCGTGCAGATGAAAGATGTACTGAATGAATAAACTTGACAGACGAGGAGCTGTGGGAAGGCCAGTTAAAGGAATAAAATGTGCCATCTTGGAAAAACAGTCCACCACAACCCAGACAGTAGTAAATCCAGTAGATAAAGAAAGATCAGTTCAAAGTCCATGGTGATGTGCTGCCAGGGAGCATCAGGCACCTGCAGAGCTTGCAGCAGACCAGCAGGTTTGGATTGAGAAGATTTGCTTAAGGCACATTTAGCACAGTAGGAAACATAGTCCAAGACATCTTTAGGTAGCGAGGGCCACCAATAATATTGAGCAATAAAGTCCTGAGTCTTACGGACACCAGACTGCACAGCCAGTTTGAAATTATGACCCCAGCGGCTAATCTTTTTCCTATCTGCTGGACGGACAAAAATCTTTCCAGGAGTGATGTCCCTGATCTGTAGAGGGTTTAGAGCAACAATCCTAGAACCATAAATAATCTGTTGAGGACTTTCTTCAGAGTAGTCAGGCTCTAATGACAGGGACAGAGCATCGGTCTTTAATATTTTTGTCCGCAGGGCGGAAATGAAGAAGGAATAAAAATCTGGCAAAGAATAGCGACCATCGGGCTTGACGGGGATTCCGTCACTGTGCAGACTGCAAAAATGTAATATTTTGGTGATCTGTGAAGATGATGATGGGATGAGCAGCCCCCTCCAGCAGATGTCTCCACTCTTCCAAGACCAACTTGACAGCGAGTAATTCTCGGTCCCCAATAGAGTAGTTGCCCTCAGCAGGAGAGAAGTGTTTGGAGAAAAATCCACATCATACGGTCTTACCCTTGGAATTTTTTTGAAACAGGAGTGCTCCAGCACCAATAAAAGAGGCATCAACCTCCAAGGAAAACGGTCAAGTAACGTCAGGATGATAAAGAACATAAGCGGAAGTGAAGGCACTCTTGAGGCTGGAGAATGCAGACTCTACCTGGGTCCAGTCCTTAGAGTTCACTCCTTTCTTGGTAAGAGCTGAGATGGGAGCCATATGGGATAAGAAATTTGGGATGAACTGAAGACAGAAATGAGCGAATCCAAGAAATCTCTGTATAGCTCGGAGACCTAGGTGACGCGGCTACTCCAAGACAGACTTTACTTTTTCCGGATCCATTTGAAGACCACGTCAGAGATGATATAGCCCAGGAAGGGGAAGGATTTTTTTTCAAATACGCACTTCTCGAGTTTAGCGTATAAGTTGTTCCCCCTTAACCGCAACAAGACTTGGCATACATGCATCCGATGCATCGTTAGACCAGGTGAGTAGATCAAGATATCGTCCAGATAAACCATCACACGGACATACAGAATATCATGGAAGATGTCATTCACAAATTCTTGAAACACTGCTGGAGCATTATATAGTCCAAAGGTCATCATGAGATACTCATAGTGACCGTCTCGGGTGTTAAATCTGGTTTTCCATTCGTCACTCTTTTTTTTTTTTTTTTGATAAACAAATTTTTATTGATCCAGTATACATCTAATTACATACAGCAATGAAATATTGCAAACAAAGCATTGGGATAAGGATCAAATTTTTTACAGAAAAACAAAAGAGAAACATACAAACAAAACTCCCGATCTAGATACGGAAAATTGACCACATATTCGACTAAGGTAATCATAAGAGTATGTCGGAGTAAGTAGAGTCAGTCCATTGATCCCATAAGGAAGTACGAGCTTAGGACCCTTGAATAGAGGCTAAATTGCGTTCCATAACACAATTATTGTTAACATATAAAATCACTTCACTCATACTAGGCGCTTTTGTAGATTTCCAGTATTTTGCAATCAATATTTTTGCAGACAGCAATGCATGAAAAAGTACATTCGTCACTCTTGCGGATACGGATCAGTTTATAGGCCCTGTGTCGATCCTAGGGGACGCCAGCATTCACTTCTGCTCCCCTCTGCAGTGTCTCGTAGGGTGCGCAGGCGCTCGTGCCCAGCCTTAAAGGGCCAGCATGCACACATGTAAAATATTGTTAATTAGCCCTAATCACTATGGACTATAAAAAGGGCTCTGACCTTTCACTCCTTGCCTGAGTGTTGTTTGTATTCCTATGTTAGTCTTGCAAATGGTCCCTTAGTCATATCCCGTTCCCAGTGTTCCCGTGCCATGCTACCAGTATCCTGTGCTGTATTTGTTGCAGTGCCCTCTCTAGTGTTAGAGTCGTGTTGTACCCTCTGCTACGCCTGCTGTCATACACCATGTCTGTTGTCATCTGCCATGCCTGGTACCTCCTGCCTTGTTTTGCATCACCTGCCGTCAAAGTACCATCTGTGCCTAAGCCATGCCTGTCCGGACTATTACAGGTACCCTTGTGCTTGTACTTTGAATAGACTTGGTACACTGTAGTTTGGCCAGCTGCTACTGCACTACGGCGGTGCGGCCTAGTGGGTCCACATACCCACCGATCGTGACAGTATGCTCAGGCCATGGAGTCTGCTGGCCAATCCAAGCCCTTGACGACATCACAAGTCATGCAGGCGGATATGCGAGACCTTCGGTCACAACAGGATCAACTCCTCCTGGCGGTGAACGCTATTGCACATCGGCTGGATACGCTAGCTGCAACCTTCATGGCACCTGCTCCTATTGCTCTTGCTGTTCCCCCTACTACACCTCCTGGCAGTACTGATTCTCGATTCTCTCTGCCACTACCTCCTCGCTACGATGGAGACGCAAGGACCTGAAGGGGATTTCTGAACCAATGTCAGATCCACTTCAGTCTACATGCCAGAGCATTTCCTTCTGATGACGCTAGGATCATATTCATAGTCCCTCTTCTTACTGGCAAGGCCCTGGCATGGGTGAACCCCATCTGGGAACGTCAGGGACCAGAGACCCGTGACCCACAGTGTTTCCTATGGACATTCCGCACAGTATTTCAGGAACTTGAGCGAGTCTCTTCTGCAGCTGCATCCCTGCTGACCTTGCGCCAGGGAGACACCTCCATGGGCGAGTATGCCATTCAGTTCCATACCCTGGAGGCAGAGCTGACCTTGAACAACGAGGCCTAGGTGGCTACATTCTGGCAGGGTCTATCCTCCGATATTAAAGACGAGCTTGCTGTTCGTGATCTGCCTTCTCCCCTGGATGACCTCATTCTTCTAGCCACCTGGATGGACATGAGGATCCAGGAACGGCCTCAAAGGGTTTGCGGGGTCAGAAATTTTCCTAGGCTGGCTCCTACATTCCAGCAACCCCAGCTGCCCTCATCAGCTGTGCCACCAGAGAAGCCTATGCAAGTAGACCGCATCAAGTTGTCTGTCCAGAAGAAACAACGCAGACACACTTTGGGACCCTGTCTGTATTGTGCGTCTGTGTCCCCAAAAGCCAAAATACTCCAGTGCCTAGGATTAGTTGGAAGAGCGAATCCTAGGTGGAAAAGGACTAAATAGTAAACTCTCTTACAAATTGTCCATTCCCGTGACCATAGTGTCCAGTGAGAAGATGCACCGGGTCTCTGCCTACATGGACTCCGTGGCAAACTTTATCCAAACGGGACCTAGTGGATCAGCTCCAGTAGCCGACGGTTCCCTTGGAGACACCCCTGGCTGTTGCCTCGGTGAATGGACTTCCTTTGCCCTATCCTATTGTGTCTGAGACCTTGCCACTGAGGCTCCAAGTTGGAGCTCTTCACACTGAGAAAATTATATTCCTCATCTTGCCCAAAGCAGTCAATCCTGTGTTGCTGGGTCTGCCTTAGCTCCGGCTTCATGCCCCAGTCCTGGACTGGAATTCCGGAAAAGTTCTCCAATGGGGCTCCAAATGTCCCCACCACTGCCTGTTACAGATCCATCCAGTCCTGCCTCCTATGTCTCAGTCATTAACGGGATTACCCACTAATTATGCACAGTTTGCAGATGACTTCAGCAAGGAGGAGGCTGAGAAGCTTCACCCACATCGGGCGTACGACAGTCCGATTGAACTTGTTGCTAATGTTTCAGTTCCCCATGAACGGGTATACACCATCTCCTTGCCAGAGACTTAGTCCATGTCTGCCTATATCAAAGAGAATCTGGAGAAGGGTTTCATACGAAAATCATAAAGAAAAAAGACGGATCTCTTTGACCCTACATTGACTACCGTGGTCTCAACCAGATCACGATCAAAAATAAATACCCTTTGCCATTGATCTCTGATTTATTTGATCATAGACGAGGAGCCAGGATTTCCTCTAAACTAGACTTGTGTGGGGCCTACAACTAGATCCGAATCCACCAAGGTGATGATTGGAAGATGGCATTTAACACTTACTCGAGGTGGGCATTATGAATACCTGGTGATGCCCTTCGGCCTGTGTAAAGCTACCGCAGTCTTCCGAGAATTCGTATATGATATCTTGCGAGATCTCCTCTAAGTTTGTGTGGTTGTCTATCTCGATGACATTTTGATCTTCGCTAACTTCTACTGGCAGTTTTTCCCAAATTTTTCATCTCTGATGGCTTGCATCTCTACCCTTACCAAGAAAGGTATGAACGCCAAAGTGTGGACTCCAGAGGTAGAATCAGCATTTAATAGCCTCAAGAATGCCTTCATTTCAGCCTCAATCCTCAATCATACTGATGTGTCTCGACAGTTCTCGTTGAAGGTGGACGCTTCCTCAGTCGGTGCAAGTGCACTTCTGTTCCAGAGAAGCTTTAAAGGAAAGACTGTAGTATGTGCCTATTATTCTAGACTTTTCTCTCCCGCAGAGTGCAATTACTTTATTGGGGATCGGTAGTTACTGGCCATCAAGTTGGAGAAAAACAACAAAGCGCACAATAGTGCATGAAACTGTGTATACAGGTTTGAACAGAGTGCAAGTGATGCTAACCTGGTGTGGTTATACAGGGAGCATAACATCCAGTGAAGCTGTAATGACAGGGATAGGGAAACAGACAAGTGAGCCCTAATCTACCCGCCACTCAGTTCCTGCCTACTTGCAACGACCCGCATTAGTCGACGGGGTACAACTGGGCGACGGTCCCTACACTCAGTAAGTGCACGACAGACAACCAGACAAGGAAACACAGAACAAAGGGAAACGGGGCAGTTGCCCACGGCAACACCGTGAGCAACAAGAGAAGTAAACGAGCCGAGTCAAACCAGGAGAGTACGAGGTGCCAAACGCAGAGCAGGAGAGTAGTGAACAAGCCGAGTCAAACCAGGAGTGTACGAGGTACCAAACGCAAAGCAGAAGAGCAGTCAGTAAGCCAGGGTCATATGAAGCAGGGTCAAATAGTACAGAAGCTGCAGCAGGGCCAGGAAACCAGCAGAGAAGAATCACAAGCAAAGGAGGAACAGGAAAGGCAGGTATAAATAGACAGAGGGCGGGAGCTAGCTCCGTCTGGCCAGGCTGTGATATGCTATCCCACTCCTAAGCCTGCCATCCTGAGTGGTGGAAGATGAAGTCAGTCTCAGAGACATAGAAGCAGGTGCAGACTGATTACCTATGGGTGTGGATACAGAAGCTGTGCCTGGCAGATCCTTAACAGTACCCCCCCCCCTTTTATGAGGGGCCACCGGACCCTTTCTAGATGGACCTGGTTTATTGGGGAAACGAAGGTGGAACCTCCTGACCAATACCCCAGCGTGAACATCCCGGGCGGGTACCCAAGTCCTCTCCTCAGGCCCGTTTCCTCTCCAATGGACCAGGTACTGGAGGGAGCCTTGGACCATCTTGCTGTCCACAATCTTGGCCACCTCGAATTCTACCCCCTCAGGGGTGAGAACGGAGACAGGAGGTTTCCTCGAGGGAGCCAAGGACGGGGAGCAGCGTTTAAGGAGGGAGGCATGAAACGCGTCGTGTACTCAAAAAGATGGGGGCAACTCCAGTCGGAAGGAGACAGGATTGAGGACTTCAATGACCTTGTACGGCCCTATAAACCGGGGACCAAACTTCTTCGACGGGACTTTAAGGCGCAAGTTCTTAGACGATAGCCACACCAGATCCTCGACCATAAACAAGGGGTTAGCAGAACGTCTTCTATCTGCCTGAGTTTTTTGTATGCTCTGGGACGCCTCTAGGTTCTTCTGAACCTGGGCCCAGACTGTGCACAGTTCCCGATGAACGACCTCTACCTCGGGATTGTTGGAACTACCAGGAGAAACGGAGGAGAACCGTGGATTAAACCCAAAATTACAGAAAAAGGGGGAGACCCCTGACGAGTTACTGACCCGGTTATTAAGGGAAAATTCGGCAAGGGGAATGAATGAGACCCAATCATATTGACAGTCAGAGATAAAACACCTTAAATATTGTTCTAGAGACTGATTAGTCCTCTCGGTTTGGCCATTAGTTTCAGGATGGAAGGCAGAGGAGAAGGACAGATCAATCTCCAACTTTTTACAGAAGGCTCTCCAAAACAAAGAAACAAATTGTACCCCTCTGTCAGAAACAATATTGACAGGGACCCCATGGAGACGCAGGATGTGTTTGACAAACAAGGTAGCTAACGTCTTAGCATCGGGTAGTTTTTTGAGGGGCACAAAGTGGCACATCTTACTGAAGCGGTCTACTACAACCCACACCACCGACTTGCCTTGAGATGGAGGCAAATCGGTGATAAAATCCATGGAGATATGGGTCCAAGGTCTCTGGGGAATGGGCAAAGAACGTAGTAAGCCCGCTGGTCGGGACCTGGGAGTATTGGACCTAGCACAAACCTCACAAGCGGCGACGTAGGCCTTAACGTCTTTAGGCAACCCAGGCCACCAATAGTTTCTGGCAATGAGGTGCTTGGTACCCAGGATGCCTGGATGACCAGATAGTGCGGAGTCATGATATTCCCTAAGTACCCTTAGCCGGAATTGCAGGGGAACAAACAGCTTGTTCCGAGGAAGGTTCCCGGGTGCTGAACCTTGATCAGCAGCAATTTCAGAGACTAAATCAGAATCAATAGAGGAAATGATTATACCTGGAGGCAAAATACAAGCAGGATCTTCCTCCGAAGGAGGGCTGGCCATGAAGCTACGCGACAGTGCATCAGCTTTAATATTTTTAGACCCAGCCCTATAGGTAACCAAAAAGTTGAATCTGGTAAAAAATAACGCCCATCGAGCTTGTCTCGGGTTTAGCCTCCGGGCCGATTCTAGGAAAACCAGATTCTTGTGGTCGGTAAGGACCGTTACCTGGTGCCTAGCCCCCTCCAGGAAGTGGCGCCACTCTTCAAATGCCCATTTAATGGCTAAGAGTTTGCGGTTGCCAATATCATAGTTACTCTCAGTGGGCGAAAACTTCCTGGAGAAGTAGGCACAGGGACGGAGATGGGTGAGGGACCTGGTACTCTGGGACAAGACAGCCCCCACTCCCACCTCGGACGCGTCAACCTCCACGATAAATGGCTCCATTTGGTTGGGCTGAACCAACACCGGGGCTCGAAATAAAGCACTTCTTAAGGGCCTCAAAAGCCTGGACAGCCTCAGGAGGCCAGTGGAGGAGATCAGCACCCTTGCGAGTGAGGTCCGTAAGAGGCTTAGCGATGACCGCGAAGTTAGCAATAAATCTCCTGTAATAATTAGCAAATCCCAAGAAGCACTGTAACGCCTTCAGGGAGGCAGGTTGGACCCATTCCGCCACAGCCTGGACCTTGGCGGGGTCCATGCGGAATTCATGAGGAGTGAGGATTTGACCCAAAAATTTTATCTCCTGCACCCCAAACACACATTTTTCGGTCTTCGCAAACAGTTTGTTTTCCCGAAGGACCTGGAGCACCTTCCTGACATGCTCAATGTGGGAGGACCAGTCCTTGGAAAACACAAGTATGTCATCAAGATACACTACAAGAAATACCCCCAGGTAATCTCTTAAAATCTAATTTATGAAATTCTGGAAGACCGCGGGAGCATTACACGACCCAAAGGGCATGACGAGGTATTCGAAATGACCTTCGGGCGTGCTAAACGCAGTCTTCCACTCATCCCCCTCTTTGATGCGGATAAGGTTATACGCCCCACGTAGATCAAACTTAGAGAACCATTGGGCCCCCTGAATCTGATTAAAGAGATCAGGAATCAAAGGAAGGGGATACTGGTTCCTTACAGTGACCTTATTCAAGTTACGGTAGTCAATGCATGGCCTAAGACCACCATCCTTCTTCCCTACGAAGAAGCCGCCAGCACCTACCGGAGAAGTAGAGGGGCGAATGTAACCCTTGGCCAGGCATTCCTGGATATACTCTCTCATGGCTTCACGTTCGGGACAAGAGAGATTAAATATCCTACCCTTAGGGAGCTTAGCTCCTGGTACCAGATCGATAGCGCAATCGTATTCTCTATGAGGAGGTAACACTTCGGAGGCCTCCTTAGAAAAAACATCAGCGAAGTCCTGAACAAACTCAGGTAGCGTGTTCACCTCCTCAGGGGGAGAAATAGAATTAACAGAAAAACATGACGTCAAGCATTCATTACCCCATTTGGTAAGATCCCCAGTATTCCAGTCAAACGTGGGATTATGCAACTGCAACCAGGGAAGGCCTAAAACCAAATCGGACGATAAGCCCTGCATCAACAGTATAGAGCACTGCTCCAAATGCATGGAGCCAACAAGGAGTTCAAAAACAGGGGTATGCTGTGTAAAATAACCATTAGCAAGAGGAGTGGAGTCGATACCCACTACCGGGACAGGTTTAGGCAAATCAATCAAAGGCATAGCTAGAGACATAGCAAATTCCACAGACATGATATTAGCAGACGACCCTGAATCCACGAAGGCACTGCCGGTAGCAGACCTACCACCAAAAGAGACCTGAAAGGGAAGCAAGATTTTATTACGTTTCATATTTACGGGAAATACCTGTGCACCCAAGTGACCTCCCCGATGATCACTTAGGCGCGGAAGTTTTCCGGCTGCTTATTCTTACGCCTAGGACAGGTGTTCACTTGATGCTTGTCATCCCCACAATAGAAGCTGAGACCATTCTTCCTGCGGAACTCTCTACGTTGTTGGGGGGACACGGAGGCCCCGAGTTGCATG
Source organism: Rhinoderma darwinii (assembly GCF_050947455.1). NCBI lineage: Eukaryota > Metazoa > Chordata > Amphibia > Anura > Rhinodermatidae > Rhinoderma > Rhinoderma darwinii. The sequence goes on from NC_134691.1 coordinate 223,996,788, forward strand.
GGTACCTCCGAGTCTTCCGTGGAAGAACGAAGCAACGGAACCTCGGGAGGCATCATGGGGGAGTCAGAGGAGAAAACACATAAACGTTCACGTTGTCGTTACCTGAGACGTCGGTCAAGTCGTACCGCTAAAGCCATAACCTGGTCTAGGGAGTCAGAACAGGGATAGCTAAGTAGCAGGTCTTTCAGGGCGTTCGACAGACCCAACCTAAACTGGCACCTTAAGGCAGGGTCATTCCACCGAGAAGCTACGCACCACTTCCTAAAGTCAGAGCAATACTCCTCAACAGGTCTCTTACCCTGACGTAAGGTCACCAGCTGACTCTCGGCAAAGGCAGTCCTGTCAGTCTCGTCATAAATGAGTCCGAGAGCAGAAAAGAAAAGATCAACGGAGGAAAGTTCAGGGGTGTCAGGAGACAAGGAGAAGGCCCATTCTTGGGGCCCTTCCTGGAGCCGGGACATAATTATACCCACCCGCTGGCTCTCAGAACCTGAGGAGTGGGGCTTTAAACGAAAATAGAGCCTACAACTCTCCCGAAAGGAGAGAAAAGTCTTCCGGTCCCCTGAGAACCGGTCAGGCAACTTGAGGTGGGGTTCAAGAGGTGAGGTGAGGGGCACTACCATGGTAGCATCAGGCTGGTTGACCCTCTGAGCCAGGGCCTGGACCTGTAGGGAGAGACCCTGCATTTGCTGAACCAGGGTCTCAAGGGGGTCCATAGTGGTGCGAGGGACCAGGGTAGAGTAGGTATATGGGCTTGTGATTATGTAATGACAGGGATAGGGAAACAGACAAGTGAGCCCTAATCTACCCGCCACTCAGTCCCTGCCTACTTGCAACGACCCGCCCTAGGCGACGGGGTACAACTGGGCGACGGTCCCTACACTCAGTAAGTGCATGACAGACAACCAGACAAGGAAACACAGAACAAAGGGAAACGGGGCAGTTGCCCACGGCAACACCGTGAGCAACAAGAGAAGTAAACGAGCCGAGTCAAACCAGGAGAGTACGAGGTGCCAAACGCAGAGCAGGAGAGTAGTGAACAAGCCGAGTCAAACCAGGAGTGTACGAGGTAACAAACGCAGAGCAGAAGAGTAGTCAGTAAGCCAGGGTCATATGAAGCAGGGTCAAATAGTACAGAAGCTGCAGAAGGCCAGGAAACCAGCAGAGAAGAATCACAAGCAAAGGAGGAACAGGAAAGGCAGGTATAAATAGACAGAGGGCGGGAGCTAGCTCCGTCTGACCAGGCTGTGATAGGCTCTCCCACTCCTAAGCCTGCCATCCTGAGTGGTGGAAGATGGAGTCAGTCTCACAGACATAGAAGCAGGTGCAGACTGATTACCTATGGGCGTGGATACAGAAGCTGTGCCTGGCAGATCCTTAACAGAAGCAGAATCCGAAATACCTCAACGGTATAATGGTATTGGAGTTTAGGTTGCAGCCCAGGACCCGGTTTGAGAACTTAGCAAGAAGTCTCAATGTTGATATGGAGGGAATAAAAAGAAGAAAAAACTGGAACTTTTCCAGGCGCTGCCTATCGGAATATCATCCGTGATGAGTGCGATCCATATGTCTCAAGAATGGAGACAAGGTAAGTAGTTGAAGGATTTAATGGTGCAGGTATATATAACAACAGCAGACTGTTTAACAGCGGACTGTTTCGAAACCGAGTGGAGAGGTTCGACTCACTCTGTAAAAGAGAAATCTACTGGATATATAAACTTAAGACTTTAAAACCTGAAGGTCTCAATGAAATCACAGAGATAATAATTGAATAAAACAAATTTATCTTAGATGAGGTCCATCGGACATAAATAGCTAATAAATTCGTTATATATCACAATATATTTTTTTAATAACTGACAGACTGTACGAAAGAAGAAAATATACACCTCTCATAACAAGAGACATAAAATATGACCACTCCGTTTCAAAGAAATACTGAAACAGTCTTGAAAGCAAGATTGAGATCAGAAAAGAATCAGTACATCTGTTACTATCTGTCACGAAAAAAGCACATTTGCAGTGAAAGCGCATATAAACAGATATATATGCACATAACATACAAAAAAACTATCAAATCAGTTTTCTTAACCTAATACTTACGAATCTATATAATTAATTTAAGAACAAAATAAAATGAGCAAATTTGAATTTAAACTTCAGTACAATCCTAACAATAATTTGAAAATAAGATGATACTCCATTTGTATGCTGAGCTTCTTCTATGACAATTACGGATGCGAAATAAACAAGATTTTAAACCACAGATGGAACTTAAACTATTAATATAATAAGAAAATTATCGAAGATATCTTCATAGATCCTTTTACCAACTCACATACATTTTTTAAGATAAAATATATATACATATATTTTTTTAAACCATAATAATAAAATAATTTTTTAATTGTTATTTATTATATAATCATTGGAAGTCAAATAAGTTTTTAACACAACACAGACACTTTTTTATCTAACATTTTTATCTAATTGTTTATAATTATTTGTAAAATTATTTGTATTGTTTCATATGTATGTTTATCAGATTTGACCTGTATACCTGACCCGGTAGTTCTTACCTCAAACTGACCTTTAACTCGGTTATTTAACTGACACCCCACCCACCTGTTCATTTGTATTCTACCTGAGGAAGAAACCGGTCCGGTTTCGAAACAGTCCGCTGTTAAACAGTCTGCTGTTGTTATATATACCTGCACCATTAAATCCTTCAACTACTTACCTTGTCTCCATTCAGATGATATTCCGATCGGCAGCGCCTGGAAAAGTACCCGTTTTTTCTTCTTTTTATTCCTGGCCATCAAGTTGGCACTAGGGGAGTGGAGACACTTGCTAGAGGGTGCTGCTCACCCCATCCTGATATACACCGACCACAAGAATCTTACCTGTCTCCAGTCGGCTCAATAGCTGAACCCCCATCAAGCCAGGTGGTCGCTGTTCTTCACCCGTTTCAAGTTTGTGCTCCACTAACGTCCCGCTGACAAAAATGTGAGGGCCGATGCCCTGTCCAGGTTGTTTTAAACAGAGGACACTGTGGAGATCCCTCAATGTATCATAGACCTGTCCTGCATCGTTCTGCTAATCCTCTGCAAGTTAGAATCATCCCTCCATGGAGGACTTTTGTTCGGTTGGCAGACGGGAGAATAATTCTTCGCTGGGGACACAGCTCCAAACTGGCGGGGCACGCGGGTGTTTGCAAGACTCGAGATCCAATTGCTCGTCATTTCTGGTGGCCTACGCTGCACAAGATATTGTGGACTTTGTCTCTTCTTGCACTGTCTGTGCATCTAACAAGGTTGCTCACACCAGGTCTACCGGTCTACTCCAACTGGCAGACTGTGTCCAATGCTCCCTGGCAGCATATTGCAATGGACTTTGTTACTGATCTTCCTCTGTCAGCAGGATGCAATACTGTCTTTGGTGATGGTGGATCAGTCCTCGAAGATGGCACACTTTATCCCACTGATTGACCTACCTTCTGCTCCTTGACTGGCAAATCTCTTCATCTAGCACATCTTCTGCTTGCATGGCTTGCCCCTCCATATCATTTCTAATCGTGGGGTTCAGTTCACCTCAAGATTCTGTAGAGCCCTTTGTAGACTCCTGGATGTGAAATTGCACTTTTCTTCAGCCTACCATCCCCAGTCTAATGGGCAAGTCGAGAGGATTAATCAAATCATGGAGAATTATCTTCGTCATTTCATCTCCATGTAGCATGATGACTGGGTACAGCTTCTTCCATGGGCCGACAACAACCACACGAGTCCACTGCTTCCACATCGTTCTTCATTATCTACGGCCAACATCCACGAATCTTCCTGTTTCGGCTACATTCCATTGGGGAATTTCTACAAATTTGGCATCAGACCCGGTCCTGCCATTCTGCTGGCAGTCAATAGCATGAAGCGAAAAGCGGATACAAGAAGAAGAGAGCCACCTCAGTTTCTTCCAGGTACCAAAGTCTGGCTGTCCTCAAGGAATATCCGTTGGAACGTTGCCTTCGTACAAATTTGCTCCTATGTTCCTTGGACCTTTTGCGATCCTGCATCAAATTAACGCTGTCTCCTATAAACTTCGGCTGCCTCCAACTCTCAAAATCCCCAACTCCTTTCATTTGTCCCTCCTGAAACCTGTGGTTCTGAACCACTACAGTAAGACTCCTAGTCCTGCAGTTGCTTCTAGTGATTCTTCCAATGTATTCGAAGTAAAGGAGATCCTGGACTACAAGAGGACTTTTTATTTAGTAGATTGGAAGGGGTTTGGTCCTGAGGAGAGGTCCTGGGAGCCAGAAGAGAACCCTAATGTCCCCACATTATGCTAGCTACGTGGATGTATTTAGCAAGAAGGAGGCAGAGGTCCTACCTCCTCATCGTCCATACGATTGCCCTATTGAGTTGCTCCCTGAAGCCTCACCCCCTCGTGGACGGGTCTATTCTGTTTTCTTGCCTGAAACCGAGACCATGTCCGAGTATGTCATGGAAAACCTGGAGAGTGGGTTCATTAGTGTCACAAGCTGTGAATATGTCGACCCACTAGGCCGCACAGCCGTAGCGGAGTAGCAGCTGGCCAAACAACAGTGTACCAAGTCTATACAAAGTCCAAGCACAAGGGTACCTCTAAGAGTCCAGACAGTAGCAAGGCTTAGGCGCAGATGGTACTTTGATGGCAGGTGATGCAAAACGTGTCAGGAAGTACCAGGCGTGGCAGATGACAACAGACGTGATGTATGACAGCAGGCGTAGCAGAAAGTACAACACGACTCCAACACTAGAGAGGGCACAGGATCAAATACAGCATGGGATACAGGTATCAGGGCACGGGAACACTGGGAGCAGCACTCAAAAGATCATGGCCGCTGCCGTCGGGGGGGTGAGTAGGATCGACGGTCTGCAGCCGTGGACATTACAGTATTTACGCCCCCTCTTCTTGGGACCAAAGTGAGAGAGGAATTTCTTAATGAGGGTAGGGACATTAGGGTTCTCTTCTGGCTCCCAGGACCTCTCCTCAGGACCAAACCCCTTCCAATTCCCCTATATTGAGAGTTAGTGTGGCAGCTGCAGAACATGTTTGGCCCGGTTCTTTGAACACCATATGGAAAGTCTCTAGAAATAGTGCCAAATCCAAGAATTCTGGACACTCTCGTTCCAAGATGGGGTTCGCCCATGCCAGGGCTTTGCCAGAGGGGAGGGCGATAATAAAAGCAACATTGGCCTTATCAGAGGGGAAGAGATGATCACGTAACTTGAAGTGGATCGTACACTGATTGATGAAGCCTCTTCAGGTCTTAGCATCTTATCATAGTGAGGAGGTAGAGGCAACAAAATTATAGACTAAGGACAGGCAGGAGGGATAGCAAGTGCTGGAGTAACGGAAGGAGCCAGAGGAGACACAGAAGGAAGATCCAAACACGTAATAATGGAGTTTACAGCCCGTAGGATATGATCCTGCCGTGCCCGGAGGTCATGCATGTCCGCTTGCATTAACACGACTGCTGTTTTGGGTAAACCAGCGGGATCCATGGCCTGAGAGTACTGTCCCAACTGTGGGGTATGTGGACCCACTGGGCCGTAGCGGAGTAGCAGCTGACCAAATAAGAGCCAAGATAGTCTTCAGGACAAGAGTACCTGGATAGAAGACTTGGCAGATACTTGACTTGGCAGACGCTTGACTTGGCAGACGCTTGACTGACCCTTGACACAGAAATAGCGTAGATGTCTGGGCCCATGGGCACAGATGGTGAACTCAAGGACTAAGAAATTACCCTGATAGCTGACGGGCAATAGACATTCGAAAAAGAACAAATCTACTGGAGCACACAAAGCACCCAGCTTTCCCAGCTATCAAATAAATGTATGAAAATAGGCTAAGATATAACTTTTTATTAGTCGAGATAAAAGGATTTCAATTGGGACAAACAACATATAGGTTTAAAAGTAACCAGTGTAGGCTAGCAGTAAATGGTAGGTAGAGGAGTGTTACATTTAAAGCATGAGGAGATTATACAGAATTATGCTCTTCCTCCCCTCTCCATAGACTTCTATGGGCAGGCTGTGAAGAGAAACACCCCCACTTCCTCTAATCTGTCTTCTCTGCTCTGTAACTAGGGATGATTTTCTTGACAGCAGGAGGTGGACAACAGATTACAGGAAGGGAGACACCTAGTGGCAATAAATTCACAAGAATTTGAATGGAGAAAACAAATACATTTTAACAGTAAGTAAATTACATAGTCATATATATCAGGTATACTATTAGATAAGCATAAGTTGTTTGAAAACTTAGTGTCCATTTTAACACATACTAAGGTTAATAGCTGGGTCTATGATACATGTCCTATACTGTGTCTGTATGATTGATTATAGGAGAACTAAATTTGGAGGCTCAATGACTAATTTGAGCTGCCCTATCCCAAAATATGATCTACTTTTGCCTAATCACAGACCAATATTGGGTCATAATTGTTTTATTAGGTGCCAGTGACCAGCCTCACAGAGTTATTGTGTTAGTTTCTCATTAAATGAGCAGGGAGCCAAGCTTCTTTTAGCCAACAAATTTGAATCTTGAAGGAGAATACGATGGACCAAACACTAAAACAATGAAAAAACAGTGAGTGAACAATGCATCACAGGGTCACCAGGGTTGATGGAAGGACTAAACACTACATCACTGTGTCACAAGGGTATGAATATTGCTCAACTGGGTGTCCATTGAATGTTTTTTGAACTGTTGACTCACATATAACTAAACACTTGACCACTAAGATACATGGTATGAAATACTGCACAACTGGATCACCAAGGCATCATTAAATCACAAGCAACTGAACACTGCATGACTAGACCACCATTGACTAGATATCATGAACCTGGATGTATTATTTGGTTAATATGGACTGAACACAAAATAAAACACTAGGTCACAAGAAACCACAGTATCTTTCACTGAATAACATAGGACTGCAATGTGCTCTTTTGTGTCCAATCATTGAGGACTTGATGAAGATGATACTACTTGATTACTAGGAATTCAGAAAAAAATATACTTCTGGCTCAAGAATATAATATATCAAACCTGTAGCACCACACAAAAAACAAACAATCTAGTGGGCCATATAGTGAGAGAGCTCTCTGCAATATCAACTGAACAGTTAGAGTTCTCACCCAGTTGCATTGACCTGGTGTCCGATTAATCTAAATGGAACTGGTTCAAATATTGTTAAAAATTGTGCTATCACTTATATTTAGGATAGTCCATGATAATGCTATATTCTCTTAACAGGCTATAAAAACAGAACATCTCCTCTATCAGCCAATATTAATATGCCAAAAATTGAGTCTGGGTTCACATTATGTGTTTCATTGCGCTTTTTTTGTTGCGTTTTCAAACACTGCAAAAAAAAATGCATCTTAAAAAATGCATGCGTTTTTAAAATACCCGCATGTTTTCAGAAATCTTTTCATCTGTAAGCCTATGACCAATAAATTAAAAACAAGATTACAACTGAAATGCTTTGCAATAAAAGCACATGTATTTAAAAAAAAAATGCCTTTTTAGGATGCTTATTTTTTGGCAGCATTTCAAATGCAACAAAAATACACAATGTGAACCCAGCCTCCAACTTCCTTAACAAGACATATCTTTTCTTTTCTTAATTTAAAGTTTATTAGGAACAATTGTAATCTAGGCATTAAAAAATATATTTTTAACAATACTGTATAATTAATTGTTTCAACAATGATTGGACAAGAGAACTGAGGGTATCAACAAATTATTTATATTTCTTCCACAGCAATTTGCAAAAGTTTTTGATGGAATTTTTTCTGATAATCAACAGTCCTCTATATATTCAAAAAAGCATCATCAGTTCATGATTCCCTTTACACAGTCATAGAGTAAGGCCTCATGCACACGACCGTATTTTTTCCAACCCGTAAATACTGGCGTAAATACGGGTCCGGTGTCACACGTATTCGACCCGTTTTGCACCACTATTTACGGGCCCGTGCCTGTAAATACGGGCCCGGTGTCACCCGTATTCCACCCGTATTTACGGGCACGTTTTTGGCTGCAAAATTACACTGTTCTAATCGGCAGCCCTTCTTTCTATGAGTGCAGGATAGAGAGAAGGGACAGCCCTTTCTGTAATAAAAGTTAAAGAAATTCATACTTACCCGGCCGTTGTCTTGGTGACACGTCCCCCTCTTCACATCCAGCCCGACATCCCTGGATGACGCGGCAGTCCATGTGACCGCTGCAGCCTGTGATTGGCCTGTGATTGGCTGCAGCGGTCACATGGGTTGATGTCGAGAGGGACGCGTCACCAAGGCAACGGCCGGAGACCAGACTGGAGGAAGCAGGAAGTTCTCGGTAAGTATGAAAGTCTTTTTTTTACAGGTTGCTCTATATTCTAATCGGAATTCACTGTCCAGGGTGCTGAAAGAGTTACTGCCGATCAGTAAACTCTTTCAGCACTCTGGACAGTGACTATTTACCGACGTCGCCTAGCAACGCTCCCGTAATGACGGGTGCACACACATAGCCACCCGTCATTACGGGAGCTCCATAGACTTCTAGGGGCTGCCCGTGCCGTTATTACGGCCTGAAATAGGACATGTTCTATCTTTTTCAATGGCACGGGCACCTTCCCGTAAGAAAACGGGAAGATACACGTGGCCAATAGAAGTCTATGAGCCCGTTATTACGGGTCGTAATTACGACCCGTAATAACGGGTGTTTTTACGGTCGTGTGCATGAGGTCTAAGGCTATGTTCACACGGAGTATATTGCAGGAGGAATATCTGCCTCAAAATTTGGAAGTTTAAGGCAGATTTTCCTCTCCCTGCACGCCGATTTTCGTGGCGATTTTCGAGCCGTTTTTCGCCCGCGGCCATTGAGCGCCGCGGGCATAAAACACCGCGAAATACGCTTTCTCTGCCTCCCATTGAAGTCAATGGGAGGTCAGAAGCATAAACGCCCGAAGATAGGGCATGTCGCTTCTTTTTCCCACGAGGCAGTTTTACTGCTCGCGGGAAAAAGGCGCCGACGTCTCCCATTGAAATCAATTGGAGGCATTTTAGGGCCGTTTTTGCCGAGTTTTGCTACGCGGTTTCCGCGTCAAAAAACTCTGCAAAATACTCCGTGTGAACATAGCCTTAAAGGGGCTGCATCATCAGAAACAACCCCTTTTCATATTGCAGCCGCTACGGTAATAAGTTATCACTGCGGTTTGAGCTACCAGCACCCCTCCAGTAAATAGTTGTTTTTTCCAAATGAATGGCTATCCATCTAACATGGTGACTCGCAGTTCGGGCTGATAGAAGAATGTCCTGAATGGGGGAATCCCTTTCTATGTCATCCATATGCTGTAATAGAGCATAAAGAAAGGGCATATAAGGCCTCATGCACACGACCGTATTTTTTCCCACCCGTAAATACTGGCGTAAATACGGGTCCGGTGTCACACGTATTCGACCCGTAATGCACCAGTATTTACGGGCCCGTGCCTGTAAATACGGGCCCGGTGTCACCCGTATTTACGGGCACGTTTTTGGCTGCAAAATGACACTGCAGTAATCGGCAGCCCCTTCTCTCTATCAGTGCAGGATAGAGAGAAGGGACAGCCCTTTCTGTAATAAAAGTTAAAGAAATTCATACTTACCCGGCCGTTGTCTTGGTGACGCGTCCCTCTCTTCACATCCAGCCCGACCTCCCTGGATGACGCGGCAGTCCATGTGACCGCTGCAGCCTGTGATTGGCCTGTGATTGGCTGCAGCGGTCACATGGGCTGAAACGTCATCCAGGGAAGTCGGGCCGGATGTTGAGAGGGACGCGTACCCAAGGCAACGGCCGCGAGACTGGACTGGAGGAAGAAGCAGGGAGTTCTCGGTAAGTATGAACGTCTTTTTTTTTTACAGGTTGCTCTATATTCTGATCGGAATTCACTGTCCAGCGTGCTGAAAGAGTTACTGCCGATCAGTTAACTCTTTCAGCACTCTGGACAGTGACTATTTACCGACGTCGCCTAGCAACGCTCCCGTAATGACGGGTGCACACACGTAGTCACCCGTTATTACGGGAGCCCCATAGACTTCTACGGGCTGTACGTGCCGTTATTACGGCCTGAAATAGGACATGTTCTATCTTTTTCAACGGCACAGGCACCTTCCCGTAAGAAAACGGGAAGGTACCCGTGGCCAATAGAAGTCTATGAGCCCGTTATTACGGGTCGTAATTACGACCCGTAATAACGGGTGTTTTTACGGTCGTGTGCATGAGGCCTAAGGCCACAATTTTTAACTCTACTTCCTCCTGAAATATTAGCTATTAACTGTTCTCTGTGCCTTAAATGCACCCATCCATAATTTATTTTAAAAGACTCCAGGTATTTATATTACCATTAACTTCATTCTTTCGGGTCGGAACGTTTACGCCCATACCAGATATGTACATTTTTCACTACAATTTACTAGCTTTGCACAATAAAAGCATTTTTTGTTCCAAAACTATATTTTTTCATGGACGTTGCCTAAAAAGGTTCTGTTATAGTTTAGTAATGCCCAATCTCCACGTTAATCTAATAGGTGCTGTCACACTTATAATACTAGTGAAAATGGTGTCCCAAAACGTTTATTATTATAAAAGTGATGAGATTTTTTCTAACTATGCAAATGAGGCTATACTGGACAAGTGGGAGTCAACACCATCGATTCTCCTGAGGTGGAGCTACCTCACAACCTATGACGCTGTATCGCTGTCCAATCAGCATTGGGGGGATCACTTAAAACAGCAATATCTCGGACTGTGAACCACCTAGTGGGCTACCACAGCGGTTCTGGTGGCATATTAAAATCCCATCTTTCATATAGCACCAGGATCGCAGTTCTAGCTGTGAAACAACCAGCGATATCACCAGTTGAAAACAGTCGGGAATGGAAGCTGTATATTATATGATCACGCAGTATTGCTCGGCTGGGAAGTGGAGAACTGTATGACGCTGGTTGGACAGCGTCATACAGAAAACATTACGTGGCCCAGAGGGAAAAGAAAGAGTAACCTCGCATTTGGCACGTATAGCCAAATTAGCATATATAGAAAAATGCTCATAACTTTGTAAATAATAAATGTTTTTGAAAAAAGATTACACTATAGTTATCAGCATCATAGCACCTATTCGATTAGTTAGGAGATAGGGAATTAATAAACTAGTGACAGATCCTCTTTAATAATGAGGGCTTGTTTTTTGCAAGACAAGTTATATTTTTTAATAGTATAATTTTAGGGTACTTGTACCTCATTGATTAACTTTTATTCATTTCTTAGTGGGAAAAAGGGGAAATACAGACATTCCTAAATATTTTTGGGGAATTTAATTTCTGTCATTCAACGTGCGATAAGGGTTTATCGAAATGCAGTGATACCAAATATGTATATTTTATTATTATTACTATTTTTGCCCTATATGTGTAATTTTTAATGGGGAAACAATGTGTTTTTCTTTTGTTTTACTTTAACCCCTTAATGACCAGCCTATATTAAACCTTAACCCCTTCCCCCTGCTTGCATTCTGGGCCCTAATGACCAAGCCATTTTTTAAGTTTTTCCATCGTCACATTTGAAGAGCTATAACTTTTTTCGATTTTTGCATCTACATAGCTATATAAGGTCTTGCTTTTTGCGGGACAAGATGTACTTTTTAATAGCACCATTTTGGGGTACATATAATTTATTCATTAACTTTTATTAACGGGTTTTTACGATTGCAAAGATACCAAATTTGTATAGATTTTGTATGTTTTACTAATTACACAGTAAAAACACTTTTTTTTCAAAATTATTTGTTTTTGTGTCTCCATATTTGAAGAGCCATAACTTATTTATTGTTCCGTCGATGCAGTTGTATGAGGGCTTTTTTTTTGCGGGACGACTTGTGGTTTTTATTGGTACCATTTTAGATTAGATGCAACTTTTTGATCACTTTTTAGCAAATTTTTTTTAAGTCAGGATTAACAGAAAACAGCAATTTTTCCATTGTTTATTTCATTTTTTACAGCGTTCACCGTGCGGGTTAAATAATGTAACAGCTTTATAGTCGGGGTCGTTACGGATGCGGCGATACCAAATATGTGTAACTTTTTTGCTTCATTGTGGTTTTTTTTAATAGTAAAGAATTTTGTAAGGGGAAAAAGTGGGTTTTTCATTTCTTTTTTTCTCACATTTTTTTTTATCAACTTTATTAAACTTTTTTTTACTAGTCCCACTAGGGGACTTTAATATGCGATCATCCGATCACTTTTATAATACACTGCAATTCTTTTGTATTACAGTGTAATACTGCCTGTCCGTTTAAAATGGCAGGCATCTGCTAGGACATGCCTCTGTCATGACCTAGCAGGCATTTACTACAGGCAGACCTGGGGGCCTTTATTAGGCCCCCGGCTGCGATCGGAGACACAGACACTCGGCGATCTTATCGCCGGGTGTCAGTGGAATGAGAGGGCGCTCCCTCCCTCTTTCCAAAACAACTCAGATGCTGCACCCGCTATTGAGCATCGCATCTGAGGGGTTAAACGGGTGAGATCGATACTAATATCGATCTCACACGTTTGAGCAGGGATGCCCCCAGCCCTCAGCTACCTCTGGCAGCTGAGAGCAGGGAGATTTGACAGCTCCCTGCTCTGTTTACTTTATTCTGATGCAGTGCCGCGAAAAGGCTATTGCATCAGAATAAAGCTCGTTAGTGGCCGCCGTGAAAAGGCTTATCGGCGGTCATTAAGGGGTTAATGACCAAGCTATTTTTTAAGTTTTTCCATCGTTGTATTCCAAGAGCTATAACTTTTTTATTTTTGCATCGACATAGCTGTATACGGACTTGTTTTTTGCGGGGCAAGTTGTATTTTTTAATAGCACCATTTTGGGGTACATAGAATTTACTGATTAACTTTTATAAAGTTTTATTTAGGGTAATAGAAAAAAAACAGCAATTTTGCCACTCGTATGATACGAATAACATAATAACTTTATTCAGCGGGTTGTTACGATTGCGTCAATACCAAATTTATATAGTTTTCTTATTTTTTACTACTTTTACACAGTAAAAACACATTCTTTTCAAAATTATTTGTTTTTGTGTCTCCATATTTGAAGAGCCATAACTTTTTTATTTTTCCGCCGATGCAGCTGTATGAGGGCTTTTTTTTTGCGGGACGACTTTTAGTTTTCATCGGTACCCTTTGGAGTACATGCGACTTTTTATTCACTCTTTATCACATTTTTTTGAAGGCAGGATTCACAGAAAATAGAAATTCTGGTATTGTTTTTTATTTTATTTTTTAACACGTTCACCGAGCAGGTTAAATAACATAATAGCTTTATAGTTGGGTTCGTTACTGACACCATGCGATCGCATGCAGGGGGCCGATGGGCTGAGAAAGGGAGCCCCCTCCCTCCTCCGAAACCACTTAGATGCAGCGCTCGCTATTGAGGGCCACATCGAAGGGGTTAAATGGGCATATTTAGATCTGCCCGAGCGGTGCTGCTCCAAGCTCTCAGCTTCCGGAGGTAGCTGAAAGCATGGAGTTTTTCCTTTTCAAGGTGCCGCTTATTTATTCTGATGCAGCGCCGTGAAAAGGCGTATGTATCAGAATAAAGACCATTGGTTGCCACCATGAAAAGGCGTATTGGCGGTCACTTACGGGTTAAACCTTTATTTATTTATTTTTATCAACTTTATTTAATACGTTTTTTTTTTGTCCAACTATGGGACTTAAAGAATTAGTAATACATAGTAATACTTCTATAAATTACAAAGAATGGTATGATAAGTGTACATTTAGAATTTGTTATATATATATATATATATATATATATATATATAGTCACTGCCTGTATAAACGTTTAAAATTGAATTTTATTACATATTAGCTAAAAATGTGGGCACTAAAGCACAGGCCGGACGGACCCTGCCACAGTGGAGGGTAGGCCAGACATGACAGGGATAGGAGGGAGGATCGGGTCACAGCGTAAAGGGGAGGGTTAGTAGAGGGGGTGGGTCCAGGAGAAGGGAGGGATCCGGTGGGGGTTATTAGGACGTGTGCTTATTTCCCGGTCTTTTGGACAGGAGCACCGCACTGTAAAGACAACCCCACACTCCGTAAGGACATCTCCCATCCGGCAGCCATCTTACCTGTGGGGGACATCATGTCGGCGCAGCTGTTCATAGAACAGATGCGAGATGCGGCTGCTGCAGTAGACCCCGCTTGGTTGGAGGAGCAAGCAGCAGCGGTGGCCAATGCTCCGGGTCCATCAGCTGTCTATCACCCACGCCGGGCCCAGCGTTCACGTCCTCAAGAAAGGCTGAGCCCTGACGTGGCTCCACAAATTCGGCACCGCAGAGGGAGCCCTATGAGGGACCCTCCGGCTCGGGCTTCTGGCAGCTCTGCTACTGCAGCCGGTGCCAGGGTCGGGAGGAATCCCGCTTCGCGGCAGAGTCCAGCAGAGGTGGAGGGGTTGAGGCCTCTACTTCCGGTCACCCCTCCACTCTCCAGTTCCACGCCAGGTTCCATGGTCCGGACGGCCACCCCTGGTGATGTGCCGGCTGGGGGTGGAGACCCACGGAGATCCGGAAGAAGCAAGGGACCTGCATTGGGCCGCAGAACTAGGTAGTCCGTGTCGCTGGTGAATTCCGGGCGGTGAGCTGCCGGCCCTCCTGTGCTGGTCGACTGCCAGAGAGGGAGCTTGGGAGCCCGCCCCTCCCCCACCTCGGTTCCGGCCGTTGAGCACGCATGTGCGTGCTGCCATGGATCGGGGACCAGATCTGCAGAAGACCTTGAGGATGGGGAGCTTCGTGGACAGGATGTTCCAGCTGATGGGTCCACAGCGCCTGTGCAGCTCGGTGAGTAGTTTTTACCGTCTTTACCTTTTCCTGCTATACTTATGTCTCCTGTCTCTGGGGAGGCTTCCAGGGTTGGGGGTCCTGGGGAAAGTGTACGTGATGTGGGGTCTGGGTTTTTCAATTTTGGGGAGGGGGTGATAGTCTACGAGATCTGGTCGGTTGCGTAAAGGAATTGTTAGGGCCCGCTCGACGGGACGGGGGTCACCGCGCCTCCTACTCGGTCTCCTTTGGCGGTGTGGGTGGGGACGTCTAGGGCGGATGGTGGGGTGGGGTTTACTGCCCCGGCGGCGGTCGCTGGGAGTGTAGGAGGGAATACGGAATCAGTGGCGGTGTCAGTTCAGACCGACTCGGCGACGACGGTTGATAGTGTTCGGTTAGATGATAAAGCCAGGGGGGAGGTTTATGTGTGTTTTAAAGGACCTTTGGGGGCACACTTAAAGCAGGAAGTTCGGGAAAAAATTTGGAAGGATGAGTACGTGGAAATCTTTTCATTATTGCCCCTTGAAAAATGTAATCTGGAGAAGGGGAAGCGGGATGAGAGTAAGAAGGAGGAGGAAGAGGAAAAGCGTCGTTATCTCCTTATCCCTAAGACGTTTGTTAACTGGTTGCAAGCGTTTGCCATTTTAGCCAGTGTTATTGGTGAAAAGGCGCCGGAACATTGTTTCACCCTTTTTTGCTATATGGATGCCATCGGGGAGGCCCATAGGGTCTACGGGGGGGTAGCTTGGCTACGTTATGATGAGCAATTTAGACAACGGAAGGCGGTTCGTCCCAATATTAGATGGGATCACAAGGATATTGCCCTCTGGTTACGAGTTACGGCTCCTCTCCCGGGAGCGGGGGGGAAGCGGGCCAGGCTGGTCAATCCAGCTCAGGGGGCAACGCAAAGCTCGGGCTGTGCTGGCAATACAATGAGGGGCAGTGTAAATTCGGTGCAGGTTGCAAGTTCAACCACCTTTCCCGGGAGCGGGTGGGAAGCGGGCCAGGCTGGTCAATCCAGCTCAGGGGGCAACGCAAAGCTCGGGCTGTGCTGGCAATACAATGAGGGGCAGTGTAAATTCGGTGCAGGTTGCAAGTTCAAGCACCTTTGCTCTCAATGCAATGGGGCATCACACGGGGCATCTAAATGCTTGCGCAAGGGGAAACGAGGTGGGGGAGGGGGTTTTAACGCCAGTCATGGGGGTGAGGCCGGTGAAGCTTGAAAGGATGGTCAGGTTTCTAAATAGTTATCCGGACAGGGCCAACGCGCAGTTGTTGTTTGACAGTTTTAACGTGGGTTTTTGTGTCCCCTCCTCACAGGGTCCCCTTTTCAATAAAAAATCTGAAATCAGCTTACCAGCATCCTGACGTGGTTAGGGTAAATTTGGCTAAGGAGGTGGAAGTGGGGCACATGGCGGGGCCATTCAGTTCTCTCCCCATCCCTGGTTTGGTCGTCTCCCCGCTGGGGGTTGTCCCGAAGAAGGAGGCGAACAAATACCGTTTAATTCATCATTTGTCTTATCCAAAGGGCTTGTCGGTTAATGACGGGATAGATCGTGATCTTTGCTCGGTCGTGTATACGTCATTTGACGCAGCGGTAAAGTGGGTGCATTTCCATGGCAGGGGGGCGTAAATGGCCAAGACTGATGTCGAGGCGGCTTTCCGGCTGTTGCTGGTGCATGCGGATAGTCAGTGTTTACTGGGTTGTTTTTGGGGGGGCGGTTTTTATGTGGATCGGTGCCTCCCCATGGTTTGTTCCATTTCTTGTGCGTACTTTGAGGTGTTTAGCTAATTTTTAGAATGGGTGGTCAAATCGGTGGCGGGGGTGGATTCGATCATTCATTATTTAGACGATTTCTTGTGCGTAGGGCCGGGACAATCCAAGGTGTGTGCTAATTTGTTGCAAGTGGTGCACAGAGTGGCGTGCGATTTTGGGGTGCCATTGGCTCCAGATAAGACGGTGGGGCCTGCGACTACCATTGAGTTTTTAGGCATTACAATTGACTCGGTGGTAATGGAATGCAGGCTGCCGGTTGACAAGTTATTGGCGTTGCGATTAGAAGTTGCTCGGGCGTGTCGTCTTACAAAAATTACTTTGAAGGAACTGCAGTCCCTTCTGGGGAAATTGAACTTTGCTTGTCGCATTATGCCGATGGGCAGGGTTTTTGTCGTCGGCTGGCGGCGGCTACGGCTGGTGTGCGTGAGCCGCATAATTTTATACGTCTGGCGGCTGAGCTTAAGGCGAATTTGAGTGTTTGGGGGGATTTTCTGGAACACTATAATGGCCGTTCCTATTTGATGAGTTCTGTGGTAGAGAACGTGGATGTGGTTTGTTCACGGATGCATCGGGGGCATTGGGTATCGGGGCTTTTTGTCATGGGCAGTGGTGTGCCGGGTCTTGGCCAGTTAGATGGGTGGAATCGGGACTCACGAGGAATTTGGCCCTGCTCGAGCTGTTTCCCATCGTGGTAGCAGTTACCATTTGGGGGGGGACAGGCTCAGGGACAAGAAAGTGAGGTTCCACTGTGATAATTTGGGGGTGGTCTTGGCGATCAACAATATTACGGCCTCTTCTCCTCCGGTGGTGCGCCTGTTACGTCATCTGGTGTTGGTTTGTTTGGAATTGAATGCTTGGGTTGTGGCAGTGCATGTGCCGGGGATTGATAATTCTATTGCTGACGCTCTCTCTCGTTTTCAGTGGGATCGGTTCCGGTCCTTGGTGCCAGATGCGGAGGAAGTGGGTATCGCCTGTCCGGGCCATCTGTGGGAGTTGGTGTTCGAGCGGCGGGAGAGTTGATTAGGCGTTCAGTGGCGGACAGCATGTGGACAGCATACATGGTTAATTGGAGGTATTGGGAGGAGTGGTTGGAATCTTTGGGTGATGTCGGGTCAGACAAGGGCAGGTTAGTGGCTTTGCTTTTCCAGTTAGGTCATGCGGCGGAATTGCAATGGTCAGTTGCTCGGGTCAATCGCCTGATGGCAGCTCTCGCTTTTGGGTTTAAATTGCGGGGTTGGAAGGACGTGACTAAGGAGTTTTTGGTGCGGCAGGCGCTGAGAGGTTTTCGCAAAGGGTCCAGAACACGAGACACTAGGCGTCCGATTTCGTTTCATATGTTAGTACAATTGGGGGGGGTGGGTCGGTTTAGTTTGCAGTTCTGCTCATGAGTCTTGTCTATTTAGCCTCGCTTTCTCGCTGGCGTTGTTTGGGGCACTTCGGATTGGGGAACTTGTTTCACCCAGCTCACGGCGCCCTGGGGGGCTTTTGCGGGAGGACAGGATTGAGTTTAGACTTCGTTGTTCTAAGACGGATCAGTTTGACAGGGGTTGGCGGGTGGTCCTTTTTGCGGTCCCAGGGAGTGCGGTCTGTTCGGTGCGGTGTTTACGGGTTTTTGGTGAGTCTGCGGAGGATCAACGGGCGCCCCTGTTATGTCACAGGGATGGTTCCTTTTTGTCAAAATTCCAGTTCAATGCCGTCTTTAAAAAATGTTTAGTGGTTGGGGGTTTTGACACAAAAGATTTTTCATCTCACTCGTTTTGGATCGGGGCGGCGATGGAAGCAAGCAGGTGGGGCCTTGGTCGCTGGGAATCGGTGCGGTTCCGCTCGTACATACGTCCTCACCTGTTGTCGACTATTGAGGAGGTATAATGCTGTTATCTTGAAGTATGGTTGTCAGAGTCTGTTTGTGTGTGCGTGTGTTCCTAACCACTGGTTTGTTTGTTGTCTTATTCTAGGTAACAGACCTGGCCTCACTTGGATCCTGGGGCATTCTTATGTTTATTGGGGTGCCCGCAGGGCTGATGTTAGGCCAAATGGCAGGCAGCTGGGGGTTCCATGGGACACCGTGGCTATACATTGGCTCGGTTTCCGTGGGATGCCATGGTGTCGGGTATTACAGGAGTTCCACATTTATGCGGAATTGGACCGCACTCCAGACGTCCTTGTTCTCCATGTTGGGGGCAACGATCTTTGGGTCCGCCCGTTCCGTGAGTTGGTTTGGGACATAAAACACGATCTGTTGCACCTGTGGTCATTGTACCCGAACTTGATCATGGTGTGGTCGGATATTGTGACTAGGAAGTCATGGCTTAGGGTGTTATCCTTTGGGAGAGATGGCAGTTACCTTACGGCATCTGCCAGGAATATTGGTGCCTCTGAGCCGGGTTTTTACGGCTGGGGGTAAAATGGTGGAGCAGATAGCCGGTAACATAAAAAAGTGTAATGATAGCTCCAAGGACTTCTCCTAGTCTATGTGCCAATGTTTGTTTGTCAGTGGTGTCTGACGTGTTTGGGTTATAATTTATTGTTCGTGTATTATTGATTTATTATTGTTTTGTTAATAAATAATATGAATATTATTTATTTATGGTTAATTGAGTTAACTAACTTTTTCCCTTTATTTCTTAATAAAATGGCTGCTGGGGCCACTTTATCCAAACCCTCGGTGTTGAGTCTTCTTGAGAGAAAGGTGTTGGTTATGAATGGAAAACAGATATATAGGTAAGTATAATTTGCATACACATACATCACTCGACTTACCCCAAGTCATGCCAAATAAGATCTGAACACAGGCGTTGGCAGCACAGATCATAAGTCTTTAAATAGTGTCTACAGCATATTGGCTCAGTATTGGTACTTATGGTCTGGTTTCCACTAAAATGCAAACTTTCCTCACGTTTCTGCAACCCTGTAACTTCAGGGGAGCGTCCTCAGGGGTATAGTTGACTAGCAAGTTATAAATGCCGGTCAGCTCATATTATGCTGTGTTTGTTTGCCGGTGTGTACTGGACACTGATGACTGGACCTAAAAATCCACCGAAAATGTGTTTTATACCAGATCCTTTATCAATTGTATGAGTAAAGGGGTTGTTTATATCATTACATGTGCATGTGAGATGCAATATGTGGGAAAGACAAAAAGAGAGTTTAGACAGAGAATTAGGGACCATGTATGTGATACCAATAGAAAGAAAGATACATCTGTCTCTAGACATGTTGGGAATGCCATGCAGGGGACCAGTGGTGTAACTACCGCCGTAGCAGCTGTAGCGACTGCTACGGGGCCCGCGGCATGAGGGGGCCCGTGTCGCCCGCCGGCACGGGCCCCCACCATGGCCGGAGGCTCCGCTAGCAGCCGCTTTGGCTGCTACAGCGGGATGCTACTGAACACTACGGCAGAGCAGGGAGATATCTCCCCGCTCTGCCATTAAACAAAAGACATGTATCCCCTATCCACAAGATAGGGGATACATGTGTGATCGTTGGCAGTGATAGGGAGAACGGGGGACTGAAAGTCCCCTGAAGTTCCCCATCACAAACCTCGAACTTCCGGGGTCTGTGTCGGCAGCTCCGTAGAAATGAATGGAGCGTCGGTCGCGCTTGTGCGCATGCGTGACCAGCGCTCCTTTAATTTTTACTGAGATGCGCAGACGCCGGAAGTCAGAGGTTAGTCATGGAGAACTTGGGGGGACCCTTCAGTCCCCCGTTCTCCCTATCGCTGCCAGCGATCACACATGTATCCCCTATCCTGTGGATAGGGGATACATGTCTTTTGTAGGACACACTGTAGGTCACATTTTTTTGGGAGGGGGGGAGGTACGGCGTTCCCTACAGGGGGGGCTGTATGGCGTTCCCTACAGGGGGAGCTGTATGGCGTTCCCTACAGGGGGGGCTGTATGGCGCTCCCTACAGGGGAGCTGTATGGTGTTCTCTACAGGGGGGGCTGTATGGCATTCTCTACAGGGGGGGCTGTTTGGCGCTAGCGCCATACAGCCCCCTCTGTAGATAACGCCATACAGCCCCCCCTGTAGAGAATGCCATACAGCCCCCCTGTAGATAACGCCATACAGCCCCTCTGTAGATAACGCCATACAGCCCCCTCTGTAGATAACGCCATACAGCCCCCTGTAGATAACGCCATACAGCCCCCCTGTAGATAACGCCATACAGCCCCCTCTGTAGATAATGCCATACAGCCCCCTGTAGATAACGCCATACAACCCCCTCTGTAGATAACGCCATACAGACCCCCTGTAGATAACGCCATACAGCCCCCTCTGTAGATAGCGCCATACATCCCCCTGTAGAGAATGCCATACAGCCCCTCTGTAGATAACGCCATACAGCCCCCACTGTAGGGAACGCCATACAGAGTCCCCCCTGTAGATAACGCCATACAGAGTCCCCCCTGTAGATAACGCCATAAAGCCCACTCTGTAGATAACACCATACAGTCCCCCCTGTAGAGAACGCCATACAGCCCCCCTGTAGATAACGCCATACAGCCCCCTCTGTAGATAGCGCCATACAGCCAACCCCTGTAGGGAACGCCATACAGCCCCCCCTGTAGGGAACGCCATACAGCCCCCTGTAGATAACGCCATACAGCCCCCTCTGTAGATAGCGCCATACATCCCCCTGTAGAGAACGCCATACAAAGATATCTACAAAGGGGGCTGTATGGCGTTATCTACAGGGGGGCTGTATGGCGTTCTCTACAGAGGGGGCTGTATGGCGTTATCTACAGGGGGCTGTATGGCGCTATCTACAGATGGGGCTGTATGGCGCCATCTACAGAGGGGGCTGTATGGCGCCATCTACAGAGGGGGCTGTATGGCGTTATCTACAAGGGGGGGCTGTAAAAAAGGCACTATCTACAAGGGGGTGTTGTGTGACACCCAGGGGAGGGGGGGCCCCAGTCAAAAGTTTGCTATGGGGCCCAGTCTTTCTTAGTTACGCCCCTGCAGGGGACCCGATGGTCCTGAAATTTCAGGGGATGGAACATACTAAACCATCTGCTAGAGGGGAGATTGGGACAGGAAGATTCTGCAGAAAGAGGCTCAGGATTTTTAGGATGCAAACCATCAGACTGCTGGGCCTTAATGAACAAATATCCTATCTCCCCTTCCTCTGAGTATTGCTAGCATACCTCCCAACTTTTGAATTCGGAAAAGATAGATAACGCCATACAGCCCCCTCTGTAGATAGCGCCATACATCCCCCTGTAGAGAACGCCATACAGCCCCCCTGTAGATAACGCCATACAGCCCCCACTGTAGGGAACGCCATACAGAGTCCCCCTGTAGATAACGCCATACAGCCCCCTCTGTAGATATCTACAAAGGGGGCTGTATGGCGTTATCTACAGGGGGGCTGTATGGCGTTCCCTACAGGGGGGGCTGTATGGCGTTCCCTACAGGGGGGGCTGTATGGCGTTCCCTACAGGGGGGGGGCTGTATGGCATTCTCTACAGGGGGGGCTGTATGGCATTCTCTACAGGGGGGCTCTATGGCGCTCACTACAGGGGGGGCTGTATGGAGTTAGCGCCATACAGCCCCCTCTGTAGATAACGCCATACAGCCCCCCCTGTAGAGAACGCCATACAGCCCCCCTGTAGATAACGCCATACAGCCCCCTCTGTAGATAGCGCCATACAGCCCCCCCCCTGTAGGGAACGCCATACAGCCCCCCCTGTAGAGAATGCCATATAGCCCCCCTGTAGAGAATGCCATACCCCCCCTGTAGGAAACGCCATACAGCCCCCCCTGTAGATAGTGCCTGACACAGCCCCACTGTGGATAGTGTCAGATACAGCCCCCCTGTACATAGCTCCACACACAGCCCCCCTGTAGATAGCGTCAGACACAGCCCCCTGTAGATAGCGTCAGACACAGCCCCCTGTAGATAGCGCCACACACAGCCCCCCTGTAGACAGCGCCACACAGAGCCCCCCTGTACATAGCGCCAGATACAGCCCCCCTGTACATAGCGCCAGATACAGCCCCCCTGTACATAGCGCCAGATACAGCCCCCCTGTAGATAGCGCCACACACAGCCCCCTGTAGCTAGCGCCACACACAGCACCCCTGTAGATAGCGCCAAACACAGCACCCCTGGTAGGTAATGCCACCCAGCCCCCTGTAGGTAATGCCACCTAGCCCCCTGTAGGTAATGCCGCCCAGCCCCCTGCAGGTAATGCCACACAGCCCCCTGCAGGTAATGCCACACAGCCCCTTGTAGGTTGCACACCCCCCCCCCCTTCCAGGAGAAGTCACTGACTTCAATGTCCATATATGGACAGTGTAGTCACTGACTTCTCCTGGAGAGGAATCCCCGGCCACAGGGTCGGAGATTCCACTTCAGAAGTGAGTGACGTCACTGTGTCCACATATGGACATTGTGGTCACTCACTTCTTCTGTAGCGGAATCCCCAGCCACAGGGTCGGGGATTCCGCTTCACAAGTGAGTGACGTCACTGTATCCATATATGGACAGTGTAGTCACTCACTTCTCGTGTAGCGGAATCGCCGGCCACAGGGTCGGGGATTCCGCTTCAGAAGTGAGTGACGTCGCTGTGTCCATATATGGACAGTGTAGTTACTCACTTCTCCTGTAGCGGAATCCCCAATCCCTGTCCGGGGATTGGGGATTCCGACTCCTACAGGGAGCAAAAAAGACCCTCCTCCTCCTCACATGCACTCTGCACTGTGAGGAGGAGGAGAGAGCGCGCGAGCAACGGAAGGCACGGCCGGTGATGGCCGTGTATTACCCGACCCCATAGACTTCTATGGGAGCCGGGCGGCCGGGTAAACGGCCGAAAATAGGGCATGTCCCATTTTTGGACGGCCTGTTTTCCCGGGCCGTCAAAAAATCGGTCGTGTGAATAGCCCCATCACTCACTGTCAGAAGAAGGCAGAAGTTTTGCATCGGCGTTCTCACTGGGATCGATGCCGGCCCGGGAGTGAACCAGTCCAGTCACCTGACCGGTGAGGTCAGGTGACAGGTCAGGTGACTGGTCTGGTCCACTCACGGGCCGGCATCGATCCCAGTGAGAGCACCGCTGCAAGACTCCTGCCTTCTGATCGCTGCTGCAGTCAGCAGCGATCAGCTGTTCTGATGCAGTGCCCAGCGGGACATTTACAGACTGCCCGGGACAGCCGTGAGAAACAGGGACTGTCCCGCCGGATCCGGGACGGTTGGGAGGTATGATTGCTAGTATTTGGTGGGTTCTTAATCTCATGTCCTCTCTTTCTCATATTCCTCTAATGACCAAGATATTTTATATGCATAAAACTCCTATTGCAATTCAAGTGAAGGGCTAGATGCTATTGTAAGTAAAGCATACTCCCTTAGTAATGAAAAGGGCAACTCCTGAATATATATTTAAACAAAAGAGAAAAAAAGGGAGCATACAGTAGAAGCCATATAGTAAAAATAACAACTTTATTAATCACATAAATACAGACACAACATTGTTTAAAAGGGTTACAAAAAAAGACAAAGAGACTCTATAATGTTCCAGTATGAACATGAAGGGCAGACTCCCTACAGCATATAGGGGAATGTATAGTACATTCAAGGAAATGAGTATGGGAGATGGACACCCCTTGAGGAAGCATACCGTGAAACGCGTGTTGGGGTTCATCGCATGCTCGCCAGACTCTCCTGTAAACACCAATATGGGTAAGGTTTTTTGAAGAAAGGGGAAAGGGGGGATTTATCTATCCTTGACTGATTGTTACTTGTTACAAGTACTTGATCGTAGTTCTTTAGATTACTGTGTCCCAAATATATGGAATTTACACATTACTATACGATGAACTAGTGTCTACTATATTTTTCTACCGCCCATCTCCCATACTCATTTCCTTGAATGTACTATACATTCCCCTATATGCTGTAGGGAGTCTGCCCTTTATGTTCATACTGGAACATTATAGAGTCTTTTTTTGTAACCCTTGTAAACAATGTTGTGTCTGTATTTATGTGATTAATAAAGTTGTTATTTTTACTATATGGCTTCTATGCTCCCTTTTTTTCTCTTTTGTTTAAATGACCAAGATATTTGTAGGTAGGGCGGCAATGGGTGAGGTAGGCTTATGTGTTTGTTGTCCCCAATGCTAATAGGTCATATACATAGTCTGTTGAACAGGAACACTATTGACCAGTGCTCTCTTCAATACTGGCTGCATTCATTGTATCACCTGGTGTATGACTGAATATGGCAGCATTTTGCGTCAATATCCATTTCTTAGTTTAAGATAAGTCCTCTGTCATCCTAAAATCAGGACCAGTATTATGGTGCACTTACTTTGCATTAAATATGCCTCTTTCAGGTGGTTGACAGGGGCTTCTTTATTTGGGCCGCCTGTAGCTCCCCTTGTAACCATCGATGCTGCATGTATAGTTTTCTCATTGGCCATGACGTTACTAAGGGGCCAAACCACTCGGCAGACGTCATCTTGACATAGCACATGGCTATTGGTTGAGGTTCCCTTTGACGCAACCATTGAGGGCGGGGCTAAGCCTTATTAGGCTCAAGGGTTTTTCCAGCGCGCGCTAGACCAGTCATCAGTATCCAGTACACGTCGTCAAACAAACACAGCATAATATGAGCTGACCAGCATTTATAACTTGCTAGGCAACTATACCCCTGAGGACACACGCCTGAAGTTACGGGATTGCAGAAACGCGTAGGGAAGTTTCGCATTTTAGTGGCAACCAGACCATAAATATATCTGCTATTGCCTTTACATAGTGTCGTGTGCATACCAATAATGAGCCAATATGCTCTAGACACTCTGTTTAACCCCTTCCCTCTTTGGCCACTTTTGACCTTCAGGACAGAGCCTCATTTTTCAAATCTGACATGTTTCACTTTATGTGGTAATAACTTCAGAATGCTTTTACCTATACAAGATATTCTGAGCTTGTTTTCTCATGACACATTGGACTTTATGTTACTTGCAAAATTTGCTCGATACATTCAGTATTTAATTGTGAAAAACACCAAAATTTCGCGAAAAATTGCAAAAATTTGCATTTTTCTAAATTTAAATGTATCTGCTTGTAAGACAGATAGTAATACCACACAAAATTGTTGCTAATTAACATCCCCCATATGTCTACTTTAGATTGGCATATTTTTTTTTAACATCCTTTTATTTTTCTAGGATATTACAAGGCTTAGAACTTTAGCAGCAATTTCTCAAATTTTCAAGAAAATTTGAAAAGGTTATTTTTACAGGGGCCAGTTCAGTTATGAAGTGGGTTTTAGGGCCTTATATATTAGAAACCCCCTATAAGTCACCCCATCTTAAAAGATTCACCCCTAAAAGTATTCAAAACAGCATTTAGAAAGTTTCTTAACCCTTTAGACGTTTCACAGGAATTATAGCAAACTGGAGGTGAAATTTTCAAATTTCATTTTTTTTTTTAAGAAATTCATTTTTAATCTTTTTTTTCATTGTAACACAGAAAGTTTTACCAGAGAAATGCAACTCCATATCTATTGCCCAGATTCTGCAGTTTATAGAAGTGTCCCACATGTGGTCCTAGTGTGCTAATGGAATGAAGCACAGGCCTCAGAATCAAAGGAGCACCTAGCAGATTTTCAGGCCTCCTTTTTATTAGAAAATATTTTAGGCACCATGTCAGGTTTGAAGGGCTCTTGCGGTGCCAAAACAGTGGAAATCCCCCAAAAGTGGGAAACTACACCCCTTGAGGAAATTATCTAGGGGTATAGTGAGCATTTTGACACAGCAGGTTTTTTTGCAGAAATTATTGGAAGTAGGCCGTGAAAATTAAAATCTACATTCTTTCACAGAAAATTTAGGTTTAGCAAATTTTTTCTAATTTCCACAAGGACTAAAAGGAGAAAAAGCACCACAACATTTGTAAAACAATTTTGTCCCGAGTAAAACAATACCCCACATGTGGTCATAAACGGCTGTTTGGACACACGGCGTGGCTTAGAAGGGAAAGAGCGCCTATTTGGCTTTTAGAGCTCAAATTTAGCAGAAATGGTTTGCGGAGGCCATGTTGCATTTGCAAAGCCCCTGAGGGACCAAAACAGTGAAAACGCCAAAAAAAAGTGACTGCATTTAGGAAACTACATCCCTTGAAGAATTCATCTAGTTGTGTAGTGAGCATTATGCGTTTCATAGATTTTATTAGAATTTGGCAGTGAAGATAAAAAAAAAATTTTTTTTCCAAAAAGACGTAGCTTTAGCTCCAAATTCTTCATTTTATCAACAAATAAAGAACCCCAGCATTTGTAAAGCAACTTCTCTGGAGCATGGAAATACCCCATTTGTGGTCATAAACAGCTGTTTGGGCACATGGCAAGGATCAGAATAGGAGTGTCATTTGGCTTTTGGAGTACAGGTTTTACTGGATTGGTTTCTCTTCACTATGTGGCTTTTGCAAAGCCCCTAATGTACCAGTACAGTGGAAACTCCCCAAAAGTGACTCCCTTCACTAAACTACACCCCTTGAAGAATTCATCTAGGGGTGTAGTGAGCATTTTGACCCCACAGGTGTTTCATACATTTTATTGGAATTGGAAGTGAAAATAAAAAAAAATCCTTTTTCTTCAATAAGTTTTAGCTCAAAATTTTTCATTTTCTTAACAAATAAATGAAAAAAATGGCCCCAACACTTGTAAAGCAATTTCTCACGAGTACGGCAATACCCCACGCGTGGTCATAAACTGCTGTTTGGGCACAGAGTAGGGCTCAGAAGGGAAGGAGCGCCATTTGCTTTTGGAGTACAGGTTTTGCTGGATTGGTTTCTGGCCGCTGTCGCATTTGCAAAGTCCCTGTGGGACCAAAACAGTGAATCCCCCAAGAAGTGACCCCATTTTGGAAACAACATCCCTCAAGGTATTCACCTAGGGGTGTAGTGAGCATATTAACCCCGCAGGTGTTTGCAACATCGAGTGCACACCAATTTCTGCCAGAGTGAAAATTTGATTTTTTTTCCATAGATATGCCAATATGTGGTGCCCAGCTTGTGCCACCATAACAAGACAGCTCTCTTATTATTATTCTGTGTTTCCCGGTTTTAGAAACACCCTACATGTGGCCCTAATCTTTTGCCTGGACATTCGACCAGGCTCTGGAATGAAAGAGTACCATGTAAAATTGAGCGACTTACACAGTATTGGTTCAGAATTGCAGAGGCTCCGATGTGAAATAATAACAGAAACCCCTGACAAGTGACCCCATTTTGGAAACTGCAACCCTCAAGGCATTTATTAAGGCGTGTAGTGAGCATTTTCACCCCACAGGTCTTTTCCATAAATGATTGCACTGCGGAAGGTGCAAAGTAAAAATGTAAATTTTTCCCTAGATATGCCATTTCAGTGGCAAATATGTCGTCCCCGTCTTGTGCCACTGGAGACACACACCCCAAAATTTGTTAAAAGGGTTCTCCAGAGTATGGTGATGCCATATATGTGGCAGTAAACTGCTGTTTGGGCACGCTGTAGGGTTCAGAAGGGAGGTAGCGCCATTTGGCTTTTGGAGCGTGGATTTTGCTTGGTAGTAGTTTTGTTTGGAGTCTTACTGGTGTTCCCGTTTATAATGTGGGGCATATGTAAGCTGGGCAGAGTACATCAGGGGCATAGTCAGGTGTTATAATAATAAGGTAAAAAAATGATCAAAATAATCCATAGATGTGTATGACGCTGTGAAAGAATCCTTTCTGCACAGGCCAGTATCGCACTGATAAATGTCCTTCCTTATCCCCCTTTTGGTCCACAATCCGCACATTTGCAGTTGTAGGAATTTTACTGGGAAGTGTTGTCCTGGTATAATACAGGCGCCCTCACTTCCAGCAGATATGTTTGGGCCCTCCCCTTCCTGGTTCCCTAATTTTAGTGCCTTGATAATTCGCCTCTTGAAACAGAAGAAATGTTCCCCTCAGGCTGCACAACTGGATATTTTTATTTCCTGACTTATTGGAGCCTTAACTCATTTTATTTTTTCATAGACTTAGTGGTATGAGGGCTATATTTTTGTGACTTTTTGATCACTTTTTATCCTTTTTTTTTTGGGGAGACAAGGTGACCAAAAAAAGCAGTTCTGGCACAGTTTTTTAGTTTTTTTTTTTTATATAGCGTTCACCACGCATAATAAATTACATGTTAACTTTATTCTGCGGGTCAGTCCGATTCCGGCGATACCTATTTTCTAGCACTTTTTTATGTTTTACAACTTTTTGCACAATAAAATTCCTTTTGTAAAGAGAATGGATTTTTTTCTGTCTCCAAGTTGTGAGAGCCATAACTTTATAATTTTTTCGTCGACGGAGCTGTATAAGGGTTTTTGGTTTTTTTTGCGAGACGAGTTATAGTTGTATAGGTACCATTTTTGGATACATGCGACTTTTTGATTACTTTTTATTTAAATTTTTGGGAGACAAAGTGACCAAAAAAACAGCAATTATGGCAGTTTTTTTTAGGGTTTTTTACGGCATTCACTGTGCGGGATAAATAACATAATATTTTTATAGTTCAGGTCGGTATGGTCGCAGCGATACCAAATATGTATGGCTTTATCATTTTTTTCAATAATAAATGAAGGGAAAAATGGCGATTCTGTTTTATTTTATTACTTGAAACTTTTATTGTATTTTTTTACAACTTTTATTTTAACTTTTTTTACACTTTACTTTAGTCCCACAAGGGGACTTGAAGCTGCAACTGTTTGTTTGATGTTCTAATACATTGCACTACCTATGTAGTGCAATGTATTAGAACTGTCAGTTGTTCACTGACAGCAGGCCGATCAGCCTCCGCCTCCGGTGGCATTTTCAGGCCGTTTTTGACAAGTTTTTTGGCACGGTTTCCGCGTCAAAAAACTCAGTGTGAACTTAGCCTAAAACTTCTATTGTAAAGGATCTGCCAGGCACAGCTTCGGGGTTAACGCCCATAGGTAATCAGTCGGCACCTGAGTCTATGTCTCTGAGACTGACTCCAGCTTCCACCACTCAGGCTGGCAGGCTTAGGAGTGGGAGAGCCTATCGCAGCCTGGCCAGACTTAGCTAGCTCCCGCCCTCGGTCTATTTATACCTGCCTTTCCTGTTCCTCCTTTGCTTGTGATTCTTCTCGTGTGGTTTCCTGGCCCAGCTACAGCTTCTGACTATTTGATCCTGCTCCATACTGACTTGGCTTACTGACTACTCTCCTGCTCTGCGTTTGGTACCTCGTACACTCCTGGTTTGACTCGGCTCGTTCTCCTCTCTTGTTGCTCACGGTGTTGCCGTGGGCAACTGCACCATTTCCCTTAGCTTTGTGTACCCTTGTCTGTTTGTCTCGTGCACTTACTGAGCGTAGGGACCGCCGCCCAGTTGTACCCCGTCGCCTAGGGCGGGTCGTTGCAAGTAGGCAGGGACAGAGTGGCGGGTAGATTAGGGCTCACTTGTTCGTTTCCCTACCCCTATCATTACATCTATATTGCATTGTATTATTGCCTATCAGTGTTTTCCTGACAGGCAATCCTATGGCAGGGTCCAATAGGCAAAAAAACGCACTGCGGCCTTTGTTAGGCCCCTGGCTGTTGTGACAACCCATCGGCTATATTCTCAAACTTCCTCCCTCTGTCTAACCATTTAGATGCCGGAGTTGCTATTGACAGCGGCATCTGAGGAGTTAATTGGCAGGGATCGGATTTCTCTCTGATCAGCGGGATGTTGGCTGCAGGAGCTGTGCCCGCATCATTAGCATGACATAATAGTATTGCAGTTCACAGGAATGACCCGCTCGTCGTGATGTATTATAAGTCATGGAGTGGGAAGGGGTTGAAGGGCCTGTCTGCTTTATACAATATCATTTTGTTAGATGGGTTCTCTGATGGTAAGCTCATCAAAGGTTGTCCTGCTACTGTGACACCCACTGATCAACTGTAATCTGCAGGACAACCAAGCATAAAGTGTTAAATTACCCTGCATGTCACCACAGAGGAAATAAAGCATTAAATAGTGAAATCAATAGGCTGCTCCTGTAATGCAAGAACATAAGAGGTCCTCCAGAACAAGAGAAGAAAGTTAAGGCTCCTGAACGGGAGACACCCCTTCTCCTCTATTATATCCATAACAGGATATTTATGTCTTTCGCTTAAATATCAGATTTTTGAAAATTTTGCACTTCTGGTACACCCGGCACATCAAACTGCCACCAAAAATCTGGTATATTCCCAGTTTACAGTCATAGCTACCTTCATGCCATTATGCAATACACTGTGATTTTTTTTAAAAGCATTTCACAAAAAGCTGACGCCAGCAAACCCTTAAATCACAAAAAAACACCCTCCTGTCCCTGTACATTTTGAGCTCATCCCCCTCTGCCGCCCCACACTGCTCTTCCACACAAGTAGATTACAGAGTCCTCAGGGGTATAGGGGCATTTGAGGACATGGTATTCTCAGCTAAACATGTAATGGGAGCTCTGATTATTGTTGTTTTTTTTAAGTGGTTCGATGTAAAATGTGGATGCGGACTGCAGACTCTCCCCTCTGACAGTGTCTATAGCAGCATACTTTGTCCCCATATCTTTTAACACTGTAGTGCACAGACTGACATGTATATTACTTCAATTATCCTACCATAGAGCCCATGCCAGGTTTTTAACCTGTATTTAGGCTTTCAGAAATGATATCAATAAAATATATGCACAACCTACAGCCTGGGTGCCACATGCAGCCTGCAATGCCTTTATGTACGGCACGCATACATTCTCTGTCTTGATGGTTTTAAAAGACACTGTTATGGGGGATACTGTGTGGCTGGTGCAATTTTTGCCATACTTTGTGCCTGGAACAGTTATTGCAGTACTGTGTGTCTGGCACTGTTATGTGGGGAAATTGTTGGGCTGTATGAATTCAATTTTAAAGGGAACCTGTCACCCCAGCAATACCTGGTGATAGTGGGTGAAAAATAATTTTTATGTAACCTATAATTGACTTCTAAGTAGGTATGTAGCTTCAGTATTCGTTTGTTTTTTTGTGTTCCCGCACTGTATGCTAACGAGAATAAAAGAGTCATATCTTAATTCGAAAAGAGTCATACCTTCATTCCTCAAGCCTTTCCGAGTTAATCCCGCCTCCTTACTTTTAATTGACAGCTCCTCGCCTCCCCCCAGTACACTTGAAATCCCGCGCTTGCGCATCCATGTCCCAATCTAATGCGTGTGCACAACGAGACGCCATAGTGGTGTATTTGCAGTAACTAAATTTGAGGCCCGGACAAAGCAGGGAAGGGTGTCGGGTGTCAGACGAGATTTTGATATTCTCGGGGTGCCAGTTTTTGGTCGTGGGCAGGCATAAGTAGAGGAACGAACGAGACTACCGGATTATTAGCATAAAAAGCGCAAAATGGTCGGAGGAGGAGTTTTGGAGAACAGATAACGGCAATGAACTTTTGACAGCAGCGGCCAGCGAGGGGTGAGTAAAGTTCAATAGGTGAAATGCTGGAGAAAGGTTCCCTTTAACCCCTTCCCGCTCCTGGACGTACTATTAGTTCATGGCAGCTGTATCGTTCGCGCTCCATGACCTAATAGTACGTCTCGGGAGTAACGGCCGTTTCGGCCGTCCTCCCGACACATACAGGAGCTGTGACAGCTGCTGTCTCGTACAGCAGCTGTCACAGCTCCTACAGCGGGGACCGATCGCTGTGTCCCCGCTGATTAACCACTTAAAAGCCGCGTTCTATAGAGATTGCGGCTTTTTAGGGGTTAAACTGCCATCGCCGGCCTGCTACACGACAGCGGCCGGCGATGGTGACTATGACAACCGGACACCAAACAATGGCGTCCGGCTATGCCATAGACGGAAGCCTAGTGGGTCCTGACGAAGTCAGGACCCACTATGCTTGCTGTCAGTGAGTAGCTGACAGTTCTAATACACTGCACTACGCATGTAGTGCAGTGTATTAGAATAGCGATCAGGGTCTGCTGCCCTCAAGTCCCCTAGTGGGACAAAGTAATACAGTAAAAAAAAAGTTTAAAAAAGATGTGTAAAAATAAAAAAATAAAAGTTTTAAAAGTATTAAAAGTAAAAATCCCCCCTTTTCCCTTATCAGTCATTTATTATTAATAAAAACATATAAACAAACAAATAAACTATACATAATTGGTATCACCGCGTCCGTAACGGCCTGACCTACAAAATTATTTCATTATTTATCCCGCACGGTGAACGCCGTAAAAGAAAATAATAATAAACCGTACCACAATCAAAATTGTTTGGTCACTTCACCTCCCAAAAAATGGAATAAAAAAAGATCAAAAAGTCGCATGTACCTAAAAATGGTACTGAACGAAACTACAGTTCGTTACGCAAAAAATAAGTCCTCGCACGGCTTTATTGATTGAAAAATAAAAAAATTCTGGCGCTTAGAATAAGGTAACACAAAAAGTGAATGATTTTTTACAAAACTTATTTTATTGTGCAAACG
This sequence comes from Rhinoderma darwinii, assembly GCF_050947455.1. Taxonomy (NCBI): domain Eukaryota; kingdom Metazoa; phylum Chordata; class Amphibia; order Anura; family Rhinodermatidae; genus Rhinoderma; species Rhinoderma darwinii. Next base: position 224,029,907 of record NC_134691.1, read on the forward strand.
CCATAAGACATAAAAAAAACCTATAAACATCTGGTATCGCCGTATTCGTATCGCCCCGCAGAATAAAGTGAATATGTCATTTATAGCTCACGGTGAATGCTGTAAATAAAATAGAATAAAAAAACAATAGTAGAATAACTGTTTTTTAGTCACCACGCCACCTAAAAATAGAATAAAAACTGATCAAAAAGTTTCATGCACCCCAAGAAAACTACAATGGATTCCTCAAGGGGTCTAGTTTCCAAATTGGGGTCACTTTTGGGGGGTTGCCAATGTTTTGGCACCACAAGACATCTTCAAACGGGACATGGTGCCTAATAAAAAGGAGGCCTCATAATCCGCTAGGTGCGCCTTTGCTTCTGAGGCCGGTGCTTCCGTCCATTACCGCACTAGGGCCACATGTCGGATATTCCTCAAAACTGCAGAATCTGGGCAATACGTATTAAGTTGCGTTTCTCTGATAAATCCTTTTGGGTTATAAAAAAAATGGTATAAAGAGGATTTTCTGACAAAAATAAAAATGTAAATTTCACCTCTACTTTGCTCTAAATTTCTGTGAAACACCTAAAGGGTTCATAAACTTTCTAAACGCTGTTGTGAATACTTTGAGGGGTCTAGTTTCTAAAATGGGGTGTTTGATAGGGGTTTCTAATATATGGGCCCCTCAAAGCAACTTCAGAACTGAACTGTAACCCAAAAAAATAAATCAATTAGGCAATACTTTGCTTCTTACATTATACTGATAATGAGCCGTGCTCATCCCGAGATGACCCCAGTTTTGACCATTTGTATAAACGGAGACCCCTATTAGACCGTTTCAGTACCCGGTTTTCCCAATCATACACCCCGAGAAGTGTATTTCTATTGATGAGTCCCTGGTACATTTTAAAGGGAGGGTTCAATTCCGCGAGTACCTGCCGGGTAAGAGGGCAAGGTATGGCGTGAAGATGTATAAGCTATGCGAGAGTGCATCAGGGTATACCTACAGGTTTAGGATATATGAAGGGAAGGCCACCCCCAAACCAGACTGCATCCTGGACTACAATAGGTACATGGGAGGGGGGGACTCGTCAGATCAAGCCCTACAGCGCCATGCGGTGTGGTATAAGAAGTTGGCCGGGCACATCATACAGATGGCATTGTACAATGCGTACGTGCTACATCGATGTACAGGCCAGAGGGGAACTTTCCTGGAATTTCAAGAGGTGGTTATCAAGAACCTAATCTTTAGGGACCAAGAAGAGGGAGCACCCAGTACTTCTGGAAGCGGGGCCACACACATCGTACCAGGGCAACACTTTCCAGGAGAAGTTCCTCAAACTGGCAAGAAGGGAAAAAGTCAAAAGAGGTGCAAAGTCTGTTATAAGAGGGCGATAAGGGATGACACAATATATCAATGTGACACGTGTCCCGAATAACCAGAGCTCTGTATGAAAGAGTGTTTTAAAATTTATCATATATCCCTTGGTTTATAATTTACCCCAATTTTACTTACCCTGATGCACTCCGCACAACTTATTCCCCCTCGTCTTTCCCCTCTGGGCTCTGCTGTGTGCCCAGGCAGCTGATAACAGCCACATGTAGGGTATTGCCATACCCGGGAGAACCCACATTACAGTTTATGGGGTGTAGGTCTCCGGTCAAAAAGCTCACTACACCTCTAGATGAATGCCTCAAGGGTGTAGTTTTTAAAACGGGGTCACTTCTTGGGGGTTTCAACTGTACTGGTACCTCAGGGGCTTCTGCATACATGACTTCGCACTAGAAAATCCCCAGTAGGCCAAATGGTGGTCCTTTCCTTCTGAGCCCTCCAATGGGCCCGAACGGCAGTTTATCACCGCAAATGGGGTATTGCGGCACTCAGAACAAATTGCGCAACAGAATGGGTTATTTTGTTTCTTGTGAAAATAAGAAATTTTCAGCCAAAACTACATATTATTTGAAAGAAATAATTTTGTTTTAAGTCCCAGCCCAATTCAAATAAGTTCTGTGAAAAAACTATGGGGTCAAAATGGTCACAACACCAATAAATGAATTCCTTGAGGGGTGTAGTTTCCAAAATGGGGTCACTTCTGGTGGGTTTCTATTGCTTTGATACCTCTGAGGCTCTGCAAATGCGACAAAGCACCCGCAAACCAATCCAGCAAAATCTGGACTCCAACAAACACATAGCGCTCCTTTCCTTCTGAGCCCTCCCATGGGCGCAAACGGCAGTTTATCACCACAAATGGGGTATTGTCGCACTAAGGACAAATTGGGCAACAAAATGGGGTATTTTGTTCCCTGTGAAAATAAGAAATTATTATCACAAATGACATTTTATTGGAAAAAATGAGATTTTTTTCATTTCACAGCCCAATTCAAATACGTGCTGTGAAAAAACTGTGCGGTCAAAATGGTAACAACAACCATAAATGAATTCCTTGAGGGGTGTAGTTTCCAAAATGGGGTCACTATTGGGGGATTCCTACTGTTTTGGCACCTCAACACCTTTTCAAACCTGGCATGCTGCCTAAAATATATTCTAATAAAAAAGAGGCCTCAAAATGCACTAGGTGCTTCTTTGCTTCTAGGGCTTGTGTTTTAGTCCACGAGCGCAGTAGGGCCACATGTGGGACATTTCTAAAAACTGCAGAATCTGGACAATACATATTTAGTAGTGTTTCTCTGGTAAAACCTTCTGTGTTACAGAAAAAAAATTTAATACAATTGAAATTCAGCAAGAAAAATGAAATTTGCAAATTTCACCTCCACTTTGCTTTCTAAATGCTGTTTTGAATACTTTGAGGGGTCTAGTTTTTAAAATGTTTTTAAAATGGGGTGTTTTATCAGGGTTTCTAATACATAGGCCCCTCAAAGCCACTTCAGAACTCAAGAGGTACCTTAAAAAAAAGGCTTTTGAAATTTTCTTAAAAATATGAGAAATTGCTGTTTATGTTCTAAGCCTTGTAACGTCCAAGAAAAAAAAAAGAATGTTCAAAAAACGATGCCAATCTAAAGTAGACATATGGGAAATGTGAACTAGTAACTATTTTGGGTGGTATAACCGTCTGTTTTACAAGCAGATGCATTTCAATTCTGAAAAATGCTATTTTTTCTAAATTTTCTCTAAATTTTGCAATTTTTCACCAATAAACACTGAATATATCGACCAAATTTTACCACGAACATGAAGCCCAATGTGTCACGAGAAAACAATCACAGAATCGCTTGGATAGGTTTAAGCATTCCGACGGTATTACCACATAAAGTGAAATATGTCAGATTTGAAAAATGGGCTCTGAGACTTAAGGCCCAAACTAGGCTGCGTCCTTAAGGGGTTAAGCAACTCAACCGGTTCCCAGCTGCTGGGTGTGTATTTACGGCCAGCGGTCAGGGTCCTTAAAACCCGTGCCATAGACTATTTATGGCACAGGTTTTATCTTGCTGCCCGAGCGATCAGGCAGCTGAATGACGGGGCTCCGGCAGTCAGTGACTGCCGGGGACCCTGAGGAGAAGATAGAAGCAGCTTTCGCTGCTCCTATCTTCTCTAAACTCTTCTCAATGAGTGCTGTGTAAATGAATAGCCGCTGCCTCTATTGGTCCCGGCGATCATGTGACTGGTCACATGATCGCTGGGATGCCGTTAGTGGCAGAGTGCTGCTGGGTCTTACTACACCCAGCATAGTTCTACTAGTGACAATAGGCACTATAAGAGGGATGATTTCCCCTGTAACTGTGGTCTAGTTACAGTGGAAAAACATGGTGTAGAAGAAGTTAAAAAAAAAAAAAGGTATTTTCTGACCTTTGAGGGACAGACCATAGTAATAAAAAAATAAAAGTAAAGTAAAGTGCAAAAAAAACAACAAATAAAACATCCCCCCCGCCAGTCATTGTTGTAACGCCAATTATCCTAAAATAGACATGTAATATATTAAAATTTACGGTAGACAATGACTATCACAAATAACAGGTCTATTTTTAGGCAAAACTATGTTATTACCAGAAAAAAAATTGCTAAAAAATAAAAAAGCTTATTTTTTACTATTATTTTCAAACTTTAAGCCTAAAAATTCTAAAATAGCAAAAAGGATGTGTATAAAAAGAGAAACCTGCATTGTCTACGAAAAAAAACAATGCAAAAATCACGTCGCTAGCCCAACAAATAAAAGTTATAGCCGTTTAACTAACGCGTGCTAAAAAGGGATAAATAGTGTCTGTTCCTGAAGGATCAAAATAGCCCTGTCCTGAACTGGTTAACCCCTTCCCGCCGGATCACGTATATATACGTCATTAAAATCGGTGGCTTACCGCCTTTTCACGTAAATATACGTCATGGAAATGAAGCTGGCTCAGGAGCTGAGCCAGCGACATCACCACCGGGTGACAGCTGTATGTTACAGCTGGCACCCTAAGGTATCGGCCAGGACCGGAGCTAGCCTCCGATCCGACCGATTAACCCCTCACATGCTGCGTTCAATAGAGATCGCAGCATGTGAGGAGTTTATAGCCACCGGCACCCCAGCAACGTGATCGCTGGGTTGCCGGTGGCTGCAAAGGCGATCGGAGGGCTAATGCTTACCTCCCGATCAGCCTGTAACGGAATCCTCCTATGCCCCGTCGTCGGCGGGGCCCAGGAGGCTTCCGGTAACATCGGCAAGATGGCGCCGGCTCAGCTTCCGGCTCAGAAGCTGAGCCGGCGTCATCAGCAGTGGGTGTCCGCTGTATGTTACAGCGGACACCCCGATCTATCGCCAGGAACCGGAGCTAGCTCCGATTCCTGGCATTAACCCCTTCGATGCAGCGATCCATTGTGATCGCTGCATCCTAGAGGTTTGTAGAAAATCGGCAGCCTTGCCATGCGATGGCAAGGCTGGCGACTGCTACCATGGCAACAGGAGCCCTAACAATGGACTCCTGTCTGCCATTACGTAAGCTGATTAGGCCCCGCCCAGAGGCGGAGCCTAATCGGCTTGCTGTCAGTGAACAACTGACAGTTCCAATACATTGCACTACATAGGTAGTGCAATGTATTAGAACATCAAACAAATAGTTGGACATTCAAGTCCCCTAGTGGGACTAAAGAAAAGTTTAAAAAAAAGTGTAAAAAAAGTAAAAATAAAAGTTGGAAAACATACAATAAAAGTTTCAAATAATAACACAAAACACAATCGCCCTTTTTCCCTTATAAGTCATTTATTATTGAAAAAAATAATAAAGCCATACATATTTGGTATCGCAGCGATCGTAACGACCTGAACTATAAAAATATTATGTTATTTATTCCGCACAGTGAACGCCGTTAAAAAAACCTCAAAAACACTGCCATAATTACTGTTTTTTTGGTCACTGTCTTCCAAAAATTGAAATAAAAAGTGATCAAAAAGTCGCATGTATCCAAAAATGGTACCGATAAAATCTATACCTCGTCTCGCAAAAAAAACAAGCCCTCACACAGCTCCATCGACGAAAAAATGTAAAAGTTATGGCTCTCACAACTTGGCAACAGAAAAAATACATTCTCTTTCCAAAAGTAATTTTATTGTGCAAAAAGTTATAAAGAAGTTCTATAAATTTGGTATCGCCGGAATCGTACTGACCCGCAGAATAAAGGTAACATGTAGTTTATAACGTACGGTGAACGGTGTATATAAAAAAAAAAGTGGCACAAGCTGGGCATGACATTTGACACTGAATTGGCATATCTAGGGAAACTATTTAATTTGTACCTTCCGCAGCGCAATCATTTATAGAAAAGACACGTGGGGTGAAAATGCTCACTACACCTCTTAATAAATGCCTTGAGGGGTGCAGTTTCCAAAATGGGGTCACTTCTCAGGGGTTTCTTTTATTATTTCACATCAAAGCCTCTGCAATTGTGAACCAATACTTTATAAGTCGCCAAATTAGGCCTCAATTTTACATGGTACTCTTTCACTCCTGAGCCCTGTCGAATGTCCAGGCAAAAGATTAGGGCCACATGTAGGGTGATTCTAAAACAGGGAAACACCGCATAATAATTGAGAGCTGTCTTGTTATGGTGGCACAAGCCGGGCACCACATATTGGCGTATCTAAGGAAAAATTCCCATTTTCATTCTCCCACATCGTGTGCACACGAATTTCTGCAAAACACCTGTGGGGTTAACATGCTCACTACACCCCTAGGTGAATACCTTGAGGGTGTTGTTTCCAAAATGGCGTCACTTCTGGGGGGGATCCACTGTTTTGGTCCCACATGGACTTTGCAAATGCAACATAGCGACCAGAAACCAAATGCAGCAAAATCTGTACACCAAAAGCAAATGGCGCTCCTTCCCTTCTGAGCCCTGCCGTGTGCCCAAACAGCATTTTACGACCACGTGTGGGGTATTGCCGTACTCCAGAGAAGTTGCTTTACAAGCGTTGGGGTTCTTTTTTTCCTTTATTTGTTGAGAAAATTAAAAATTTGGAGCTAAAGCTACGTCTTATTGAAGAAAAAGGATTTTTTTTATTTTCACTGCCCAATTCTAATAAAATCTATGAAACACCTGTGGGGGCAAAATGCTCACTACACCCCTAGATGGATTCCTCAAGGGTTGTAGTTTTCTCAATGGAGTCACTTTTTTGGCGTTTTCACTGTTTTGGTACCTCAGGGGCTTTGCAAATGCGACATGGCCTCCGCAAACCATTCCTGCTAAATTTGAGCTCCAAAAGCCAAATGGCGCTCTTTCCCTTCTAAGCTCCGCCGTGTGTCCAAACATCCGTTTATAACCACATGTGGGGTAATGTTTTACTCGGGAGAAATTGCTTTACAAATGTTGTGGTGCTTTTTCTCCTTTAGTCCTCGTGGAAATTAGAAAAAATTAGCTAAACCTACATAATCTTTGAAAGAATGACGATTTTTATTTTCACGGCCTACTTCCAATAATTTCTGCAAAAAACCTGCTGTGTCAAAATGCTCACTATACCCCTAGATAATTTCCTCAAGGGGTGTAGTTTCCAAAATGGGGTCACTTTTGGTGGATTTCCACTGTTTTGGCACCGAAAGAGCCCTTGAAACCTGACATGGAGCCTAAAATATTTTCTAATAAAAAGGAGGCCCAAAATCCACTGGGTGCTCCTTTGCTTCTGAGGCCGGTGCTTCAGTCCATTACCACACTAGGGCCACATGTGGGATATTTCTAAAAACTGCAGAATCTGGGCAATAAATATTGAGTTGCATTTCTCTGGTAAAAACTTCTGTGTTACAAAAAAAATAGAATAAAAATGAATTTCTGCAAAAAAAAAATGAAATTTGAAAATTTCACCTCTACGTTGCTTTAATTCCTGTGAAACGTTTAAAGGGTTAAGAAACTTTCTAAATGCTGTTTTGAATACTTTGAGGGGTGAAGATTTTAAAATGGGGTGACTTTTTGGCGGTTTCTAATATATAAGGCCCTAAAAGCCGCTTCACAACTGAACTGGCCCCTGTAAAAATAGCCTTTTGAAATTTTCTTGAAAATGTGAGAAATTGCTGCTAAAGTTCTAAGCCTTGTAACGTCCTAGAAAAATAAAAGGATGTTCAAAAAACGATGCCAATCTAAAGTAGACATATGGGGGATGTTAATTAGCAACAATTTTGTGTGGTATAACTGCCTGTCTTACAAGCAGATACATTTACATTTAGAAAAATGCAAATTTTTGCAATTTTTCACCAAATTTTGGTGTTTTTCACTGGTAAATATTGAATTTATCGACCACATTTTTCCACTATCATAAAGTCCAATGTGTCACGAGAAAACAATCTCAGAATCACTTTGATAGGTAAAAGCGTTCCGGAGTTATTACCACATAAAGTGAAATATGTCAGATTTGAAAAAATGGGTCTGGTCCTGAAGGCCAAAATGAGCTTGGTCCTGAAGGGGTTAAAGGAGCAATCCAGGCAAAACTATTACTGTGTTATGCCTAGTGCAGACCGTGACTAGCATTCTCTATGGTGCTCTATGAAATCCTGTGTCATCCTTGTCGCCTCAGACTCTGCACACGGCATAACACAGGGCAATTCCCATCTTAAACATTTATGGCTGCACATCCACATAATATAACCAAAATTTCTGATAGGTTCAGCATTCTGAAGCGGAAACAAGTTTGAGAGATGGCCACGCATGCATGCGCTTCTATCTATAGTAGTATATAGCAGTTGTGAAATGCTGAGCTGTTACTGTAAGGGTATGTGCACACGATAACGACAGTTACGGCTAAAATTACGGAGCTGTTTTCAGGAGAAAACCGCTCCTGCATTTCAGACGTAATTGCTCGTACTCGCGTTTTGCGAGGCGTCAATTACGGACGTAATTTGGAGCTGTTCTTCATTGAAGTCAATGAAAAACGGCTCAAATTACGTCCCAAGAAGTGTCCTGCACTTCTTTGACGATGCTGTTATTTTACGCGCCGTCATTTGACAGCAACGCGTAAAATTACAGGTCGTCGGCACAGTACGTCGGCAAACCCATTGAAATGAATGGGCAGATGTTTGCCAACGTATTTAAGCTGTGTTTTCAGGCGTAATTCGATGCGTAAAACGCCTAGTTTACGCCTGAAAATAGGTCATGTGAACCCAGCCTAACTCCTATAACTACAATGGGGATAGTCATATGACTGAGCTCTTCCCTAGAGTGCATAACAGGGGAGCAAGAATCCTCCTTCTATCAGATATTTATAACCTATACGGTCGATATGCTATAAATGCCTCAGATAGGAATACCCCTTTAAGTTTTATTGCGGGCCATCGGAGTGGTACAATGATGTGACCATCAGACCAGAAAAGGTTGTGTACCCCTGTTTTATATAGCGCACAATCACCATTTGCACTTTAGAACCTATTTACTAGCAGTGCGGGATCAGGGTATTTTTTCTGCCCTACTCGCAATTTGCAAATCTATGCAGCTCTCGCTTCAGCAACCTCTATGTCAACCTACATTTTTGGCTTTAAAGGGAGTCTTTCATTACATTTTAGGCTAACAAGACTTTTTTTTACATTCCGCTGCGCATCGTAATCGTATGCGAATTAGGTTGTAGGGTCCGCTGAACCAGGAAGTGTCCGGCTTCTACAGCTCCAACCACCCCCCTTCCCGATGCCGGTGATTGAAGGCTCTGTATATATGACGATAAAGACAAGCAGAACTGTCAAACAATTGCAGATGGAAAGGGAGCTCCCTAGTGAGAAGCAGGCCGAAAGAGGAGCGTGCCGGCGCTCCTTTATGACGTCATGAAGGAGCGCAGATCCCTTTCGCGTACTGCTATTTCGTTGGTGGTAGGTGAGCAATGGCCACACAGCCCCCTGTGTGCCCCAAACACCCCACCCTGTTGACAGTGCTACACCCCCCCCCCTCATTGTAGTTAGCTTCATTTGCGCTCCCTCTAGGAGTGTAATCCCCAGCTAGAGCGTTGCTGGCGCGGGCAGTGGGTAACTCTGTTGGAGGAGCCCCTGACATCAGGGGCTCCTCCGCAGAGGAATCCCCGGCCAAAGCGTTGGCAAAGCACTGGCTGGGGATTACACTCCTAGAGGGAGCCCCATAGGAGCTATCCATAGGGGTGGCACTATCTATACGGTGTGTGTGTGTGTGTGTGTGTGTGTGTGTGTGTGTGTGTGTGTGTGTGTGTGTGTGTGTGTGTGATTATCTATAGGGGGGGTTTGTGGGGCATATCTACATGTGGGTGGGTGTGGCACTATCTACAGAGGGCATTGTGGCACTATCTACAAAGGGCACTGTGGCACTATAAAGATGGCACTGTGGCACTTTCTAAAGGGCACTATGGCATTATCTACAGAGGACACTGTGGCATTATCTACAGAGGGCACTGTGGCATTATCTACAGAGGGCACTGTGGCATTATCTAGAGGGCACTGTGGCATTATCGACAGAGGGCACTGGCATTATCGACAGAGGGCACTGTGGCATTATCTACAGAGGGCACTGTGGCATTATCTACAGAGGGCACTGTCGCATAATATATGGGGGTGTGGCACTATCTACAGAGGGCACTGTGGCTATACCTACAGAGGGCACTGTGACAGAATCTAAAAAGGGGCTGCTCAATCTTGACATTCTTGTGTCTGCCAAATGCTTCCAACTAAGCAGCCAGACTGCATTTAACGACACTTAAACTGGATTGTTAAAATAAGCACATGGAGTAAACTCGCAGATTTCCGGTATGTTTATACCTAGCAGTAGTATTATAGTAATGTAGTATTATTATAGTAATGTAGCACCCCCAGACGAAGGCGGAAGCCGAAACGCGTTGGGGCCGGTCGCCATTCTCTGAGTCTCAGCTACATGGGTTAGTACTCTGTTACCTATCGTTCGCTGTTTTTGTTGCTCAATATATACGAATTACATTTAGCATTCACACATGTATGAGCAAAACTTTGGATGTAATACTCTCCATTGGTCCTGTTACAAATCAATTTCCAATGTATGTTACAAACATCCCTCCCAATTATTCTTAAACAGTAGAACACTTCATTCGTAGCCAGTATACCTTATCACATTCACACCATGCTATATGCATTTTTGTTTTGAGGTGTATCCCAATAAGTTCATATTCACATGACTTCTTTTGTTGAACATTTGACTCTTGTTTAGCGGCCATGCTTTTATTTGTGATTGATTTTTAGAAACTTATATTTGTAACCAGTATAATATTGTTGTGTAATAAAAAGATTATATATTTATATATTTTTGGACTTATAGACTCCATGGTCCTTTCTTTGTTTGGTCTAATATGTATTGGGAGTACAGTCGCGTTACAAGGGAGGATATATTTTGCTAGATGATGCAGTATGTATGCCCTGTGTATAGGATTTATTGTTATAGTAATGTAGTAGTGTTATAGTAATGTAATGTAGTATTATTATAGTAATGTAGTATTGTTATAGTAAGTAATGTAGTATTATAGTAATATAGTATTATTATAGTAATGTAGTAATATTATAGTAATTCAGTATTATAGTCATTTAATGTAGTATTATTATAGTAATGTAGTATTGTTATAGTAATATAATATTATAGTAATGTAGTATTGTTCCAGAAATGTAGTATTATAGTAATGTAGTATTATTATAGTAATGTATTATTATTATCGTAGTGTAGTATTGTTATAGTAATGTAGTATTATTATAGTAATGTATTATTATTATAGTAGTGTAGTATTGTTATAGTAATGTAGTAGTATTATAGTAATGTAGTAGCATTATAGTAATGTAGTATTGTTATAGTAAGTAATGTAGTATTATAGTAATATAGTATTATTGTAGTATTATAGTCATGTAATGTAGTATTATTATAGTAATGTAGTATTGTTATAGTAATGTAATATTATAGTAATGTAGTATTGTTCCAGAAATGCAGTATTATAGTAATGTAGTAGTATAGTAACGTAGTATTATTATAGTAATGTAGTATTGTTATTGTAGTGTAATATTGTTATAGTAATGTAGTATTGTTATAGTAATGTAGTAATGTAGTATTGTTCCAGTAATGTAGTATTATTATAGTAATGTAGTTTCATAGTAATGTAGTATTGTTATAGTATCGTAGTATTATTATAGTAATCTAGTATTGTTATAGCAGTTAAAATAATGAATTGCTTAACAATATTTTTGTATTGTATCAAATTTGAAAGTAATGCGGCCCGTCAACTTCATATTTTTTTCTATGTGCGGCCCATTTACCCAGCCGAGTTTGAGACCCCTGATCTAGACTATGCTAGAAGCCTTTCCTGACAGATAGAGCCAAGGAAGGAAAGCAGCACTTCAAATGAACATATTGTGGAATGGGTGCCAGTGATTAAGACCTTAGTCCAGGTCCAAGTCACATGAAACATAAAGAAGTCACAGCACAGCAAGAAAAATTTAATTAAAGCAGTCGTTTTTTTTATCCATGATGCAAAGTTTGAAATAGGCCCTGTGATATGGCTGAAACATTGCATCATTGATGAAAAACCACTGCTTTAATAGGATTTTTTTCTTGGAGTGCAGCAACTTCTTTATGTTTTAAATGGACAGACGGACGGACAGATGATACATTTTAATGTTTCAAATCATCCAACTAATTTTAATATAACAAAAGTAAACACAAAATGCAGCTCTTAAATGATTGTTCCATTTATTGATATAGATTTATTAAAACCTTTATCACCCATTTTAAAAAGTAATTGCCCCCCTAAACCTAATAACTTGTGTCATGCTTGGCAACAACTGTAATCTAGCGTTTGCGATAAGTCTTTTACATCGGTGTGGAGACATTTTTACCCACTCTTCTTTGCAGAATAGTTTTAATTCAGCTACATTGGAAGGTTTTCGAGCGTTAACTGCCTGTTACAGGTCTTGCCACGGCATTTCAATGGGATTAAAGTCATGACTTTGACACTGCCACTCCAAAACCTTAGTTTTGTTTCTGATAGACAGAAGAATTCCTGGTTCCATCAATTATGACAAGTCGTCCTGACCCTGCAGAAGCAAAGCAGCCCCAGGCCATTACACCATCTCTACAATGTTTCACTGTTAATATGATGTTCTTTCGGTAGAATGCAGAGTTCGCTTTACTCCAGATGTAAAAAGAAAACATGTCTTTCAAAAAGTTTCACCTTTGACTCATCAGTCCACAAAATATTATCTCAAAAGTCTTGTGGGTCGTCTAGATGTTTTGTAAGACGAGCCTTTGTGTTCTTTTTGCTCAGCTGTGATTTGCATTTTGCAGCTCTTCCATGGATGCCATTTTTGCCCAGTGTCTTTCTTATTGTCGAATCGTGTACATTGACCTTAAATTAGGCAAGTGAAGCCTACAGTTCTCTAGATATTTGTCTGGGTTCTTTTGTGACCTCCTGGGTGAGTTGTTAATGCACTCTTGGCAAAGTTTTGGTAGGCCGGTCACTCCTGGGAAGGTTCACCACTGTTCCAAGTTCTCCTTCTGTATAATGGCTCTTACACTTGTTCTCTATCTTTAATTGTAGGCCTTCATTGACTCCTAGAGTTTTAGCAATGGCTTTGCAACCCTTTCCAGACTGATTTTTCTTTTTGGCATCTGTATTTTAATCTCTTTAGAAAATACCATCACGTGCTGCTTTCTGAAACCTTCTATTCTGCTTAACGTTGCCAGATAGGTTCTATTTAAGCGATGTTAAGATTCAACAGGTCTGGCAGTAATCATGCCTGGGTGTCAATTGAATTTGGTTAACTGATTGGTTTAGTAGCTGAGGGGCAATTATTTTATTTACATAAGGCCAGGTAGGGCTGAACAGCATTTCTCCATCAATAAATAAAATCATTTAAAAACAGCATTTTATTTTTACTTCGTTTATTTTTGTATACTATTAAAAGTAGTTGGATGATCTGAAACATTTAAGTATGACAAATATGCAAAAATAGAAGAATTCTGGGATGGGGCAAATATTTTTTCACAGCACTGTAAATAGTAATGGGATAGATAGATAGATAGATAGATAGATAGATAGATAGATAGATAGATAGATAGATAGATAGATAGATAGATAGATAGATAGATAGATAGATAGATAGATAGATAGATAGATAGATAGATAGATAGATAGATAGATAGATAGATAGATAGATAGATAGATAGATAGATAGATAGATAGATAGATAGATTACATTTAATCTTACATTTAACACTAATCGTTCCGTCCTTTCATTATATTAAAAGAAAGCTGCAAAATGTATTGCAATTTAAATTCATACTTTTCATTTAAAATTTAACAATTAAACATATGGACAAATATTTATATAGAATAAAATAAAATATATGTCACATTACAGACAGGATAATTGCTCGTTTCTGAACTGTTAGATATATAATATATGCACACAAAGTATAGGCAAAAATATCCTATTAGAAAAAGTTATATTTACCATGATGTTTACAGGTGCAAGTTGCCATCTCGGTTTGGACAAAAGCCCCTCCAGGCATGTTACCTCCACAACAAGCAGGTCTAGGGACAGGTAAGGTTAGTAGTCACTGACTAAGTGTAGTCTGAACTGCTTCTTCATCTATAATTTACTGTTAGGCCAGTGCTCCTTGGTCTGGTTTTGCATCTGTAGAAATGACGGCAGTAACTTTCTACAGCACTTTAACTCCTGGCAATAAATAATGAAGTTCTCTTGTTCAGAAGACTTGTGACTTGAGGAAGAGGAGGGACTAGCAATGTGTCTGAGGTATTGGTGTATCTATGTATCTTCTTATTGTGTCTTCTTATTGTGCTCATTTTAATTTGACCTGGGTTTTTGTTGACTTCAGTGTAAACAACAAGCTGTTCCTTACTATAGGATGTTTCAGTCCCTCACAAGTCTCACTCAGCAACAGGACCAAGGGAGCTAAACTATTCAGCTCTATTGGGGTTTGTGCAAGAGATCAGGACATTACCCTGGATATTTATTAGGCAGCTTAGCAACCATGCCAGTTCCCATACTAGTTAGTCACAAACACATATACATACAGCAGCATACCTGCACTGGATTATAGGGCTGTAAAACATAGTAGGGAAATAGGAGAATATATGAGATATAGATTTGAATATCTCTGCTCTTTAATCTAGTTTGCAAGACTGAAAAAAGACACAAGTTCATCCAGTTCAGCCTATTACCCTGTAACGTTTCTGCTAATATAAGCATAGTTTTGAAAGCATCTATTTTCTTTCTTTGCTAGGGGTGAACACCAGTCAGCAAGAACAATAAAACCACCTGCTTAATTTTGTATAAGTCCCCCCCTTTCCACGAAACCGCTCTGTGCCATCGAGGCATAAACTCCACAAGACTTCTCAAGAATTCCTGTGGTATCCGGCACCAGATGGTAGCAACAGGTCCTTTAAGTCGTATAATTTGCGAAGTAGGGCCTCCATGAATTGGACTTGTTTTTCCAGTACATCCCACAGATGCTCAATCAAATTGATTTGCTGGAGAATTTGGAGGCCAATTCATACTGTGTCATGTTTGTCAAGTTCCTCATACCATTCCTAAACAATTTTTGTAGTGTAGCAGGGCGCATTGTCGTGCAGAAATAGGCCACCACCATTAGGGAATAGCCATGAAGTAGTGGTCTTGGTCTATGTTTACGTAGGTAGTACATGTCCAAGTAACTTCCACGTGAATGTCGGGATCAAATGTTTCCCCACAGAATATTGCTCAGAGCATCGCACTGCCTCCGCCGGCTTGCCTACATCCCATAGTGCACCGTCATGCCATCCACATCATTTAGAAGAAAATGTGATCCATCAGACTAGACCACCTTCTTCCATTGCTCTATGGTCCAGTTGTAATGCTCACTTGCCGAGTGTATGCGCTCTTAGCGGTGGGAAGGACTCAGCATGGGCAATACAACCGGTCTGCTGCTACACAGCCCCAAATGCAAATTGCAGTGTACCGATGAGTTTTCACGGCAGTCGGGGGCTTAATGAAGGCCCCCAGGCCTGCCATTTTACGCCTTACTATTGAGCCCTATTAGGCATACTAATAAAATTAACACTGCAATACATAAGAATTGCGGCGTATTATACCAACGATCCAAGGCTCCCACGTTTCAGTCCCATAGTAGGACTAAAAAAATAAATCTAAAAAGGTTAAGTAAATCTTGGAAAAAAATGTGTGTGTATGTGTGTATATATATATATATATATATATATATATATATATATATATACATACATACATACATAGACATACACAGATATATATATGTGTGTGTGTGTGTGTGTAAAGTAAAAATCAACTGTTCCCATTATTTGAATATAAATAGGAAAACTAAACGTAATTGCTATCGCTGCATTCATAAAAGTCTCTACTATTAAATGCATCATTATTTATACTGCATAGGGAGCGCCATAAGAAGAAAGAAAATTCAAAACTACAGGATTGCTGTTTTTTTGAAAAGTTATAAAAAAGTTGTATTTACCCCAAAAAGGAAGCAATCAAAACTTAAAGGGGTTGTCCCAAGATTAAATGTTATCCCCTAACCACAGAATGGGTGATAACATGTTGATCACTATTTCGGGCCCTAAATATAACGGCTCCGATATGTAAATAAATATGGAGGATAGGAAAAAAATGTAAAGTGCCCCAGGATTTGTGCAGCCCTGCCTATTGCATGGTGCACTCAGCTGCACATGTGTGGGCAGGTGAAAGGTTATCTTTAAAGATATAGACCAGGGGTCTCAAGCACGCGGCCCTGGGGCTGTCATCTGAGGCCCGCGGGACACAGAGCCGCTAGTATCGGCTCTGCTCCGAGACTCTGGAATTCCCTGACATCGCTGTCCACATATGAACAGCGATGTCTGTGGCCTCCACAGAGCCGGTGTCCCGAGTAGGAGTCCCGAGCAGAGCGCTGGTGTCGGCTCTGCTCCGGGACTCTGTGGAATTCCCTGACATCGCTGCCCATATATGGACAGTGTGTCAGGGTCTTGCCCAGAGCGGAGCAGAGCGCTGGTGTTGGCAATGCTCCTGGACTCTGTGGAATTCCCTGACATCGCTGTCCACATATGAACAGCGACGTCTGGGGCTTCCCCAGAGCCGGAGTCCCGAGCAGAGCGCTGGTGTCGGCTCTGCTCCGGGACTCTGTGGAATTCCCTGACATCGCTGCCCAAATATGGACAGTGTGTCAGGGTCTTCCCCAGAGTGGAGTCCCGGGCAGAGCGCTATTATCGGCTCTGCTCCGGGACTCTGGGGAAGCCTCTGACATCGCTGTCCATACATCGACAATGATGTCAGGGGCTTCCCCAGAGCAGGAGTCCCAGTGATGTCAGGAGCACAGCTGGAGTCCCAGGAAGAGCCTACTAGCGCTCTGCCTGGGACTCCAGCTCTGGGCAAGCCCCTGACATCACTGGGGCAGCCTCTACAGAGGGCACTGGGGAAGCCTCTACAGAGGGCACTGGGGCAGCCTCTACAGCGGGCACTGGGGCAGCCTCTACAGAGGGCACTGGGGCAGCCTCTACAGAGGGCACTTTGGCAGCCTCTACAGAGGGCACTGTGGCAGCCTCTACAGATGGCACTGTGGCAGCCTCTACAGAGGGCACTGTGGCGTTATCTACAAGTGGGTGTGTGACAGTATCTGAAGAGGACACTGGCATTATCTATGGGTGTGTTGCATTATCTACAGAGGGCATTGTGGCCTTATCTACAGAGGGCACTGTGGCCTTATCTACAGAGGGCACTGTGGCCTTATCTACAGAGGGCACTGTGGCCTTATCTACAGAGGGCACTGTGGCCTTATCTAGGGGTGTGTTGCATTATCCACAGAGGGCACTGGGGCAGCCTCTACAGAGGGCACTGGGGCAGCCTCTACAGAGGGCACTGGGGCAGCCTCTACAGAGGGCACTTTGGCAGCCTCTACAGAGGGCACTGTGGCAGCCTCTACAGATGGCACTGTGGCAGCCTCTACAGAGGGCACTGTGGCGTTATCTACAAGTGGGTGTGTGACAGTATCTGAAGAGGACACTGGCATTATCTAGGGATGTGTTGCATTATCTACAGAGGGCACTGTGGCCTTATCTACAGAGGGCACTGTGGCCTTATCTACAGAGGGCACTGTGGCCTTATCTACAGAGGGCACTGTGGCCTTATCTAGGGGTGTGTTGCATTATCCACAGAGGGCACTGCGGCAGCATCCACAGAGGGCACTGCGGCAGCATCCACAGAGGGCACTGCGGCACTATCTAAAAAGGGGCTGCCCAATCTTGACATTTGTGCTAACTGAGCCGCCGGACTGCATTTAGCGACACTTAAACTGGAAAGCTGGATTGTTGAAATAAGCACGTGGAGAAATATCTCAAATTTTAAACCTAGCGCTATTATTATAGTAATGTAGTATTATTATTCTAGTAATATAGTGTTATAGTAGTTCAAATAACTAATTGATTAACAATAATTTTGTATTGTATCAAATTTGAAAGTAATGCGGCCCGTCAACTTCCCATTTTTTCTATATGCGGCCCACTTACCCGGCCGAGTTTGAGACCCCTGATATAGACCATGACCAGGA